>NW_028182049.1:0-296140 GCF_051167445.1 Perissodus microlepis | reverse complement strand
TGCACTGGAGACTGCACTGGAGGTGAAGTTGGAGACTGCACTGGAGACCTGAAGTTGGAGACTGCACTGGAGACTGCACTGGAGGTGAAGTTGGAGACTGCACTGGAGACTGCACTGGAGGTGAAGTTGGAGACTGCACTGGAGACGGCACTGGAGACTGCACTGGAGGTGAAGTTGGAGACTGCACTGGAGACTGCACTGGAGGTGAAGTTGGAGACTGCACTGGAGACTGCACTGGAGACTGCACTGGAGGTGGAGTTGAGACTGCACTGGAGACTGCACTGGAGGTGAAGTTGGAGACTGCACTGGAGACTGCACTGGAGACTGCACTGGAGGTGAAGTTGGAGACTGCACTGGAGGTGAAGTTCGAGACTGCACTGGAGACTGCACTGGAGACTGCACTGGAGACTGCACTGGAGACGGCACTGGAGACTGCACTGGAGGTGAAGTTGGAGACTGCACTGGAGACTGCACTGGAGGTGAAGTTGGAGACTGCACTGGAGACTGCACTGGAGGTGAAGTTGGAGACTGCACTGGAGACTGCACTGGAGACTGCACTGGAGGTGAAGTTGGAGACTGCACTGGAGGTGAAGTTGGAGACTGCACTGGAGACTGCACTGGAGACTGCACTGGAGGTGAAGTTGGAGACTGCACTGGAGACTGCACTGGAGGTGAAGTTGGAGACTGCACTGGAGCGTGAAGTTGGAGACTGCACTGGAGAGTGAAGTGGGAGACTGCACTGGAGGTGAAGTTGGAGACTGCACTGGAGACTGCACTGGAGACTGCACTGGAGGTGAAGTTGGAGACTGCACTGGAGACTGCACTGGAGGTGAAGTTGGAGACTGCACTGGAGACTGCACTGGAGGTGAAGTTGGAGACTGCACTGGAGACTGCACTGGAGACTGCACTGGAGGTGAAGTTGGAGACTGCACTGGAGGTGAAGTTGGAGACTGCACTGGAGACTGCACTGGAGGTGAAGTTGGAGACTGCACTGGAGGTGAAGTTGGAGACTGCACTGGAGACTGCACTGGAGGTGAAGTTGGAGACTGCACTGGAGGTAAGTTGGAGACTGCACTGGAGGTGAAGTTGGAGACTGCACTGGAGACTGCACTGGAGACTGCACTGGAGGTGAAGTTGGAGACTGCACTGGAGACTGCACTGGAGGTGAAGTTGGAGACTGCACTGGAGACTGCACTGGAGACTGCACTGGAGGTGAAGTTGGAGACTGCACTGGAGACTGCACTGGAGGTGAAGTTGGAGACTGCACTGGAGACTGCACTGGAGACTGCACTGGAGGTGAAGTTGGAGACTGCACTGGAGGTGAAGTTGGAGACTGCACTGGAGACTGCACTGGAGACTGCACTGGAGGTGAAGTTGGAGACTGCACTGGAGACTGCACTGGAGACTGCACTGGAGGTGAAGTTGGAGACTGCACTGGAGGTGAAGTTGGAGACTGCACTGGAGACTGCACTGGAGGTGAAGTTGGAGACTGCACTGGAGGTTAAGTTGGAGACTGCACTGGAGACTGCACTGGAGGTGAAGTTGGAGACTGCACTGGAGGTTAAGTTGGAGACTGCACTGGAGGTGAAGTTGGAGACTGCACTGGAGACTGCACTGGAGACTGCACTGGAGGTGAAGTTGGAGACTGCACTGGAGACTGCACTGGAGGTGAAGTTGGAGACTGCACTGGAGACTGCACTGGAGGTGAAGTTGGAGACTGCACTGGAGACTGCACTGGAGACTGCACTGGAGGTGAAGTTGGAGACTGCACTGGAGACTGCACTGGAGGTGAAGTTGGAGACTGCACTGGAGACTGCACTGGAGGTGAAGTTGGAGACTGCACTGGAGACTGCACTGGAGACTGCACTGGAGGTGAAGTTGGAGACTGCACTGGAGACTGCACTGGAGGTGAAGTTGGAGACTGCACTGGAGACTGCACTGGAGGTGAAGTTGGAGACTGCACTGGAGACTGCACTGGAGACTGCACTGGAGGTGAAGTTGGAGACTGCACTGGAGACTGCACTGGAGGTGCAGTTGGAGACTGCACTGGAGACTGCACTGGAGACTGCACTGGAGGTGAAGTTGGAGACTGCACTGGAGACTGCACTGGAGGTGAAGTTGGAGACTGCACTGGAGACTGCACTGGAGGTGAAGTTGGAGACTGCACTGGAGACTGCACTGGAGGTGAAGTTGGAGACTGCACTGGAGACTGCACTGGAGGTGAAGTTGGAGACTGCACTGGAGACTGCACTGGAGACTGCACTGGAGGTGAAGATGGAGACTGCACTGGAGACTGCACTGGAGACTGCACTGGAGGTGAAGTTCGAGATTGCACTGGAGACTGCACTGGAGACTGCACTGGAGACTGCACTGGAGACGGCACTGGAGACTGCACTGGAGGTGAAGTTGGAGACTGCACTGGAGACTGCACTGGAGGTGAAGTTGGAGACTGCACTGGAGACTGCACTGGAGGTGAAGTTGGAGACTGCACTGGAGACTGCACTGGAGACTGCACTGGAGGTGAAGTTGGAGACTGCACTGGAGACTGCACTGGAGACTGCACTGGAGGTGAAGTTGGAGACTGCACTGGAGACTGCACTGGAGGTGAAGTTGGAGACTGCACTGGAGACTGCACTGGAGACTGCACTGGAGGTGAAGTTGGAGACTGCACTGGAGACTGCACTGGAGGTGCAGTTGGAGACTGCACTGGAGACTGCACTGGAGACTGCACTGGAGGTGAAGTTGGAGACTGCACTGGAGACTGCACTGGAGACTGCACTGGAGGTGAAGTTGGAGACTGCACTGGAGATGAAGTTGGAGACTGCACTGGAGACTGCACTGGAGGTGAAGTTGGAGACTGCACTGGAGACTGCACTGGAGGTGAAGTTGGAGACTGCACTGGAGACGGCACTGGAGACTGCACTGGAGGTGAAGTTGGAGACTGCACTGGAGACTGCACTGGAGGTGAAGTTGGAGACTGCACTGGAGACTTCACTGGAGACTGCACTGGAGGTGAAGTTGGAGACTGCACTGGAGACTGCACTGGAGACTGCACTGGAGGTGGAGTTGAGACTGCACTGGAGACTGCACTGGAGGTGAAGTTGGAGACTGCACTGGAGAATGCACTGGAGACTGCACTGGAGGTGAAGTTGGAGACTGCACTGGAGACTGCACTGGAGACTGCACTGGAGGTGAAGTTGGAGACTGCACTGGAGACTGCACTGGAGACTGCACTGGAGGTGAAGTTGGAGACTGCACTGGAGACTGCACTGGAGGTGAAGTTGGAGACTGCACTGGAGACTGCACTGGAGACTGCACTGGAGGTGAAGTTGGAGACTGCACTGGAGACTGCACTGGAGGTGCAGTTGGAGACTGCACTGGAGACTGCACTGGAGACTGCACTGGAGGTGAAGTTGGAGACTGCACTGGAGACTGCACTGGAGGTGAAGTTGGAGACTGCACTGGAGACTGCACTGGAGGTGAAGTTGGAGACTGCACTGGAGACTGCACTGGAGGTGAAGTTGGAGACTGCACTGGAGACTGCACTGGAGGTGAAGTTGGAGACTGCACTGGAGACTGCACTGGAGACTGCACTGGAGGTGAAGATGGAGACTGCACTGGAGACTGCACTGGAGACTGCACTGGAGGTGAAGTTCGAGATTGCACTGGAGACTGCACTGGAGACTGCACTGGAGACTGCACTGGAGACGGCACTGGAGACTGCACTGGAGGTGAAGTTGGAGACTGCACTGGAGACTGCACTGGAGGTGAAGTTGGAGACTGCACTGGAGACTGCACTGGAGGTGAAGTTGGAGACTGCACTGGAGACTGCACTGGAGGTGAAGTTGGAGACTGCACTGGAGACTGCACTGGAGGTGAAGTTGGAGACTGCACTGGAGACTGCACTGGAGACTGCACTGGAGGTGAAGTTGGAGACTGCACTGGAGACTGCACTGGAGACTGCACTGGAGGTGAAGTTGGAGACTGCACTGGAGACTGCACTGGAGGTGAAGTTGGAGACTGCACTGGAGACTGCACTGGAGACTGCACTGGAGGTGAAGTTGGAGACTGCACTGGAGACTGCACTGGAGGTGCAGTTGGAGACTGCACTGGAGACTGCACTGGAGACTGCACTGGAGGTGAAGTTGGAGACTGCACTGGAGACTGCACTGGAGGTGAAGTTGGAGACTGCACTGGAGACTGCACTGGAGGTGAAGTTGGAGACTGCACTGGAGACTGCACTGGAGGTGAAGTTGGAGACTGCACTGGAGACTGCACTGGAGGTGAAGTTGGAGACTGCACTGGAGACTGCACTGGAGACTGCACTGGAGGTGAAGATGGAGACTGCACTGGAGACTGCACTGGAGACTGCACTGGAGGTGAAGTTCGAGATTGCACTGGAGACTGCACTGGAGACTGCACTGGAGACTGCACTGGAGACGGCACTGGAGACTGCACTGGAGGTGAAGTTGGAGACTGCACTGGAGACTGCACTGGAGGTGAAGTTGGAGACTGCACTGGAGACTGCACTGGAGGTGAAGTTGGAGACTGCACTGGAGACTGCACTGGAGACTGCACTGGAGGTGAAGTTGGAGACTGCACTGGAGACTGCACTGGAGACTGCACTGGAGGTGAAGTTGGAGACTGCACTGGAGACTGCACTGGAGGTGAAGTTGGAGACTGCACTGGAGACTGCACTGGAGACTGCACTGGAGGTGAAGTTGGAGACTGCACTGGAGACTGCACTGGAGGTGCAGTTGGAGACTGCACTGGAGACTGCACTGGAGACTGCACTGGAGGTGAAGTTGGAGACTGCACTGGAGACTGCACTGGAGACTGCACTGGAGGTGAAGTTGGAGACTGCACTGGAGGTGAAGTTGGAGACTGCACTGGAGACTGCACTGGAGGTGAAGTTGGAGACTGCACTGGAGACTGCACTGGAGGTGAAGTTGGAGACTGCACTGGAGACTGCACTGGAGACTGCACTGGAGGTGAAGTTGGAGACTGCACTGGAGACTGCACTGGAGGTGAAGTTGGAGACTGCACTGGAGACTGCACTGGAGACTGCACTGGAGGTGAAGTTGGAGACTGCACTGGAGACTGCACTGGAGACTGCACTGGAGGTGAAGTTGGAGACTGCACTGGAGACTGCACTGGAGGTGAAGTTGGAGACTGCACTGGAGACTGCACTGGAGACTGCACTGGAGGTGAAGTTGGAGACTGCACTGGAGACTGCACTGGAGACTGCACTGGAGGTGAAGTTGGAGACTGCACTGGAGACTGCACTGGAGACTGCACTGGAGGTGAAGTTGGAGACTGCACTGGAGACTGCACTGGAGGTGAAGTTGGAGACTGCACTGGAGACTGCACTGGAGACTGCACTGGAGGTGAAGTTGGAGACTGCACTGGAGACTGCACTGGAGGTGCAGTTGGAGACTGCACTGGAGACTGCACTGGAGACTGCACTGGAGGTGAAGTTGGAGACTGCACTGGAGACTGCACTGGAGGTGAAGTTGGAGACTGCACTGGAGACTGCACTGGAGGTGAAGTTGGAGACTGCACTGGAGACTGCACTGGAGGTGAAGTTGGAGACTGCACTGGAGACTGCACTGGAGGTGAAGTTGGAGACTGCACTGGAGACTGCACTGGAGACTGCACTGGAGGTGAAGATGGAGACTGCACTGGAGACTGCACTGGAGACTGCACTGGAGGTGAAGTTCGAGACTGCACTGGAGACTGCACTGGAGACTGCACTGGAGACTGCACTGGAGACGGCACTGGAGACTGCACTGGAGGTGAAGTTGGAGACTGCACTGGAGACTGCACTGGAGGTGAAGTTGGAGACTGCACTGGAGACTGCACTGGAGACTGCACTGGAGGTGAAGTTGGAGACTGCACTGGAGACTGCACTGGAGACTGCACTGGAGGTGAAGTTGGAGACTGCACTGGAGACTGCACTGGAGGTGAAGTTGGAGACTGCACTGGAGACTGCACTGGAGACTGCACTGGAGGTGAAGTTGGAGACTGCACTGGAGACTGCACTGGAGGTGCAGTTGGAGACTGCACTGGAGACTGCACTGGAGACTGCACTGGAGGTGAAGTTGGAGACTGCACTGGAGACTGCACTGGAGACTGCACTGGAGGTGAAGTTGGAGACTGCACTGGAGATGAAGTTGGAGACTGCACTGGAGACTGCACTGGAGGTGAAGTTGGAGACTGCACTGGAGACTGCACTGGAGGTGAAGTTGGAGACTGCACTGGAGACTGCACTGGAGGTGAAGTTGGAGACTGCACTGGAGACTGCACTGGAGGTGAAGTTGGAGACTGCACTGGAGACTGCACTGGAGGTGAAGTTGGAGACTGCACTGGAGACTGCACTGGAGGTGAAGTTGGAGACTGCACTGGAGACTGCACTGGAGACTGCACTGGAGGTGAAGATGGAGACTGCACTGGAGACTGCACTGGAGACTGCACTGGAGGTGAAGTTCGAGACTGCACTGGAGACTGCACTGGAGACTGCACTGGAGACTGCACTGGAGACGGCACTGGAGACTGCACTGGAGGTGAAGTTGGAGACTGCACTGGAGACTGCACTGGAGGTGAAGTTGGAGACTGCACTGGAGACTGCACTGGAGGTGAAGTTGGAGACTGCACTGGAGACTGCACTGGAGACTGCACTGGAGGTGAAGTTGGAGACTGCACTGGAGACTGCACTGGAGACTGCACTGGAGGTGAAGTTGGAGACTGCACTGGAGACTGCACTGGAGGTGAAGGTGGAGACTGCACTGGAGACTGCACTGGAGACTGCACTGGAGGTGAAGTTGGAGACTGCACTGGAGACTGCACTGGAGGTGCAGTTGGAGACTGCACTGGAGACTGCACTGGAGACTGCACTGGAGGTGAAGTTGGAGACTGCACTGGAGACTGCACTGGAGACTGCACTGGAGGTGAAGTTGGAGACTGCACTGGAGATGAAGTTGGAGACTGCACTGGAGACTGCACTGGAGGTGAAGTTGGAGACTGCACTGGAGACTGCACTGGAGGTGAAGTTGGAGACTGCACTGGAGACGGCACTGGAGACTGCACTGGAGGTGAAGTTGGAGACTGCACTGGAGACTGCACTGGAGGTGAAGTTGGAGACTGCACTGGAGACTGCACTGGAGACTGCACTGGAGGTGAAGTTGGAGACTGCACTGGAGACTGCACTGGAGGTGAAGTTGGAGACTGCACTGGAGACTGCACTGGAGACTGCACTGGAGGTGAAGTTGGAGACTGCACTGGAGGCTGAAGTTCGAGATTGCACTGGAGACTGCACTGGAGACTGCACTGGAGACTGCACTGGAGACTGCACTGGAGACTGCACTGGAGGTGAAGTTGGAGACTGCACTGGAGACTGCACTGGAGGTGAAGTTGGAGACTGCACTGGAGACTGCACTGGAGGTGAAGTTGGAGACTGCACTGGAGACTGCACTGGAGACTGCACTGGAGGTGAAGTTGGAGACTGCACTGGAGACTGAAGTGGAGATTGCACTGGAGACTGCACTGGAGACTGCACTGGAGACTGCACTGGAGGTGAAGTTGGAGACTGCACTGGAGACTGCACTGGAGGTGAAGTTGGAGACTGCACTGGAGGTGAAGTTGGAGACTGCACTGGAGACTGCACTGGAGACTGCACTGGAGGTGAAGTTGGAGACTGCACTGGAGACTGCACTGGAGACTGCACTGGAGGTGAAGTTGGAGACTGCACTGGAGACTGCACTGGAGGTGAAGTTGGAGACTGCACTGGAGACTGCACTGGAGACTGCACTGGAGGTGAAGTTGGAGACTGCACTGGAGACTGCACTGGAGACTGCACTGGAGGTGAAGTTGGAGACTGCACTGGAGGTGAAGTTGGAGACTGCACTGGAGACTGCACTGGAGGTGAAGTTGGAGACTGCACTGGAGGTGAAGTTGGAGACTGCACTGGAGACTGCACTGGAGGTGAAGTTGGAGACTGCACTGGAGGTAAGTTGGAGACTGCACTGGAGGTGAAGTTGGAGACTGCACTGGAGACTGCACTGGAGACTGCACTGGAGGTGAAGTTGGAGACTGCACTGGAGACTGCACTGGAGGTGAAGTTGGAGACTGCACTGGAGACTGCACTGGAGACTGCACTGGAGGTGAAGTTGGAGACTGCACTGGAGACTGCACTGGAGGTGAAGTTGGAGACTGCACTGGAGACTGCACTGGAGACTGCACTGGAGGTGAAGTTGGAGACTGCACTGGAGGTGAAGTTGGAGACTGCACTGGAGACTGCACTGGAGACTGCACTGGAGGTGAAGTTGGAGACTGCACTGGAGACTGCACTGGAGACTGCACTGGAGGTGAAGTTGGAGACTGCACTGGAGGTGAAGTTGGAGACTGCACTGGAGACTGCACTGGAGGTGAAGTTGGAGACTGCACTGGAGGTGAAGTTGGAGACTGCACTGGAGACTGCACTGGAGGTGAAGTTGGAGACTGCACTGGAGGTGAAGTTGGAGACTGCACTGGAGGTGAAGTTGGAGACTGCACTGGAGACTGCACTGGAGACTGCACTGGAGGTGAAGTTGGAGACTGCACTGGAGACTGCACTGGAGGTGAAGTTGGAGACTGCACTGGAGACTGCACTGGAGGTGAAGTTGGAGACTGCACTGGAGACTGCACTGGAGGTGAAGTTGGAGACTGCACTGGAGACTGCACTGGAGGTGAAGTTGGAGACTGCACTGGAGACTGCACTGGAGGTGAAGTTGGAGACTGCACTGGAGACTGCACTGGAGACTGCACTGGAGGTGAAGTTGGAGACTGCACTGGAGACTGCACTGGAGACTGCACTGGAGGTGAAGTTGGAGACTGCACTGGAGACTGCACTGGAGGTGAAGTTGGAGACTGCACTGGAGACTGCACTGGAGACTGCACTGGAGGTGAAGTTGGAGACTGCACTGGAGACTGCACTGGAGGTGCAGTTGGAGACTGCACTGGAGACTGCACTGGAGACTGCACTGGAGGTGAAGTTGGAGACTGCACTGGAGACTGCACTGGAGGTGAAGTTGGAGACTGCACTGGAGACTGCACTGGAGGTGAAGTTGGAGACTGCACTGGAGACTGCACTGGAGGTGAAGTTGGAGACTGCACTGGAGACTGCACTGGAGGTGAAGTTGGAGACTGCACTGGAGACTGCACTGGAGACTGCACTGGAGGTGAAGATGGAGACTGCACTGGAGACTGCACTGGAGACTGCACTGGAGGTGAAGTTCGAGATTGCACTGGAGACTGCACTGGAGACTGCACTGGAGACTGCACTGGAGACGGCACTGGAGACTGCACTGGAGGTGAAGTTGGAGACTGCACTGGAGACTGCACTGGAGGTGAAGTTGGAGACTGCACTGGAGACTGCACTGGAGGTGAAGTTGGAGACTGCACTGGAGACTGCACTGGAGACTGCACTGGAGGTGAAGTTGGAGACTGCACTGGAGACTGCACTGGAGACTGCACTGGAGGTGAAGTTGGAGACTGCACTGGAGACTGCACTGGAGGTGAAGTTGGAGACTGCACTGGAGACTGCACTGGAGACTGCACTGGAGGTGAAGTTGGAGACTGCACTGGAGACTGCACTGGAGGTGAAGTTGGAGACTGCACTGGAGACTGCACTGGAGACTGCACTGGAGGTGAAGTTGGAGACTGCACTGGAGACTGCACTGGAGACTGCACTGGAGGTGAAGTTGGAGACTGCACTGGAGATGAAGTTGGAGACTGCACTGGAGACTGCACTGGAGGTGAAGTTGGAGACTGCACTGGAGACTGCACTGGAGGTGAAGTTGGAGACTGCACTGGAGACTGCACTGGAGACTGCACTGGAGGTGAAGTTGGAGACTGCACTGGAGACTGCACTGGAGGTGAAGTTGGAGACTGCACTGGAGACTGCACTGGAGACTGCACTGGAGGTGAAGTTGGAGACTGCACTGGAGACTGCACTGGAGACTGCACTGGAGGTGAGTTGGAGACTGCACTGGAGACTGCACTGGAGGTGAAGTTGGAGACTGCACTGGAGACTGCACTGGAGACTGCACTGGAGGTGAAGTTGGAGACTGCACTGGAGGTGAAGTTCGGAGATTGCACTGGAGACTGCACTGGAGACTGCACTGGAGACTGCACTGGAGACGGCACTGGAGACTGCACTGGAGGTGAAGTTGGAGACTGCACTGGAGACTGCACTGGAGGTGAAGTTGGAGACTGCACTGGAGACTGCACTGGAGGTGAAGTTGGAGACTGCACTGGAGACTGCACTGGAGACTGCACTGGAGGTGAAGTTGGAGACTGCACTGGAGGTGAAGTTGGAGATTGCACTGGAGACTGCACTGGAGACTGCACTGGAGACTGCACTGGAGGTGAAGTTGGAGACTGCACTGGAGACTGCACTGGAGGTGAAGTTGGAGACTGCACTGGAGGTGAAGTTGGAGACTGCACTGGAAGTGAAGTGGGAGACTGCACTGGAGGTGAAGTTGGAGACTGCACTGGAGACTGCACTGGAGACTGCACTGGAGGTGAAGTTGGAGACTGCACTGGAGACTGCACTGGAGGTGAAGTTGGAGACTGCACTGGAGACTGCACTGGAGACTGCACTGGAGGTGAAGTTGGAGACTGCACTGGAGACTGCACTGGAGACTGCACTGGAGGTGAAGTTGGAGACTGCACTGGAGGTGAAGTTGGAGACTGCACTGGAGACTGCACTGGAGGTGAAGTTGGAGACTGCACTGGAGGTTAAGTTGGAGACTGCACTGGAGACTGCACTGGAGGTGAAGTTGGAGACTGCACTGGAGGTTAAGTTGGAGACTGCACTGGAGGTGAAGTTGGAGACTGCACTGGAGACTGCACTGGAGACTGCACTGGAGGTGAAGTTTGAGACTGCACTGGAGACTGCACTGGAGGTGAAGTTGGAGACTGCACTGGAGACTGCACTGGAGACTGCACTGGAGGTGAAGTTGGAGACTGCACTGAAGACTGCACTGGAGGTGAAGATGGAGACTGCACGGGAGACTGCACTGGAGACTGCACTGGAGGTGAAGTTGGAGACTGCACTGGAGGTGAAGTTGGAGACTGCACTGGAGACTGCACTGGAGACTGCACTGGAGACTGCACTGGAGGTGAAGTTGGAGACTGCACTGGAGGTGAAGTTGGAGACTGCACTGGAGACTGCACTGGAGGTGAAGTTGGAGACTGCACTGGAGGTTAAGTTGGAGACTGCACTGGAGACTGCACTGGAGGTGAAGTTGGAGACTGCACTGGAGTTTAAGTTGGAGACTGCACTGGAGGTGAAGTTGGAGACTGCACTGGAGACTGCACTGGAGGTGAAGTTTGAGACTGCACTGGAGACTGCACTGGAGGTGAAGTTGGAGACTGCACTGGAGACTGCACTGGAGACTGCACTGGAGGTGAAGTTGGAGACTGCACTGAAGACTGCACTGGAGGTGAAGATGGAGACTGCACGGGAGACTGCACTGGAGACTGCACTGGAGGTGAAGTTGGAGACTGCACTGGAGGTGAAGTTGGAGACTGCACTGGAGACTGCACTGGAGAATGCACTGGAGGTGAAGTTGAAGACTGCACTGGAGACTGCACTAGAGGTGAAGTTGGAGACTGCACTGGAGACTGTACTGGAGACTGCACTGGAGACTACACTGGAGGTGAAGTTGGAGACTGCACTGGAGACTGCACTGGAGACTGCACTGGAGGTGAAGTTGGAGACTGCACTGGAGACTGCAGTGGAGGTGAAGTTGGAGACTGCACTGGAGGTGAAGTTGGAGACTGCACTGGAGACTGCACTGGAGACTGCACTGGAGACTGCACTGGAGGTTAAGTTGGAGACTGCACTGGAGACTGCACTGGAGACTGCACTGGAGGTGAAGTTGGAGACTGCACTGGAGGTGAAGTTGGAGACTGCACTGGAGACTGCACTGGAGGTGAAGTTGGAGACTGCACTGGAGACTGCACTGGAGGTGAAGTTGAAGACTGCACTGGAGGTGAAGATGGAGACTGCACTGGAAACTGCACTGGAGATGAAGTTGGAGACTGCACTTGAGACTGCACTGGAGACTGCACTAGAGGTGAAGTTTGAGACTGCACTGGAGACTGCACTGGAGGTGAAGTTGGAGACTGCACTGGAGACTGCACTGGAGGTGAAGTTGGAGACTGCACTGGAGGTGAAGTTGGAGATTGCACTGGAGACTGCACTGGAGACTGCACTGGAGACTGCACTGGAGGTGAAGTTGGAGACTGCACTGGAGACTGCACTGGAGGTGAAGTTGGAGACTGCACTGGAGGTGAAGTTGGAGACTGCACTGGAAGTGAAGTGGGAGACTGCACTGGAGGTGAAGTTGGAGACTGCACTGGAGACTGCACTGGAGACTGCACTGGAGGTGAAGTTGGAGACTGCACTGGAGACTGCACTGGAGGTGAAGTTGGAGACTGCACTGGAGACTGCACTGGAGACTGCACTGGAGGTGAAGTTGGAGACTGCACTGGAGACTGCACTGGAGACTGCACTGGAGGTGAAGTTGGAGACTGCACTGGAGGTGAAGTTGGAGACTGCACTGGAGACTGCACTGGAGGTGAAGTTGGAGACTGCACTGGAGGTTAAGTTGGAGACTGCACTGGAGACTGCACTGGAGGTGAAGTTGGAGACTGCACTGGAGGTTAAGTTGGAGACTGCACTGGAGGTGAAGTTGGAGACTGCACTGGAGACTGCACTGGAGACTGCACTGGAGGTGAAGTTTGAGACTGCACTGGAGACTGCACTGGAGGTGAAGTTGGAGACTGCACTGGAGACTGCACTGGAGACTGCACTGGAGGTGAAGTTGGAGACTGCACTGAAGACTGCACTGGAGGTGAAGATGGAGACTGCACGGGAGACTGCACTGGAGACTGCACTGGAGGTGAAGTTGGAGACTGCACTGGAGGTGAAGTTGGAGACTGCACTGGAGACTGCACTGGAGAATGCACTGGAGGTGAAGTTGAAGACTGCACTGGAGACTGCACTAGAGGTGAAGTTGGAGACTGCACTGGAGACTGTACTGGAGACTGCACTGGAGACTACACTGGAGGTGAAGTTGGAGACTGCACTGGAGACTGCACTGGAGACTGCACTGGAGGTGAAGTTGGAGACTGCACTGGAGACTGCAGTGGAGGTGAAGTTGGAGACTGCACTGGAGGTGAAGTTGGAGACTGCACTGGAGACTGCACTGGAGGTGAAGTTGGAGACTGCACTGGAGACGGCACTGGAGACTGCACTGGAGGTGAAGTTGGAGACTGCACTGGAGACTGCACTGGAGGTGAAGTTGGAGACTGCACTGGAGACTTCACTGGAGACTGCACTGGAGGTGAAGTTGGAGACTGCACTGGAGACTGCACTGGAGACTGCACTGGAGGTGGAGTTGAAGACTGCACTGGAGACTGCACTGGAGGTGAAGTTGGAGACTGCACTGGAGAATGCACTGGAGACTGCACTGGAGGTGAAGTTGGAGACTGCACTGGAGGTGAAGTTCGAGATTGCACTGGAGACTGCACTGGAGACTGCACTGGAGACTGCACTGGAGACGGCACTGGAGACTGCACTGGAGGTGAAGTTGGAGACTGCACTGGAGACTGCACTGGAGGTGAAGTTGGAGACTGCACTGGAGACTGCACTGGAGGTGAAGTTGGAGACTGCACTGGAGACTGCACTGGAGACTGCACTGGAGGTGAAGTTGGAGACTGCACTGGAGGTGAAGTTGGAGATTGCACTGGAGACTGCACTGGAGACTGCACTGGAGACTGCACTGGAGGTGAAGTTGGAGACTGCACTGGAGACTGCACTGGAGGTGAAGTTGGAGACTGCACTGGAGGTGAAGTTGGAGACTGCACTGGAAGTGAAGTGGGAGACTGCACTGGAGGTGAAGTTGGAGACTGCACTGGAGACTGCACTGGAGACTGCACTGGAGGTGAAGTTGGAGACTGCACTGGAGACTGCACTGGAGGTGAAGTTGGAGACTGCACTGGAGACTGCACTGGAGACTGCACTGGAGGTGAAGTTGGAGACTGCACTGGAGACTGCACTGGAGACTGCACTGGAGGTGAAGTTGGAGACTGCACTGGAGGTGAAGTTGGAGACTGCACTGGAGACTGCACTGGAGGTGAAGTTGGAGACTGCACTGGAGGTTAAGTTGGAGACTGCACTGGAGACTGCACTGGAGGTGAAGTTGGAGACTGCACTGGAGGTTAAGTTGGAGACTGCACTGGAGGTGAAGTTGGAGACTGCACTGGAGACTGCACTGGAGACTGCACTGGAGGTGAAGTTTGAGACTGCACTGGAGACTGCACTGGAGGTGAAGTTGGAGACTGCACTGGAGACTGCACTGGAGACTGCACTGGAGGTGAAGTTGGAGACTGCACTGAAGACTGCACTGGAGGTGAAGATGGAGACTGCACGGGAGACTGCACTGGAGACTGCACTGGAGGTGAAGTTGGAGACTGCACTGGAGGTGAAGTTGGAGACTGCACTGGAGACTGCACTGGAGACTGCACTGGAGGTGAAGTTGGAGACTGCACTGGAGACTGCACTGGAGACTGCACTGGAGGTGAAGTTGGAGACTGCACTGGAGGTGAAGTTGGAGACTGCACTGGAGACTGCACTGGAGGTGAAGTTGGAGACTGCACTGGAGGTTAAGTTGGAGACTGCACTGGAGACTGCACTGGAGGTGAAGTTGGAGACTGCACTGGAGGTTAAGTTGGAGACTGCACTGGAGGTGAAGTTGGAGACTGCACTGGAGACTGCACTGGAGGTGAAGTTTGAGACTGCACTGGAGACTGCACTGGAGGTGAAGTTGGAGACTGCACTGGAGACTGCACTGGAGACTGCACTGGAGGTGAAGTTGGAGACTGCACTGAAGACTGCACTGGAGGTGAAGATGGAGACTGCACGGGAGACTGCACTGGAGACTGCACTGGAGGTGAAGTTGGAGACTGCACTGGAGGTGAAGTTGGAGACTGCACTGGAGACTGCACTGGAGAATGCACTGGAGGTGAAGTTGAAGACTGCACTGGAGACTGCACTAGAGGTGAAGTTGGAGACTGCACTGGAGACTGTACTGGAGACTGCACTGGAGACTACACTGGAGGTGAAGTTGGAGACTGCACTGGAGACTGCACTGGAGACTGCACTGGAGGTGAAGTTGGAGACTGCACTGGAGACTGCAGTGGAGGTGAAGTTGGAGACTGCACTGGAGGTGAAGTTGGAGACTGCACTGGAGACTGCACTGGAGACTGCACTGGAGACTGCACTGGAGGTTAAGTTGGAGACTGCACTGGAGACTGCACTGGAGACTGCACTGGAGGTGAAGTTGGAGACTGCACTGGAGGTGAAGTTGGAGACTGCACTGGAGACTGCACTGGAGGTGAAGTTGGAGACTGCACTGGAGACTGCACTGGAGGTGAAGTTGAAGACTGCACTGGAGGTGAAGATGGAGACTGCACTGGAAACTGCACTGGAGATGAAGTTGGAGACTGCACTTGAGACTGCACTGGAGACTGCACTAGAGGTGAAGTTTGAGACTGCACTGGAGACTGCACTGGAGGTGAAGTTGGAGACTGCACTGGAGACTGCACTGGAGGTGAAGTTGGAGACTGCACTGGAGGTGAAGTTGGAGATTGCACTGGAGACTGCACTGGAGACTGCACTGGAGACTGCACTGGAGGTGAAGTTGGAGACTGCACTGGAGACTGCACTGGAGGTGAAGTTGGAGACTGCACTGGAGGTGAAGTTGGAGACTGCACTGGAAGTGAAGTGGGAGACTGCACTGGAGGTGAAGTTGGAGACTGCACTGGAGACTGCACTGGAGACTGCACTGGAGACTGCACTGGAGGTGAAGTTGGAGACTGCACTGGAGACTGCACTAGAGGTGAAGTTGGAGACTGCACTGGAGACTGTACTGGAGACTGCACTGGAGACTACACTGGAGGTGAAGTTGGAGACTGCACTGGAGACTGCACTGGAGACTGCACTGGAGGTGAAGTTGGAGACTGCACTGGAGACTGCACTGGAGGTGAAGTTGGAGACTGCACTGGAGACTGCACTGGAGACTGCACTGGAGGTGAAGTTGGAGACTGCACTGGAGACTGCACTGGAGACTGCACTGGAGGTGAAGTTGGAGACTGCACTGGAGGTGAAGTTGGAGACTGCACTGGAGACTGCACTGGAGGTGAAGTTGGAGACTGCACTGGAGGTTAAGTTGGAGACTGCACTGGAGACTGCACTGGAGGTGAAGTTGGAGACTGCACTGGAGGTTAAGTTGGAGACTGCACTGGAGGTGAAGTTGGAGACTGCACTGGAGACTGCACTGGAGACTGCACTGGAGGTGAAGTTTGAGACTGCACTGGAGACTGCACTGGAGGTGAAGTTGGAGACTGCACTGGAGACTGCACTGGAGACTGCACTGGAGGTGAAGTTGGAGACTGCACTGAAGACTGCACTGGAGGTGAAGATGGAGACTGCACGGGAGACTGCACTGGAGGTGAAGTTGGAGACTGCACTGGAGGTGAAGTTGGAGACTGCACTGGAGACTGCACTGGAGAATGCACTGGAGGTGAAGTTGAAGACTGCACTGGAGACTGCACTAGAGGTGAAGTTGGAGACTGCACTGGAGACTGTACTGGAGACTGCACTGGAGACTACACTGGAGGTGAAGTTGGAGACTGCACTGGAGACTGCACTGGAGACTGCACTGGAGGTGAAGTTGGAGACTGCACTGGAGACTGCAGTGGAGGTGAAGTTGGAGACTGCACTGGAGGTGAAGTTGGAGACTGCACTGGAGACTGCACTGGAGACTGCACTGGAGACTGCACTGGAGGTTAAGTTGGAGACTGCACTGGAGACTGCACTGGAGACTGCACTGGAGGTGAAGTTGGAGACTGCACTGGAGGTGAAGTTGGAGACTGCACTGGAGACTGCACTGGAGGTGAAGTTGGAGACTGCACTGGAGACTGCACTGGAGGTGAAGTTGAAGACTGCACTGGAGGTGAAGATGGAGACTGCACTGGAAACTGCACTGGAGATGAAGTTGGAGACTGCACTTGAGACTGCACTGGAGACTGCACTAGAGGTGAAGTTTGAGACTGCACTGGAGACTGCACTGGAGGTGAAGTTGGAGACTGCACTGGAGACTGCACTGGAGGTGAAGATGGAGACTGCACTGGAGACTTCACTGGAGACTGCACTGGAGGTGAAGTTGGAGACTGCACTGGAGACTGCACTGGAGGTGAAGTTGGAGACTGCACTGGAGACTGCACTGGAGGTGAAGTTGGAGACTGCACTGGAGGTTAAGTTGGAGACTGCACTGGAGACTGCACTGGAGGTGAAGTTGGAGACTGCACTGGAGGTTAAGTTGGAGACTGCACTGGAGGTGAAGTTGGAGACTGCACTGGAGGTGAAGTTGGAGACTGCACTGGAGACTGCACTGGAGGTGAAGTTGGAGACTGCACTGGAGACTGCACTGGAGACTGCACTGGAGGTGAAGTTGGAGACTGCACTGGAGGTGAAGTTGGGGACTGCACTGGAGACTGCACTGGAGGTGAAGTTGGAGACTGCACTGGAGGTGAAGTTGGAGACGGCACTAGAGACTATACTGGAGACTGCACTGGAGACTACACTGGAGGTGAAGTTGGAGACTGCACTGGAGACTGCACTAGAGGTGAAGTTGGAGACTGCACTGGAGACTGCACTGGAGACTACACTGGAGGTGAAGTTGGAGACTGCACTGGAGGTGAAGTTGGAGACTGCACTGGAGACTGCACTGGAGACTGCACTGGAGGTGAAGGTGGAGACTGCACTGGAGACTGCACTGGAGGTGAAGTTGGAGACTGCACTGGAGGTGAAGTTGGAGACTGCACTGGAGAATGCACTGGAGAATGCACTGGAGGTGAAGTTGGAGACTGCACTGGAGACTGCACTAGAGGTGAAGTTGGAGACTGCACTGGAGACTGTACTGGAGACTGCACTGGAGACTACACTGGAGGTGAAGTTGGAGACTGCACTGGAGACTGCACTGGAGACTGCACTGGAGACTGCACTGGAGGTGAAGTTGGAGACTGCACTGGAGACTGCAGTGGAGGTGAAGTTGGAGACTGCACTGGAGGTGAAGTTGGAGACTGCACTGGAGACTGCACTGGAGACTGCACTGGAGACTGCACTGGAGGTTAAGTTGGAGACTGCACTGGAGACTGCACTGGAGACTGCACTGGAGGTGAAGTTGGAGACTGCACTGGAGGTGAAGTTGGAGACTGCACTGGAGACTGCACTGGAGGTGAAGTTGGAGACTGCACTGGAGACTGCACTGGAGGTGAAGTTGAAGACTGCACTGGAGGTGAAGATGGAGACTGCACTGGAAACTGCACTGGAGATGAAGTTGGAGACTGCACTTGAGACTGCACTGGAGACTGCACTAGAGGTGAAGTTTGAGACTGCACTGGAGACTGCACTGGAGGTGAAGTTGGAGACTGCACTGGAGACTGCACTGGAGGTGAAGATGGAGACTGCACTGGAGACTTCACTGGAGACTGCACTGGAGGTGAAGTTGGAGACTGCACTGGAGACTGCACTGGAGGTGAAGTTGGAGACTGCACTGGAGACTGCACTGGATGTGAAGTTGGAGACTGCACTGGAGGTTAAGTTGGAGACTGCACTGGAGACTGCACTGGAGGTGAAGTTGGAGACTGCACTGGAGGTTAAGTTGGAGACTGCACTGGAGGTGAAGTTGGAGACTGCACTGGAGGTGAAGTTGGAGACTGCACTGGAGACTGCACTGGAGGTGAAGTTGGAGACTGCACTGGAGACTGCACTGGAGACTGCACTGGAGGTGAAGTTGGAGACTGCACTGGAGGTGAAGTTGGGGACTGCACTGGAGACTGCACTGGAGGTGAAGTTGGAGACTGCACTGGAGGTGAAGTTGGAGACGGCACTAGAGACTATACTGGAGACTGCACTGGAGACTACACTGGAGGTGAAGTTGGAGACTGCACTGGAGACTGCACTAGAGGTGAAGTTGGAGACTGCACTAGAGACTGTACTGGAGACTGCACTGGAGACTACACTGGAGGTGAAGTTGGAGACTGCACTGGAGACTGCACTGGAGACTACACTGGAGGTGAAGTTGGAGACTGCACTGGAGGTGAAGTTGGAGACTGCACGGGAGACTGCACTGGAGACTGCACTGGAGGTGAAGTTGGAGACTGCACTGGAGGTGAAGTTGGAGACTGCACTGGAGACTGCACTGGAGACTGCACTGGAGGTGAAGTTGGAGACTGCACTGGAGACTGCACTGGAGACTGCACTGGAGGTGAAGTTGGAGACTGCACTGGAGGTGAAGTTGGAGACTGCACTGGAGACTGCACTGGAGGTGAAGTTGGAGACTGCACTGGAGGTTAAGTTGGAGACTGCACTGGAGACTGCACTGGAGGTGAAGTTGGAGACTGCACTGGAGGTTAAGTTGGAGACTGCACTGGAGGTGAAGTTGGAGACTGCACTGGAGACTGCACTGGAGACTGCACTGGAGGTGAAGTTTGAGACTGCACTGGAGACTGCACTGGAGGTGAAGTTGGAGACTGCACTGGAGACTGCACTGGAGACTGCACTGGAGGTGAAGTTGGAGACTGCACTGAAGACTGCACTGGAGGTGAAGATGGAGACTGCACGGGAGACTGCACTGGAGACTGCACTGGAGGTGAAGTTGGAGACTGCACTGGAGGTGAAGTTGGAGACTGCACTGGAGACTGCACTGGAGACTGCACTGGAGGTGAAGTTGGAGACTGCACTGGAGACTGCACTGGAGACTGCACTGGAGGTGAAGTTGGAGACTGCACTGGAGGTGAAGTTGGAGACTGCACTGGAGACTGCACTGGAGGTGAAGTTGGAGACTGCACTGGAGGTTAAGTTGGAGACTGCACTGGAGACTGCACTGGAGGTGAAGTTGGAGACTGCACTGGAGGTTAAGTTGGAGACTGCACTGGAGGTGAAGTTGGAGACTGCACTGGAGACTGCACTGGAGGTGAAGTTTGAGACTGCACTGGAGACTGCACTGGAGGTGAAGTTGGAGACTGCACTGGAGACTGCACTGGAGACTGCACTGGAGGTGAAGTTGGAGACTGCACTGAAGACTGCACTGGAGGTGAAGATGGAGACTGCACGGGAGACTGCACTGGAGACTGCACTGGAGGTGAAGTTGGAGACTGCACTGGAGGTGAAGTTGGAGACTGCACTGGAGACTGCACTGGAGAATGCACTGGAGGTGAAGTTGAAGACTGCACTGGAGACTGCACTAGAGGTGAAGTTGGAGACTGCACTGGAGACTGTACTGGAGACTGCACTGGAGACTACACTGGAGGTGAAGTTGGAGACTGCACTGGAGACTGCACTGGAGACTGCACTGGAGGTGAAGTTGGAGACTGCACTGGAGACTGCAGTGGAGGTGAAGTTGGAGACTGCACTGGAGGTGAAGTTGGAGACTGCACTGGAGACTGCACTGGAGACTGCACTGGAGACTGCACTGGAGGTTAAGTTGGAGACTGCACTGGAGACTGCACTGGAGACTGCACTGGAGGTGAAGTTGGAGACTGCACTGGAGGTGAAGTTGGAGACTGCACTGGAGACTGCACTGGAGGTGAAGTTGGAGACTGCACTGGAGACTGCACTGGAGGTGAAGTTGAAGACTGCACTGGAGGTGAAGATGGAGACTGCACTGGAAACTGCACTGGAGATGAAGTTGGAGACTGCACTTGAGACTGCACTGGAGACTGCACTAGAGGTGAAGTTTGAGACTGCACTGGAGACTGCACTGGAGGTGAAGTTGGAGACTGCACTGGAGACTGCACTGGAGGTGAAGATGGAGACTGCACTGGAGACTTCACTGGAGACTGCACTGGAGGTGAAGTTGGAGACTGCACTGGAGACTGCACTGGAGGTGAAGTTGGAGACTGCACTGGAGACTGCACTGGAGGTGAAGTTGGAGACTGCACTGGAGGTTAAGTTGGAGACTGCACTGGAGACTGCACTGGAGGTGAAGTTGGAGACTGCACTGGAGGTTAAGTTGGAGACTGCACTGGAGGTGAAGTTGGAGACTGCACTGGAGGTGAAGTTGGAGACTGCACTGGAGACTGCACTGGAGGTGAAGTTGGAGACTGCACTGGAGACTGCACTGGAGACTGCACTGGAGGTGAAGTTGAAGACTGCACTGGAGACTGCACTGGAGGTGAAGTTGGAGACTGCACTGGAGAATGCACTGGAGACTGCACTGGAGGAGAAGTTGGAGACTGCACTGGAGGTGAAGTTCGAGATTGCACTGGAGACTGCACTGGAGACTGCACTGGAGACTGCACTGGAGACGGCACTGGAGACTGCACTGGAGGTGAAGTTGGAGACTGCACTGGAGACTGCACTGGAGGTGAAGTTGGAGACTGCACTGGAGACTGCACTGGAGGTGAAGTTGGAGACTGCACTGGAGACTGCACTGGAGGTGAAGTTGGAGACTGCACTGCAGACTGCACTGGAGACTGCACTGGAGGTGAAGTTGGAGACTGCACTGGAGACTGCACTGGAGGTGAAGTTGGAGACTGCACTGGAGACTGCACTGGAGGTGAAGTTGGAGACTGCACTGGAGACTGCACTGGAGGTGAAGTTGGAGACTGCACTGGAGACTGCACTGGAGACTGCACTGGAGGTGAAGTTGGAGACTGCACTGGAGGTGAAGTTGGAGATTGCACTGGAGACTGCACTGGAGACTGCACTGGAGGTGAAGTTGGAGACTGCACTGGAGACTGCACTGGAGGTGAAGTTTGAGACTGCACTGGAGACTGCACTGGAGGTGAAGTTGGAGACTGCACTGGAGGTGAAGTTGGAGACTGCACTGTAGGTGAAGTTGGAGACTGCACTGGAGAATGCACTGGAGACTGCACTGGAGGTGAAGTTGGAGACTGCACTGGAGACTGCACTGGAGGTGAAGTTGGAGACTGCACTGGAGACTGCACTGGAGACTGCACTGGAGGTGAAGTTGGAGACTGCACTGGAGACTGCACTGGAGACTGCACTGGAGGTGAAGATGGAGACTGCACTGGAGACTGCACTGGAGGTGAAGTTGGAGACTGCACTGGAGACTGCACTGGAGACTGCACTGGAGGTGAAGATGGAGACTGCACTGGAGACTGCACTGGAGGTGAAGTTGGAGACTGCACTGGAGGTTCAGTTGGAGACTGCACTGGAGGTGAAGTTGGAGACTGCACTGGAGACTGCACTGGAGACTGCACTGGAGGTGAAGTTTGAGACTGCACTGGAGACTGCACTGGAGGTGAAATTGGAGACTGCACTGGAGACTGCACTGGAGACTGCACTGGAGGTGAAGTTGGAGACTGCACTGAAGACTGCACTGGAGGTGAAGATGGAGACTGCACGGGAGACTGCACTGGAGACTGCACTGGAGGTGAAGTTGGAGACTGCACTGGAGGTGAAGTTGGAGACTGCACTGGAGACTGCACTGGAGACTGCACTGGAGACTGCACTGGAGGTGAAGTTGGAGACTGCACTGGAGACTGCACTAGAGGTGAAGTTGGAGACTGCACTGGAGACTGTACTGGAGACTGCACTGGAGACTACACTGGAGGTGAAGTTGGAGACTGCACTGGAGACTGCACTGGAGACTGCACTGGAGGTGAAGTTGGAGACTGCACTGGAGACTGCACTGGAGGTGAAGTTGGAGACTGCACTGGAGGTGAAGTTGGAGACTGCACTGGAGACTGCACTGGAGACTGCACTGGAGACTGCACTGGAGGTTAAGTTGGAGACTGCACTGGAGACTGCACTGGAGGTGAAGTTGGAGACTGCACTGGAGACTGCACTGGAGGTGAAGTTGGAGACTGCACTGGTGTGAAGTTGGAGACGGCACTGGAGACTGCACTGGAGAGTGCACTGGAGAGTGCACTGGAGACTGCACTGGAGGTGAAGTTGGAGATTGCACTGGAGGTGAAGTTGGAGACTGCACTGGAGGTGAAGGTGGAGACTGCACTGGAGACTGCACTGGAGGTGAAGTTGGAGACTGCACTGGAGACTGCACTGAAGGTGAAGTTGGAGACTGCACTGGAGACTGCACTGGAGGTGAAGTTGAAGACTGCACTGGAGGTGAAGATGGAGACTGCACTGGAAACTGCACTGGAGATGAAGTTGGAGACTGCACTGGAGACTGCACTGGAGACTGCACTAGAGGTGAAGTTTGAGACTGCACTGGAGACTGCACTGGAGGTGAAGTTGGAGACTGCACTGGAGACTGCACTGGAGGTGAAGTTGGAGACTGCACTGGAGGTGAAGTTGGAGACTGCACTGGAGGTTAAGTTGGAGAGTGCACTGGAGGTGAAGTTGGAGACTGCACTGGAGGTGAAGTTGGAGACTGCACTGGAGACTGCACTGGAGGTGAAGTTGGAGACTGCACTGGAGACTGCACTGGAGACTGCACTGGAGGTTAAGTTGGAGACTGCACTGGAGGTGAAGTTGGGGACTGCACTGGAGACTGCACTGGAGGTGAAGTTGGAGACTGCACTGGAGGTGAAGTTGGAGACGGCACTAGAGACTGTACTGGAGACTGCACTGGAGACTACACTGGAGGTGAAGTTGGAGACTGCACTGGAGACTGCACTAGAGGTGAAGTTGGAGACTGCACTAGAGACTGTACTGGAGACTGCACTGGAGACTACACTGGAGGTGAAGTTGGAGACTGAACTGGGTACTGCACTGGAGGTGAAGTTGGAGACTGCACTGGAGACTGCACTGGAGGTGAAGTTGGAGACTGCACTGGAGACTGCACTGGAGACTGCACTGGAGACTGCACTGGAGGTTAAGTTGGAGACTGCACTGGAGACTGCACTGGAGACTGCACTGGAGGTGAAGTTGGAGACTGCACTGGAGACTGCACTGGAGGTGAAGTTGGAGACTGCACTGGAGACTGCACTGGAGGTGAAGTTGGAGACTGCACTGGAGACTGCACTGGAGACTGCACTGGAGGTGAAGTTGGAGACTGCACTGGAGGTGAAGTTGGAGACTGCACTGGAGGTGAAGTTGGGGACTGCACTGGAGACTGCACTGGAGGTGAAGTTGGAGACTGCACTGGAGGTGAAGTTGGAGACGGCACTAGAGACTGTACTGGAGACTGCACTGGAGACTACACTGGAGACTGCACTGGAGGTGAAGTTGGAGACTGCACTGGAGGTGAAGTTGGAGACTGCACTGGAGACTGCACTGGAGACTGCACTGGAGGAGAAGTTGGAGACTGCACTGGAGACTGCACTGGAGGTGAAGTTGGAGACTGCACTGGAGGTGAAGTTGGAGACTGCACTGGAGACTGCACTGGAGAGTGCACTGGAGACTGCACTGGAGACTGCACTGGAGGTGAAGTTGGAGACTGCACTGGAGGTGAAGTTGGAGACTGCACTGGAGACTGCACTGGAGACTGCACTGGAGGAGAAGTTGGAGACTGCACTGGATACTGCACTGGAGACTGCACTGGAGGTGAAGTTGGAGACTGCACTGGAGGTGAAGTTGGAGACTGCACTGGAGACTGCACTGGAGGTGAAGTTGGAGACTGCACTGGAGGTGAAGTTGGAGACTGCACTGGAGACTGCACTGGAGACTGCACTGGAGGTGAAGTTGGAGTCTGCACTGGAGACTGCACTGGAGGTGAAGTTGGAGACTGCACTGGAGACTGCACTGGAAGTGAAGTTGGAGACTGCACTGGAGGTGAAGTTGGAGACTGCACTGGAGACTGCACTGGAGGTGAAGTTGGAGACTGCACTGGAGGTTAAGTTGGAGACTGCACTGGAGACTGCACTGGAGGTGAAATTGGAGACTGCACTGGAGGTTAAGTTGGAGACTGCACTGGAGGTGAAGTTGGAGACTGCACTGGAGACTGCACTGGAGGTGAAGTTGGAGACTGCACTGGAGACTGCACTGGAGGTGAAGTTGGAGACTGCACTGGAGGTGAAGTTGGAGACTGCACTGGAGACTGCACTAGAGGTGAAGTTGGAGACTGCACTGGAGGTGAAGTTGGAGACTGCACTGGAGACTGCACTGGAGAGTGCACTGGAGGTGAAGTTGGAGACTGCACTGGAGACTGCACTGGAGGTGAAGTTGGAGACTGCACTGGAGGTGAAATTGAAGACTGCACTGGAGGTGAAGTTGGAGACTGCACTGGAAACTGCACTGGAGATGAAGTTGGAGACTGCACTGGAGACTGCACTGGAGACTGCATTGGAGGTGAAGTTTGAGACTGCACTGGAGACTGCACTGGAGGTGAAGTTGGAGACTGCACTGGAGACTGCACTGGAGGTGAAGTTGGAGACTGCACTGGAGACTGCACTGGAGGTGAAGATGGAGACTGCACTGGAGGTGAAGTTGGAGACTGCACTGGAGACTGCACTGGAGGTGAAGTTGGAGACTGCACGGGAGACTGCACTGGAGACTGCACTGGAGGTGAAGTTGGAGACTGCACTGGAGGTGAAGTTGGAGACTGCACTGGAGACTGCACTGGAGAATGCACTGGAGGTGAAGTTGGAGACTGCACTGGAGACTGCACTAGAGGTGAAGTTGGAGACTGCACTGGAGACTGTACTGGAGACTGCACTGGAGACTACACTGGAGGTGAAGTTGGAGACTGCACTGGAGACTGCACTGGAGGTGAAGTTGGAGACTGCACTGGAGACTGCACTGGAGGTGAAGTTGGAGACTGCACTGGAGACTGCACTGGAGACTGCACTGGAGACTGCACTGGAGGTTAAGTAGGAGACTGCACTGGAGACTGCACTGGAGACTGCACTGGAGGTGAAGTTGGAGACTGCACTGGAGACTGCACTGGAGGTGAAGTTGGAGACTGCACTGGAGACTGCACTGGAGGTGAAGTTGGAGACTGCACTGGAGACTGCACTGGAGACTGCACTGGAGGTGAAGTTGGAGACTGCACTGGAGGTGAAGTTGGAGACGGCACTGGAGACTGCACTGGAGAGTGCACTGGAGAGTGCACTGGAGACTGCACTGGAGGTGAAGTTGGAGACTGCACTGGAGGTGAAGTTGGAGACTGCACTGGAGACTGAACTGGAGGTGAAGTTGGAGACTGCACTGGAGGTGAAGTTGGAGACTGCACTGGAGACTGCACTGGAGGTGAAGTTGGAGACTGCACTGGAGACTGCACTGGAGGTGAAGTTCGAGACTGCACTGGAGACTGCACTGGAGGTGAAGTTGAAGACTGCACTGGAGGTGAAGATGGAGACTGCACTGGAAACTGCACTGGAGATGAAGTTGGAGACTGCACTGGAGACTGCACTGGAGACTGCACTAGAGGTGAAGTTTGAGACTGCACTGGAGACTGCACTGGAGGTGAAGTTGGAGACTGCACTGGAGACAGCACTGGAGACTGCACTGGAGGTGAAGTTGGAGACTGCACTGGAGACTGCACTGGAGGTGAAGATGGAGACTGCACTGGAGACTTCACTGGAGACTGCACTGGAGGTGAAGTTGGAGACTGCACTGGAGACTGCACTGGAGGTGAAGTTGGAGACTGCACTGGAGACTGCACTGGAGGTGAAGTTGGAGACTGCACTGGAGGTTAAGTTGGAGACTGCACTGGAGACTGCACTGGAGACTGCACTGGAGGTGAAGTTGGAGACTGCACTGGAGACTGCACTGGAGGTGAAGATGGAGACTGCACTGGAGGTGAAGTTGGAGACTGCACTGGAGACTGCACTGGAGGTGAAGTTGGAGACTGCACTGGAGACTGCACTGGAGGTGAAGTTGGAGACTGCACTGGTTACTGCACTGGAGACTGCACTGGAGGTGAAGTTGGAGACTGCACTGGAGGTTAAGTTGGAGACTGCACTGGAGGTGAAGTTGGAGACTGCACTGGAGGTGAAGTTGGAGACTGCACTGGAGACTGCACTGGAGGTGAAGTTGGAGACTGCACTGGAGACTGCACTGGAGGTGAAGTTGGAGACTGCACTGGAGGTGAAGTTGGAGACTGCACTGGAGACTGCACTGGAGACTGCACTGGAGACTGCACATGAGTATTTTGTCCACATCATCCTCTTCATGCATGTTGTCTTACTCCAAGCTGTATACGCTCGAAAGCTTACTACCAATTAAGCATATTAGGTGATGTGCATCTCTGTAATGAGAAGGGTGTGGTCTAATGACATCAACACCCTATATCAGGTGTGCATAATTATTAGGCAACGTCCTTTCCTTTGGCAAAATGGGTCAAAAGACGGACTTGACAGGCTCAGAAAAGTCAAAAATAGTGAGATATCTTGCAGAGGGATGCAGCAGTCTCAAAATTGCAAAGCTTCTGAAGCGTGATCATCGAACAATCAAGCGTTTCATTCAAAATAGTCAACAGGGTCGCAAGAAGCGTGTGGAAAAACCGAGGCGCAAAATAACTGCCCATGAACTGAGAAAAGTCAAGCGTGCAGCTGCCAAGATGCCACTTGCCACCAGTTTGGCCATATTTCAGAGCTGCAACATCACTGGAGTGCCCAAAAGCACAAGGTGTGCAATACTCAGAGACATGGCTAAGGTAAGAAAGGCTGAAAGACGACCACCACTGAACAAGACACACAAGCTGAAACGTCAAGAGTGGGCCAAGAAATATCTCAAGACTGATTTTTCTAAGGTTTTATGGACTGATGAAATGAGAGTGAGTCTTGATGGGCCAGATGGATGGGCCCGTGGCTGGATTGGTAAAGGGCAGAGAGCTCCAGTCCGACTCAGACGCCAGCAAGGTGGAGGTGGAGTACTGGTTTGGGCTGGTATCATCAAAGATGAGCTTGTGGGGCCTTTTCGGGTTGAGGATGGAGTCAAGCTCAACTCCCAGTCCTACTGCCAGTTTCTGGAAGACACCTTCTTCAAGCAGTGGCACAGGAAGAAGTCTGCATCCTTCAAGAAAAACATGATTTTCATGCAGGACAATGCTCCATCACACGCGTCCAAGTACTCCACAGCGTGGCTGGCAAGAAAGGGTATAAAAGAAGAAAAACTAATGACATGGCCTCCTTGTTCACCTGATCTGAACCCCATTGAGAACCTGTGGTCCATCATCAAATGTGAGATTTACAAAGAGGGACAACAGTACACCTCTCTGAACAGTGTCTGGGAGGCTGTGGTTGCTGCTGCACGCAATGTTGATGGTGAACAGATCAAAACACTGACAGAATCCATGGATGGCAGGCTTTTGAGTGTCCTTGCAAAGAAAGGTGGCTATATTGGTCGCTGATTTGTTGTTGTTTTGTTTTTGAATGTCAGAAATGTATATTTGTGAATGTGGAGATGTTATATTGGTTTCACAGGTAAAAATAAATAATTGAAATAGGTATATATTTGTTTTTTGTTAAGTTGCCTAATAATTATGCACAGTAATAGTCACCTGCACACACAGATATCCCCCTAAAATAGCTAAAACTAAAAACAAACTAAAAACTACTTCCAAAAACATTCAGCTTTGATATTAATGAGTTTTTTGGGTTCATTGAGAACATGGTTGTTGTTCAATAATAAAATTATTCCTCAAAAATACAACTTGCCTAATAATTCTGCACTCCCTGTATATATATATATATATATATATATATATATATATATATATATATATATATATATATATATATATATATATATACACTGAATACCAGTAAAAAAAAAAGGACGCCCCAAAGACCATCACTTTTCAAAAATAATAATAATAATAAGTAATACAAATAATATGAAAGTTACTTACATGTCAAAGATGGTGCTTGTGATCTTGAAGAATCTAAACGTGATAAGGACATGAAAGAAAGTGCATGAGAAAATACAAACATTTTTGTTTTTTCCCAGGATAATTCAATATAAAAGATTCTCTTACTAATGCACAAAATGAACAGTGTAATTAAAAGTTTGAAAGGCACTGCATGTGTTTATATGATAAACTGACTAATTCAAGCAGCAAACACTAGCAGTGCAAAAATGTATCTAACTAGCTGACAGACTTTAAAGTCACAGGAAGATATGTCAAAATGGTGACTTATGCCAGAACAAATGACTTGACAGACATAAATCCTAAATTCCTTTAAGTAAAAAATTGGTGACATAGTAATAAGTGGTCCCTAGTGGTTTTCAAATTATTACATGGCTTGTTAATTTTTTATTAAATTATTAAGAAGCCAGATGAGTTAAAAACATTTACAAATTACTATAAAGCACTATCCAAACTTCAAATCAAGTGGCAAAATCTCCAAATTAAAAGTACTCGCAAACTATAAAAATTTGATTATACTTAAAAATATGCAAAAACTAATTTAGTGGAATTTTTACCTGCTCAAGAATACATTAAACATGCACTATTTAATTGAAAAGAACAAAATTTGTGTACTTTTAGAAAGGATTATTAAATATTTGGGGATACTAGCCATAAAGAGGGTCTCGTACATTTACGGGCATCTAATTACCTGGATTTAATGGTTTAAAAGTTTAATAGGTCTTTGAACTTGATAATAAAATTGAGTCCATTATTAGCAAAAAGAATTTTAAAAAGGAGCAAAAAAATGCTTAATATATAATAATTGTTTTAAACTTAAGCTTTCTAATTGTAGCAGATTTCATTATGTCTGTAATTTTTTATTTAGCCCCACAGTAGTAAAAGCCATAAATGGGAGTTAGATTTATTACTAGTATTTTACACAGCATTCAGCTATAGTAACATGTTATGCATTTTCCTACTTCACCATCTGATCTGAACAGCTGCACTCTCTTAATTAATTAATGACCTAACATTTCTCAGTAACCAATAACTAGATGGAACAGCTCAGTGTCTAAGAGATCAGACAGTGTTTGAGCTAAAGAAGCTGTGTGTTTCTTTTGGGGGCTTTTTGCACACTGATCCACCACCATTTTCCTATAGTACAATGCATATCTGGTAACATTACCGTAAACGTAGTAGTTTACGACCAGTAGGTTCACGTTCAGATCAGAAAACCGTTTCAGCTGCAGGCATCTACTCCTGTAATTAAACAATCACCTCATACGCCTCATGTTTTACACCCCTATAAGGTGAGCTTGCTACACTGCACATGAATATTACGTAACATGGTATGACTAGCTCATGTTCAGACATTTAAGATACTGTTCAGCCATTTTGTTTACTGGGTAGTGCATAATGGCCGAGTTAGCTGAGCGGGAATCCACTAAAGCCAAAAAAATATATAAATTTTTTTAATTAATTACAAAAACCTTATAGGAAAACCTAAGAAACAGTTGCAGAAGCACAGAAAAAAAAACTGCCGTGTACGTTATAGTGTGTAAATTCAAAAACTGTATAGAGAGAATGGTGCAATGAAAACAGAATAAGATAAGATGAACTTTATTGAGTAGAATATAGGCAGTAAGAGTTTTGTAATTAACTTTAAATTATGTTTGCCAAAGACAATGCAGTAAATTAACCCAGTTCTACCTGCTAGCTAAAGATGTTATGCTTCTCCCCCTTATACCGTTTAGGACGACTATAGAAAGTTACTAAAATAACCATTGATGAAAACGTATCAAACTTTAAGTATTTACCTTTGTCATAGTTCTCGATTCTTTGGTATCCTTTTGTCCTCCACGTTCTCAAACACCAGGGAGAGAAAAGGCTGCAACAGACGAAAGACCGCGAAGACTAGACGCTAGGCGGTGCAATCTGCTCCTCCCTCTTTTTAAACAAGCCAATAGGAGCTGCTCACATTAAAAAACAACTTTATTTAAAAAGTCGTTTTACACCTGATACAAAAATTTTAAAAGTCAAACAATGCACAAGTTTAAAAGAACAATTTTATTTTTAAACGTTTTTTAAGCATAGGGATGCTTAATATGTTTAATAAATTAATATATAATATTTATCAAAAATTGTCACCCAAATCAACATCATAATAAAAATATAATTAATAAAAATATAATAATGATAAGAAGAAGAATAACAGTTTACCTAAAAGCTCTTCTAACATTAGACTGCTTTTGAAAAGTTTCAATAGTGTCAATACACCATAAGGACAAGGGAGTTACACAGTTGAAGTGTGACTGCTTGAAAGACCCCATTCCCTCTCCTTTCCACTAGTTCAAAGAAAATATAAATTATTTCTGATTATATAATTTGAGGGCACAAATTTGAAGAGTAACATTTTAACAGATCGGTAATATACTTCAGGAGCTTTACTGGATCTGATTAACCAAAACTTCCATCTTCCATGTAGCTAACTGTCTTTTCTCTAATACAGTAGAGTGTGTCTGATCTACTAAAAATCCTCAACTGCATGTTTGCTCAAGTAAATAGTCTTAATTGTTTGAACAACCAGTAATCCTTAATTTGCAAATGCCAAATCTGGATTTTGTCTGTGTAATTCACTTTTATCTTGGGTTTTTTATTTGTATTTTTTGCTTTTCTTTTTTCTACTCTTGTGTCTGTTTTAAGCACTTATTATTGCTACTGTGACAAGTGAATTTACCTAAGAAGAATCATGAAGTCCTTATTTTATCTTATCTGAGCCTCACCATGCAGCCTACCATGCAGAGCGCTGAAAGTTCACATTAAGTACTTAAAATGAAATCTAAAATTAAAAAGTAACCAGTTTCAAACCAGTTATTTGGAATAGTGTGCAGAGTGTTTTGAGTAACATTGAATGTTCAAAAACACCAAAGTTCCTATAGTCTCACTTGACAGCGGGGTTGTAGTGTCTGATAACACATAACATCTTGAGGTCTCAATGTGGACTTTGAGTACATTTGCTAGCCAAGGCTAAATACTGAGAGGGTCAAAAATGAAGGGTAAAGAACATCTGACTGTACGTAAGGGTAGCAAAAGTGATAGACTGAGGTTGTGCCAAATATGTTAAAGTTAGGGTGATTTGTTAGAGAATGGTACCCCATGGGTGCCGTCTGCAGGTTATAAAAGAGAGTTATGTTCATACGTTCTTTTGAGATTCGTTTTACAATTTGACTTTTAGAACTCCCTGGGTTGTGTGCAATCTGTGATGGGCTTGTTTGGAATAAATCCTCCTTTATTCAAATAACACTTTCTCAGGCTCTTCACAGAAGAAGAATCCTCACATAAGCATGTGCTACCATTTTGAACCAATGTACACATTTACCATCACTGACCCAACTAGGATCTACATTGGATGCCCACCCATATGGATTTGATGTTAGAAACCCAAGTGGGTCCCATATATACTAAACAATCTTGAGCCCATGTAAAATATATGCCCATATTAATTTAACATAACCCATTTGGGGCCCACATAGACATGTTTTCAGGGTCTGACTTGCATTTGCCCATGTGTGACACATATAGTTTGACCAGGTGGGCCCCACCTATGTCATCAGTACCAAAAAATATATACTGATTACCTCACTTTGCCCCACCTGGGTCACACAGCAAATGATTTTCTTTAAATGACTGTGTTTGCCCATGTCTAACTCAGGTGAAAAACCCAAGTGGGTCCTACGTGTGTTTCCCATTTTGAAACAAGTGAAGTTTTTCCCATATTTGACCCAGCCAGGACCTACTATATGTTTCCACTTGGTTTTGCCCATATGGCTTTCATGTGAGAAACCCAAGTGGGTCCCATATATACTACACAATCTTGAGCCCACGTAAAATATATGCCCATATTAACTTAACATAACCCATATGGGGACCACATAGATATGTTTTCAGGGTCTGACTTGCATTTGCCCATGTGCGACCCATGTAGTTTGACCAGGTGGGCCCCACGTGTGTCATCAGTGCTAAAAAATATATTGACTACCACACCTTTGCCCCACCTGGGGCCCACATAGACATGTTTTCAGGGTCTGACTTGCATTTGCCCATATGTGACCCATATAGTTTGGCCAGGTAGGCCCCACGTGTGTCATCAGTGCTAAAAAATATATTGATTACCTAACTTTGCCCCACCTGGGGCACACAACAACACATTTTCTTTAAATGACTGTGTTTGCACATATCTAACCCATGTGAAAAACCCAAGTGGGTCCTACATGTGTTTCCCATTTTGGACCAATTGAAATGTTTCCCATGTTTGACCCAGCCAGGACCTACTATATGTTTCCACTTGGTTTTGCCAATATGGCTTTCATGTGAGAAACCCAAGTGGGTCCCATATATACTACACAATCTTGAGCCCACGTAAAATATATGCCCATATTAACTTAACATAACCCATATGGGGACCACATAGATATGTTTTCAGGGTCTGACTTGCATTTGCCCATGTGCGACCCATGTAGTTTGACCAGGTCAGCCCCACGTGTGTCATCAGTGCTAAAAAATATATTGACTACCACACCTTTGCCCCACCTGGGGCCCACATAGACATGTTTTCAGGGTCTGACTTGCATTTGCCCATGTGCGACCCATATAGTTTGACCAGGTGGGTCCCACGTGTGTCATCAGTGCTAAAACATATATTGATTACCTAACTTTGCCCAACCTGGGGCACATAACAACAGCCTATCCTTAAATGACTGTGTTTGCCCATGTCTATCCGAGGTGGAAAACCCAAGTGTTCGGAATTCCGGAATGCGTTCCGGAATGTTCGGAATCCCGGAATGCGCCAAGGTTCCGGAATGTTCGGAATTCCGGAATGCGTTCCGGAATGTTCGGAATTCCGGGATGCGCCAAGGTTCCGGAATGTTCGGAATTCCGGGATGCGCCATAATTCATAGTGTCACAGTTCATGTTTTTTGCCACTTCCCTCTTAGCTCCGAGTCCCCTAGTTCATAGTTCCTGCTCTATTTTCAGCCTCTCATAGTTCATGCTCTTAGCTCCTGCTCAGCTTTTATTGATATTAACTCTCCTACAGTCCCTCTTCCCCTCCTTCTCATTTGGTACCACCACCTTGACAATTCCGGAATGTTCGGAATTCCGGGATGCACCATGGTTACGGAATGTTCGGAATTCCGGAATGCGTTCCGGAATTTTCGGAATTCCGGGATGCGCCATAGTTACGGAATGTTCGGAATTCCGGGATGCGCCAAGGTTCTGGAATGTTCGGAATTCCGCGATGCGCCAAGGTTCCGGAATGTTCGGAATTCCGAAATGCGTTCCGGAATGTTCGGAATTCCTGGATGCGCCATAGTTCATAGTGTCACAGTTCATGTTTTTTGCCACTTCCCTCTTAGCTCTTAGTCCCCTAGTTCATAGTTCCTGCTCTGTTTTCAGCCTCTCATAGTTCGTGCTCTTAGCTCCTGCTCAGCTTTTATAGATATTAACTCTCCTACAGTCCCTCTTCCCCTCCTTCTCATTTGGTACCACCACCTTGACCTTTCCGGAATGTTCGGAATTCCCGGATGCGCCATAGTTACGGAATGTTTGGAATTCCGGGATGCGCCATAGTTCCGGAATGTTCGGAATTCCGGAATGCGTTCCGGAATGTTCGGAATTCCGGGATGCGCCACAGTTCCGGAATGTTCGGAATTCCGGGATGCGCCACAGTTCCTGAATGTTCTTAATTCCGGAATGCGCCATAGTTACGGAATGTTCGGAATTCCGGAATGCGTTCCGGAATGTTCGGAATTCCGGGATGCGCCATAGTTCATAGTGTCACAGTTCATGTTTTTTGCCACTTCCCTCTTAGCTCTGAGTCCCCTAGTTCATAGTTCCTGCTCTGTTTTCAGCCTCTCATAGTTCATGCCTTTAGCTCCTGCTCAGCTTTTATTGATATTAACTCTCCTACAGTCCCTCTTCCCCTCCATCTCATTTGGTACCACCACCTTGACCTTTCCGGAATGTTCGGAATTCCAGGATGCGCCAAGATTTCGGAATGTTCGGAATTCCGGAATGCGTTGCGGAATATTCGGATTTCCGGGATGCGCCATAATTCCGGAATTTTTGGAATTATGAACGTTACGAACATTCCGTAACATTCCGTAACATTCCGGAACCTTGAGGCATCCCGGAAATCTTAACATTCCTCAAAGGTCAAGGTGGTGAACGCATTCGGAATTCCGGAATGCATTCCGGAATATTCGGATTTCCGGGATGCGCCATAATTCCGGAATGTTCGGAATTATGAGCATTACGAACGCATTCCGTAACTATAAACTGTGGCGCATCCCGGAATTCCGAACATTCCGGAACGCATTCCGGAATTCAGAACATTCCGGAACGCATCCCGGAATTCCGAACATTCCGGAAAAGTCAAGGTGGTGGTACCAAATGAGAAGGAGGGGAAGAGGGACTGTAGGAGAGTTAATATCAATAAAAGCTGAGCAGGAGCTAAGAGCATGAACTATGAGAGGCTGAAAACAGAGCAGGAACTATGAACTAGGGGACTCACAGCTAAGAGGGAAGTGGCAAAAAACATGAACTGTGACACTATGAACTATGGCGCATCCCGGAATTCCGGACATTCCGGAACGCATTCCGGAATTCCGAACATTCCGGAACCTTGGCGTATCCCGGAATTCCGAACATTCCGGAAAGGTCAAGGTGGTGGTACCAAATGAGAAGGAGGGGAAGAGGGACTGTAGGAGAGTTAATATCAATAAAAGCTGAGCAGGAGCTAAGAGCATGAACTATGAGAGGCTGAAAACAGAGCAGGAACTATGAACTAGGGGACTCACAGCTAAGAGGGAAGTGGCAAAAAACATGAACTGTGACACTATGAACTATGGCGCATCCCGGAATTGCGGACATTCCGGAACGCATTCCGGAATTCCGAACATTCCGGAACCTTGGCACATCCCGGAATTCCAAACATTCCAGAACCTTGGCGCATCCCGGAATTCCGAACATTCCGGAAAGGTCAAGGTGGTGGTACCAAATGAGAAGGAGGGGAAGAGGGACTGTAGGAGAGTTAATATCAATAAAAGCTGAGCAGGAGCTAAGAGCATGAACTATGAGAGGCTGAAAACAGAGCAGGAACTATGAACTAGGGGACTCACAGCTAAGAGGGAAGTGTAGAAAAACATGTACTGTGACACTATGAACTATGGCGCATCCCGGAATTCCGAACATTCCGGAACGCATTCCGGAATTCTGAACATTCAGGAACGCATTCCGGAATTCCGAACATTCCGGAACCTTGGCGCATCCCGGAATTCCGAACATTCCGGAACGCATTCCGGAATTCCGAACATTCCGGAACTATGGCGCATCCCGGAATTCCGAACATTCCGGAAAGGTCAAGGTGGTGGTACCAAATGAGAAGGAGGGGAAGAGGGACTGTAGGAGAGTTAATATCAATAAAAGCGGAGCAGGAGCTAAGAGCATGAACTATGAGAGGCTGAAAACAGAGCAGGAACTATGAACTAGGGGACTCACAGCTAAGAGGGAAGTGTCAAAAAACATGAACTGTGACACTAGGAACTATGGCGCATCCCGGAATTCCGGACATTCCGGAATTCCGAACATTCCGGAACCTTGGCGCATCCCGGAATTCCGAACATTCCGGAACCTTGGCGCATCCCGGAATTCCGAACATTCCGGAACCTTGGCGCATCCCGGAATTCCGAACATTCCGGAAAGGTCAAGGTGGTGGTACCAAATGAGAAGGAGGGGAAGAGGGACTGTAGGAGAGTTAATATCAATAAAAGCTGAGCAGGAGCTAAGAGCATGAACTATGAGAGGCTGAAAACAGAGCAGGAACTATGAACTAGGGGACTCACAGCTAAGAGGGAAGTGGCAAAAAACATGAACTGTGACACTATGAACTATGGCGCATCCCGGAATTCCGGACATTCCGGAACGCATTCCGGAATTCCGAACATTCCGGAACCTTGGCGCATCCCGGAATTCCGAACATTCCGGAACCTTGGCGCATCCCGGAATTCCGAACATTCCGGAAAGGTCAAGGTGGTGGTACCAAATGAGAAGGAGGGGAAGAGGGACTGTAGGAGAGTTAATATCAATAAAAGCTGAGCAGGAGCTAAGAGCATGAACTATGAGAGGCTGAAAACAGAGCAGGAACTATGAACTAGGGGATTCACAGCTAAGAGGGAAGTGGCAAAAAACATGAACTGTGACACTATGAACTATGGCGCATCCCGGAATTCCGGACATTCCGGAACGCATTCCGGAATTCCGAACATTCCGGAACCTTGGCGCATCCCGGAATTCCGAACATTCCGGAACCTTGGCGCATCCCGGAATTCCGAACATTCCGGAAAGGTCAAGGTGGTGGTACCAAATGAGAAGGAGGGGAAGAGGGACTGTAGGAGAGTTAATATCAATAAAAGCGGAGCAGGAGCTAAGAGCATGAACTATGAGAGGCTGAAAACAGAGCAGGAACTATGAACTAGGGGACTCACAGCTAAGAGGGAAGTGGCAAAAAACATGAACTGTGACACTATGAACTATGGCGCATCCCGGAATTCCAGACATTCCGGAACGCATTCCGGAATTACGAACATTCCGGAATTCCGAACATTCCGGAACGCATTCCGGAATTCCGAACATTCCGGAACCTTGGCGCATCACGGAATTCCGAACATTCCGGAACGCATTCCGGAATTCCGAACATTCCGGAACGCATTCCGGAATTCTGAACATTCCTGAATTCCGAACATTCCGGAACGCATTCCGGAATTCCGAACATTCCAGAACGCATTCCGGAATTCCGAAAATTCCGGAACCTTGGCGCATCCCGGAATTCCAAACATTCCGGAAAGGTCAAGGTGGTGGTACCAAATGAGAAGGAGGGGAAGAGGGACTGTAGGAGAGTTAATATCAATAAAAGCTGAGCAGGAGCTAAGAGCATGAACTATGAGAGGCTGAAAACAGAGCAGGAACTATCAACTAGGGGACTCAGAGCTAAGAGGGAAGTGGCAAAAAACATGAACTGTGAACATGAACCAAATGAGAAGGAGGGTAAGAGGGACTGTAGGAGAGTTAATATCAATAAAATCTGAGCAGGAGCTAAGAGCATGAACTATGAGAGGCTGAAAACAGAGCAGGAACTATGAACTAGGGGACTCACACCTAAGAGGGAAGTGGCAAAAAACATGAACTGTGACACTATGAACTATGGCGCATCCAGGAATTCCGAACATTCCGGAACGCATTTCGGAATTCCGAACATTCCGGAACCTTGGCGCATCGCGGAATTCCGAACATTCCAGAACCTTGGCGCATCCCGGAATTCCGAACATTCCGTAACTATGGCGCATCCCGGAATTCCGAAAATTCCGGAACGCATTCCGGAATTCCGAACATTCCGTAACCATGGTGCATCCCGGAATTCCGAACATTCCGGAATTGTCAAGGTGGTGGTACCAAATGAGAAGGAGGGGAAGAGGGACTGTTGGAGAGTTAATATCAATAAAAGCTGAGCAGGAGCTAAGAGCATGAACTATGAGAGGCTGAAAATAGAGCAGGAACTATGAACTAGGGGACTCGGAGCTAAGAGGGAAGTGGCAAAAAACATGAACTGTGACACTATGAATTATGGCGCATCCCGGAATTCCGAACATTCCGGAACGCATTCCGGAATTCTGAACATTCCGGAACACATTCCGGAATTCCGAACATTCTGGAACCTTGGCGCATCCCGGAATTCTGAACATTCCGGAAAGGTCAAGGTGGTGGTACCAAATGAGAAGGAGGGGAAGAGGGACTGTAGGAGAGTTAATATCAATAAAAGCTGAGCAGGAGCTAAGAGCATGAACTATGAGAGGCTGAAAACAGAGCAGGAACTATGAACTAGGGGACTCACAGCTAAGAGGGAAGTGTCAAAAAACATGAACTGTGACACTATGAACTATGGCGCATCCCGGAATTCCGGACATTCCGGAACGCATTCCGGAATTCCTAACATTCCGGAACCTTGGCGCATCCCGGAATTCCGAACATTCCGGAACCTTGGCGCATCCCGGAATTCCGAACATTCCGGAAAGGTCAAGGTGGTGGTACCAAATGAGAAGGAGGGGAAGAGGGACTGTAGGAGAGTTAATATCAATAAAAGCTGAGCAGGAGCTAAGAGCATGAACTATGAGAGGCTGAAAACAGAGCAGGAACTATGAACTAGGGGACTCACAGCTAAGAGGGAAGTGTCAAAAAACATGAACTGTGACACTATGAACTATGGCGCATCCCGGAATTCCGGACATTCCGGAACGCATTCCGGAATTCTGAACATTCAGGAACGCATTCCGGAATTCCGAACATTCCGGAACGCATTCCGGAATTCCGAACATTCCGGAACCGTGGCGTATCCCGGAATTCCGAACATTCCGGAAAGGTCAAGGTGGTGGTACCAAATGAGAAGGAGGGGACGAGGGACTGTAGGAGAGTTAATATCAATAAAAGTTGAGCAGGAGCTAAGAGCATGAACTATGAGACGCTGAAAACAGAGCAGGAACTATGAACTAGGGGACTCACAGCTAAGAGGGAAGTGGCAAAAAACAAGAACTGTGACACTATGAACTATGGCGCATCCCGGAATTCCGAACATTCTGGAACGCATTCCGGAATTGCGAACATTCCGGAACTATGGCGCATCCCGGAATTCCGAACATTCCAGAAAGGTCAAGGTGGTGGTACCAAATGAGAAGGAGGGGAAGAGGGACTGTAGGAGAGTTAATATCAATAAAAGTTGAGCAGGAGCTAAGAGCATGAACTATGAGAGGCTGAAAACAGAGCAGGAACTATGAACTAGGGGACTCACAGCTAAGAGGGAAGTGTCAAAAAACATGAACTGTGACACTATGAACTATGGCGCATCCCGGAATTCCGAACATTCCGGAACGCATTCCGGAATTCTGAACATTCAGGAACGCATTCCGGAATTCCGAACATTCCGGAACCTTGGCGCATCCCGGAATTCCGAACATTCCGGAACGCATTCCGGAATTCCGAACATTCCGGAACCGTGGCGTATCCCGGAATTCCGAACATTCTGGAACTATAGCGCATCCCGGAATTCCGAACATTCCGGAAAGGTCAAGGTGGTGGTACCAAATGAGAAGGAGGGGAAGAGGGACTGTAGGAGAGTTAATATCAATAAAAGTTGAGCAGGAGCTAAGAGCATGAACTATGAGAGGCTGAAAACAGAGCAGGAACTATGAACTAGGGGACTCACAGCTAAGAGGGAAGTGGCAAAAAACATGAACTGTGACACTATGAACTATGGCGCATCCCGGAATTCCGGACATTCCGGAACGCATTCCGGAATTCCGAACATTCCGGAACCTTGGCGCATCCCGGAATTCCGAACATTCCGGAAAGGTCAAGGTGGTGGTACCAAATGAGAAGGAGGGGAAGAGGGACTGTAGGAGAGTTAATATCAATAAAAGCTGAGCAGGAGCTAAGAGCATGAACTATGAGAGGCTGAAAACAGAGCAGGAACTATGAACTAGGGGACTCACAGCTAAGAGGGAAGTGTCAAAAAACATGAACTGTGACACTATGAACTATGGCGCATCCCGGAATTCCGGACATTCCGGAACGCATTCCGGAATTCTGAACATTCAGGAACGCATTCCGGAATTCCGAACATTCCGGAACCTTGGCGCATCCCGGAATTCCGAACATTCCGGAAAGGTCAAGGTGGTGGTACCAAATGAGAAGGAGGGGAAGAGGGACTGTAGGAGAGTTAATATCAATAAAAGTTGAGCAGGAGCTAAGAGCATGAACTATGAGACGCTGAAAACAGAGCAGGAACTATGAACTAGGGGACTCACAGCTAAGAGGGAAGTGGCAAAAAACAAGAACTGTGACACTATGAACTATGGCGCATCCCGGAATTCCGAACATTCTGGAACTATGGCGCATCCCGGAATTCCGAAAATTCCGGAAAGGTCAAGGTGGTGGTACCAAATGAGAAGGAGGGGAAGAGGGACTGTAGGAGAGTTAATATCAATAAAAGTTGAGCAGGAGCTAAGAGCATGAACTATGAGAGGCTGAAAACAGAGCAGGAACTATGAACTAGGGGACTCACAGCTAAGAGGGAAGTGGCAAAAAACATGAACTGTGACACTATGAACTATGTCGCATCCCGGAATTCCGGACATTCCGGAACGCATTCCGGAATTCCGAACATTCCGGAACCTTGGCGCATCCCGGAATTCCGAACATTCCGGAACCTTGGCGCATCCCGGAATTCCGAACATTCCGGAAAGGTCAAGGTGGTGGTACCAAATGAGAAGGAGGGGAAGAGGGACTGTAGGAGAGTTAATATCAATAAAAGCTGAGCAGGAGCTAAGAGCATGAACTATGAGAGGCTGAAAACAGAGCAGGAACTATGAACTAGGGGACTCCCAGCTAAGAGGGAAGTGTCAAAAAACATGAACTGTGACACTATAAACTATGGCGCATCCCGGAATTCCGAACATTCCGGAACGCATTCAAGAATTCTGAACATTCAGGAACGCATTCCGGAATTCCGAACATTCCGGAACCTTGGCGCATCCCGGAATTCCGAACATTCCGGAACGCATTCCGGAATTCCGAACATTCCGGAACCGTGGCATATCCCGGAATTCCGAACATTCCGGAAAGGTCAAGGTGGTGGTACCAAATGAGAAGGAGGGGAAGAGGGACTGTAGGAGAGTTAATATCAATAAAAGCTGAGCAGGAGCTAAGAGCATGAACTATGAGAGGCTGAAAACAGAGCAGGAACTATGAACTAGGGGACTCACAGCTAAGAGGGAAGTGGCAAAAAACATGAACTGTGAAACTATGAACTATGGCGCATCCCGGAATTCCAGACATTCCGGAACGCATTCCGGAATTCCGAACATTCCGGAATTCCGAACATTCCGGAACGCATTCCGGAATTCCGAACATTCCGGAACCTTGGCGCATCCCGGAATTCCGAACATTCCGGAACGCATTCCGGAATTCCGAACATTCCGGAACGCATTCCGGAATTCCGAACATTCCGGAATTCCGAACATTCCGGAACGCATTCCGGAATTCCGAACATTCCAGAACCTTGGCGCATCCCAGAATTCCGAACATTCCGGAACGCATTCCGGAATTCCGAAAATTCCGGAACCTTGGCGCATCCCGGAATTCCGAACATTCCGGAAAGGTCAAGGTGGTGGTACCAAATGAGAAGGAGGGGAAGAGGGACTGTAGGAGAGTTAATATCAATAAAAGCTGAGCAGGAGCTAAGAGCATGAACTATGAGAGGCTGAAAACAGAGCAGGAACTATCAACTAGGGGACTCAGAGCTAAGAGGGAAGTGGCAAAAAACATGAACTGTGAACATGAACCAAATGAGAAAGAGGGTAAGAGGGACTGTAGGAGAGTTAATATCAATAAAATCTGAGCAGGAGCTAAGAGCATGAACTATGAGAGGCTGAAAACAGAGCAGGAACTATGAACTAGGGGACTCACACCTAAGAGGGAAGTGGCAAAAAACATGAACTGTGACACTATGAACTATGGCGCATCCCGGAATTCCGAACATTCCGGAACGCATGCCGGAATTCCGAACATTCTGGAACCTTGGCGCATCCCGGAATTCCGAACATTCCGGAAAGGTCAAGGTGGTGGTACCAAATGAGAAGGAGGGGAAGAGGGACTGTAGGAGAGTTAATATCAATAAAAGCTGAGCAGGAGCTAAGAGCATGAACTATGAGAGGCTGAAAACAGAGCAGGAACTATCAACTAGGGGACTCAGAGCTAAGAGGGAAGTGGCAAAAAACATGAACTGTGAACATGAACCAAATGAGAAGGAGGGTAAGAGGGACTGTAGGAGAGTTAATATCAATAAAATCTGAGCAGGAGCTAAGAGCATGAACTATGAGAGGCTGAAAACAGAGCAGGAACTATGAACTAGGGGACTCACACCTAAGAGGGAAGTGGCAAAAAACATGAACTGTGACACTATGAACTATGGCGCATCCCGGAATTCCGAACATTCCGGAAAGGTCAAGGTGGTGGTACCAAATGAGAAGGAGGGGAAGAGGGACTGTAGGAGAGTTAATATCAATAAAAGCTGAGCAGGAGCTAAGAGCATGAACTATGAGAGGCTGAAAACAGAGCAGGAACTATGAACTAGGGGACTCACAGCTAAGAGGGAAGTGGCAAAAAACATGAACTGTGACACTATGAACTATGGCGCATCCCGGAATTCCGAACATTCCGGAATGCATTCCGGAATTCTGAACATTCCGGAACACATTCCGGAATTCCGAATATTCTGGAACCTTGGCGCATCCCGGAATTCCGAACATTCCGGAAAGGTCAAGGTGGTGGTACCAAATGAGAAGGAGGGGAAGAGGGACTGTAGGAGAGTTAATATCAATAAAAGCGGAGCAGGAGCTAAGAGCATGAACTATGAGAGGCTGAAAACAGAGCAGGAACTATGAACTAGGGGACTCACAGCTAAGAGGGAAGTGGCAAAAAACATGAACTGTGACACTATGAACTATGGCGCATCCCGGAATTCCAGACATTCCGGAACGCATTCCGGAATTACGAACATTCCGGAATTACGAACATTCCGGAACGCATTCCGGAATTCCGAACATTCCGGAACCTTGGCGCATCCCGGAATTCCGAACATTCCGGAACGCATTCCGGAATTCCGAACATTCCGGAACGCATTCCGGAATTCTGAACATTCCTGAATTCCGAACATTCCGGAACGCATTCCGGAATTCCGAACATTCCAGAACCTTGGCGCATCCCGGAATTCCGAACATTCCGGAACGCATTCCGGAATTCCGAAAATTCCGGAACCTTGGCGCATCCCGGAATTCCAAACATTCCGGAAAGGTCAAGGTGGTGGTACCAAATGAGAAGGAGGGGAAGAGGGACTGTAGGAGAGTTAATATCAATAAAAGCTGAGCAGGAGCTAAGAGCATGAACTATGAGAGGCTGAAAACAGCAGGAACTATCAACTAGGGGACTCAGAGCTAAGAGGGAAGTGGCAAAAAACATGAACTGTGAACATGAACCAAATGAGAAGGAGGGTAAGAGGGACTGTAGGAGAGTTAATATCAATAAAATCTGAGCAGGAGCTAAGAGCATGAACTATGAGAGGCTGAAAACAGAGCAGGAACTATGAACTAGGGGACTCACACCTAAGAGGGAAGTGGCAAAAAACATGAACTGTGACACTATGAACTATGGCGCATCCCGGAATTCCGAACATTCCGGAACGCATTCCGGAATTCCGAACATTCTGGAACCTTGGCGCATCCCGGAATTCCGAACATTCCGGAAAGGTCAAGGTGGTGGTACCAAATGAGAAGGAGGGGAAGAGGGACTGTAGGAGAGTTAATATCAATAAAAGCTGAGCAGGAGCTAAGAGCATGAACTATGAGAGGCTGAAAACAGAGAAGGAACTATGAACTAGGGGACTCACAGCTAAGAGGGAAGTGGCAAAAAACATGAACTGTGACACTATGAACTATGGCGCATCCCGGAATTCCGGACATTCCGGAACGCATTCCGGAATTCCGAACATTCCGGAACCTTGGCGCATCCCGGAATTCTAAACATTCCGGAACCTTGGCGCAACCCGGAATTCCGAACATTCCGGAAAGGTCAAGGTGGTGGTACCAAATGAGAAGGAGGGGAAGAGGGACTGTAGGAGAGTTAATATCAATAAAAGCTGAGCAGGAGCTAAGAGCATGAACTATGAGAGGCTGAAAACAGAGCAGGAACTATGAACTAGGGGACTCACAGCTAAGAGGGAAGTGTCAAAAAACATGAACTGTGACACTATGAACTATGGCGCATCCCGGAATTCCGAACATTCCGGAACGCATTCCGGAATTCTGAACATTCAGGAACGCATTCCGGAATTCCGAACATTCCGGAACCTTGGCGCATCCCGGAATTCCGAACATTCCGGAACGCATTCCGGAATTCCGAACATTCCGGAACTATGGCGCATCCCGGAATTCCGAACATTCCGGAAAGGTCAAGGTGGTGGTACCAAATGAGAAGGAGGGGAAGAGGGACTGTAGGAGAGTTAATATCAATAAAAGTTGAGCAGGAGCTAAGAGCATGAACTATGAGAGGCTGAAAAAAGAGCAGGAACTATGAACTAGGGGACTCACAGCTAAGAGGGAAGTGGCAAAAAACATGAACTGTGACACTATGAACTATGGCGCAACCCGGAATTCCGAACATTCCGGAACGCATTCCGGAATTCTGAACATTCCGGAACACATTCCGGAATTCCGAACATTCTGGAACCTTGGCGCATCCCGGAATTCTGAACATTCCGGAAAGGTCAAGGTGGTGGTACCAAATGAGAAGGAGGGGAAGAGGGACTGTAGGAGAGTTAATATCAATAAAAGTTGAGCAGGAGCTAAGAGCATGAACTATGAGAGGCTGAAAACAGAGCAGGAACTATGAACTAGGGGACTCACAGCTAAGAGGGAAGTGTCAAAAAACATGAACTGTGACACTATGAACTATGGCGCATCCCGGAATTCCGAACATTCCGGAACGCATTCCGGAATTCTGAACATTCCGGAACACATTCCGGAATTCCGAACATTCTGGAACCTTGGCGCATCCCGGAATTCTGAACATTCCGGAAAGGTCAAGGTGGTGGTACCAAATGAGAAGGAGGGGAAGAGGGACTGTAGGAGAGTTAATATCAATAAAAGCTGAGCAGGAGCTAAGAGCATGAACTATGAGAGGCTGAAAACAGAGCAGGAACTATGAACTAGGGGACTCACAGCTAAGAGGGAAGTGTCAAAAAACATGAACTGTGACACTATGAACTATGGCGCATCCCGGAATTCCGGACATTCCGGAACGCATTCCGGAATTCCGAACATTCCGGAACCTTGGCGCATCCCGGAATTCCGAACATTCCGGAACCTTGGCGCATCCCGGAATTCCGAACATTCCGGAAAGGTCAAGGTGGTGGTACCAAATGAGAAGGAGGGGAAGAGGGACTGTAGGAGAGTTAATATCAATAAAAGCTGAGCAGGAGCTAAGAGCATGAACTATGAGAGGCTGAAAACAGAGCAGGAACTATCAACTAGGGGACTCAGAGCTAAGAGGGAAGTGGCAAAAAACATGAACTGTGAACATGAACCAAATGAGAAGGAGGGTAAGAGGGACTGTAGGAGAGTTAATATCAATAAAATCTGAGCAGGAGCTAAGAGCATGAACTATGAGAGGCTGAAAACAGAGCAGGAACTATGAACTAGGGGACTCACACCTAAGAGGGAAGTGGCAAAAAACATGAACTGTGACACTATGAACTATGGCGCATCCCGGAATTCCGAACATTCCGGAAAGGTCAAAGTGGTGGTACCAAATGAGAAGGAGGGGAAGAGGGACTGTAGGAGAGTTAATATCAATAAAAGCTGAGCAGGAGCTAAGAGCATGAACTATGAGAGGCTGAAAACAGAGCAGGAACTATGAACTAGGGGACTCACAGCTAAGAGGGAAGTGGCAAAAAACATGAACTGTGACACTATGAACTATGGCGCATCCCGGAATTCCGAACATTCCGGAATGCATTCCGGAATTCTGAACATTCCGGAACACATTCCGGAATTCCGAATATTCTGGAACCTTGGCGCATCCCGGAATTCCGAACATTCCGGAAAGGTCAAGGTGGTGGTACCAAATGAGAAGGAGGGGAAGAGGGACTGTAGGAGAGTTAATATCAATAAAAGCGGAGCAGGAGCTAAGAGCATGAACTATGAGAGGCTGAAAACAGAGCAGGAACTATGAACTAGGGGACTCACAGCTAAGAGGGAAGTGGCAAAAAACATGAACTGTGACACTATGAACTATGGCGCATCCCGGAATTCCAGACATTCCGGAACGCATTCCGGAATTACGAACATTCCGGAATTACGAACATTCCGGAACGCATTCCGGAATTCCGAACATTCCGGAACCTTGGCGCATCCCGGAATTCCGAACATTCCGGAACGCATTCCGGAATTCCGAACATTCCGGAACGCATTCCGGAATTCTGAACATTCCTGAATTCCGAACATTCCGGAACGCATTCCGGAATTCCGAACATTCCAGAACCTTGGCGCATCCCGGAATTCCGAACATTCCGGAACGCATTCCGGAATTCCGAAAATTCCGGAACCTTGGCGCATCCCGGAATTCCAAACATTCCGGAAAGGTCAAGGTGGTGGTACCAAATGAGAAGGAGGGGAAGAGGGACTGTAGGAGAGTTAATATCAATAAAAGCTGAGCAGGAGCTAAGAGCATGAACTATGAGAGGCTGAAAACAGCAGGAACTATCAACTAGGGGACTCAGAGCTAAGAGGGAAGTGGCAAAAAACATGAACTGTGAACATGAACCAAATGAGAAGGAGGGTAAGAGGGACTGTAGGAGAGTTAATATCAATAAAATCTGAGCAGGAGCTAAGAGCATGAACTATGAGAGGCTGAAAACAGAGCAGGAACTATGAACTAGGGGACTCACACCTAAGAGGGAAGTGGCAAAAAACATGAACTGTGACACTATGAACTATGGCGCATCCCGGAATTCCGAACATTCCGGAACGCATTCCGGAATTCCGAACATTCTGGAACCTTGGCGCATCCCGGAATTCCGAACATTCCGGAAAGGTCAAGGTGGTGGTACCAAATGAGAAGGAGGGGAAGAGGGACTGTAGGAGAGTTAATATCAATAAAAGCGGAGCAGGAGCTAAGAGCATGAACTATGAGAGGCTGAAAACAGAGCAGGAACTATGAACTAGGGGACTCACAGCTAAGAGGGAAGTGGCAAAAAACATGAACTGTGACACTATGAACTATGGCGCATCCCGGAATTCCAGACATTCCGGAACGCATTCCGGAATTACGAACATTCCGGAATTACGAACATTCCGGAACGCATTCCGGAATTCCGAACATTCCGGAACCTTGGCGCATCCCGGAATTCCGAACATTCCGGAACGCATTCCGGAATTCTGAACATTCCTGAATTCCGAACATTCCGGAACACATTCCGGAATTCCGAACATTCCAGAACCTTGGCGCATCCCGGAATTCCGAACATTCCGGAACGCATTCCGGAATTCCGAAAATTCCGGAACCTTGGCGCATCCCGGAATTCCAAACATTCCGGAAAGGTCAAGGTGGTGGTACCAAATGAGAAGGAGGGGAAGAGGGACTGTAGGAGAGTTAATATCAATAAAAGCTGAGCAGGAGCTAAGAGCATGAACTATGAGAGGCTGAAAACAGAGCAGGAACTATCAACTAGGGGACTCAGAGCTAAGAGGGAAGTGGCAAAAAACATGAACTGTGAACATGAACCAAATGAGAAGGAGGGTAAGAGGGACTGTAGGAGAGTTAATATCAATAAAATCTGAGCAGGAGCTAAGAGCATGAACTATGAGAGGCTGAAAACAGAGCAGGAACTATGAACTAGGGGACTCACACCTAAGAGGGAAGTGGCAAAAAACATGAACTGTGACACTATGAACTATGGCGCATCCCGGAATTCCGAACATTCCGGAACGCATTCCGGAATTCCGAACATTCTGGAACCTTGGCGCATCCCGGAATTCCGAACATTCCGGAAAGGTCAAGGTGGTGGTACCAAATGAGAAGGAGGGGAAGAGGGACTGTAGGAGAGTTAATATCAATAAAAGCTGAGCAGGAGCTAAGAGCATGAACTATGAGAGGCTGAAAACAGAGCAGGAACTATGAACTAGGGGACTCACAGCTAAGAGGGAAGTGGCAAAAAACATGAACTGTGACACTATGAACTATGGCGCATCCCGGAATTCCGGACATTCCGGAACGCATTCCGGAATTCCGAACATTCCGGAACCTTGGCGCATCCCGGAATTCTAAACATTCCGGAACCTTGGCGCAACCCGGAATTCCGAACATTCCGGAAAGGTCAAGGTGGTGGTACCAAATGAGAAGGAGGGGAAGAGGGACTGTAGGAGAGTTAATATCACTAAAAGCTGAGCAGGAGCTAGGAGCATGAACTATGAGAGGCTGAAAACAGAGCAGGAACTATGAACTAGGGGACTCACAGCTAAGAGGGAAGTGGCAAAAAACATGAACTGTGACACTATGAACTATGGCGCATCCCGGAATTCCGAACATTCCGGAAAGGTCAAGGTGGTGGTACCAAATGAGAAGGAGGGGAAGAGGGACAGTAGGATAGTTAATATCAATAAAAGCTGAGCAGGAGCTAAGAGCATGAACTATGAGAGGCTGAAAACAGAGCAGGAACTATGAACTAGGGGACTCACAGCTAAGAGGGAAGTGGCAAAAAACATGAACTGTGACACTATGAACTATGGCGCATCCCGGAATTCCGGACATTCCGGAACGCATTCCGGAATTCCGAACATTCCGGAACCTTGGCGCATCCCGGAATTCCGAACATTCCGGAACCTTGGCGCATCCCGGAATTCCGAACATTCCGGAAAGGTCAAGGTGGTGGTACCAAATGAGAAGGAGGGGAAGAGGGACTGTAGGAGAGTTAATATCAATAAAAGCTGAGCAGGAGCTAAGAGCATGAACTATGAGAGGCTGAAAACAGAGCAGGAACTATGAACTAGGGGACTCACAGCTAAGAGGGAAGTGTCAAAAAACATGAACTGTGACACTATGAACTATGGCGCATCCCGGAATTCCGAACATTCCGGAACGCATTCCGGAATTCTGAACATTCAGGAACGCATTCCGGAATTCCGAACATTCCGGAACCTTGGCGCATCCCGGAATTCCGAACATTCCGGAACGCATTCCGGAATTCCGAACATTCCGGAACTATGGCGCATCCCGGAATTCCGAACATTCCGGAAAGGTCAAGGTGGTGGTACCAAATGAGAAGGAGGGGAAGAGGGACTGTAGGAGAGTTAATATCAATAAAAGTTGAGCAGGAGCTAAGAGCATGAACTATGAGAGGCTGAAAAAAGAGCAGGAACTATGAACTAGGGGACTCACAGCTAAGAGGGAAGTGGCAAAAAACATGAACTGTGACACTATGAACTATGGCGCAACCCGGAATTCCGAACATTCCAGAACGCATTCCGGAATTCTGAACATTCCGGAACACATTCCGGAATTCCGAACATTCTGGAACCTTGGCGCATCCCGGAATTCTGAACATTCCGGAAAGGTCAAGGTGGTGGTACCAAATGAGAAGGAGGGGAAGAGGGACTGTAGGAGAGTTAATATCAATAAAAGCTGAGCAGGAGCTAAGAGCATGAACTATGAGAGGCTGAAAACAGAGCAGGAACTATGAACTAGGGGACTCACAGCTAAGAGGGAAGTGTCAAAAAACATGAACTGTGACACTATGAACTATGGCGCATCCCGGAATTCCGGACATTCCGGAACGCATTCCGGAATTCCGAACATTCCGGAACCTTGGCGCATCCCGGAATTCCGAACATTCCGGAATCTTGGCGCATCCCGGAATTCCGAACATTCCGGAAAGGTCAAGGTGGTGGTACCAAATGAGAAGGAGGGGAAGAGGGACTGTAGGAGAGTTAATATCAATAAAAGCTGAGCAGGAGCTAAGAGCATGAACTATGAGAGGCTGAAAACAGAGCAGGAACTATCAACTAGGGGACTCAGAGCTAAGAGGGAAGTGGCAAAAAACATGAACTGTGAACATGAACCAAATGAGAAGGAGGGTAAGAGGGACTGTAGGAGAGTTAATATCAATAAAATCTGAGCAGGAGCTAAGAGCATGAACTATGAGAGGCTGAAAACAGAGCAGGAACTATGAACTAGGGGACTCACACCTAAGAGGGAAGTGGCAAAAAACATGAACTGTGACACTATGAACTATGGCGCATCCCGGAATTCCGAACATTCCGGAAAGGTCAAGGTGGTGGTACCAAATGAGAAGGAGGGGAAGAGGGACTGTAGGAGAGTTAATATCAATAAAAGCTGAGCAGGAGCTAAGAGCATGAACTATGAGAGGCTGAAAACAGAGCAGGAACTATGAACTAGGGGACTCACAGCTAAGAGGGAAGTGGCAAAAAACATGAACTGTGACACTATGAACTATGGCGCATCCCGGAATTCCGAACATTCCGGAATGCATTCCGGAATTCTGAACATTCCGGAACACATTCCGGAATTCCGAATATTCTGGAACCTTGGCGCATCCCGGAATTCCGAACATTCCGGAAAGGTCAAGGTGGTGGTACCAAATGAGAAGGAGGGGAAGAGGGACTGTAGGAGAGTTAATATCAATAAAAGCGGAGCAGGAGCTAAGAGCATGAACTATGAGAGGCTGAAAACAGAGCAGGAACTATGAACTAGGGGACTCACAGCTAAGAGGGAAGTGGCAAAAAACATGAACTGTGACACTATGAACTATGGCGCATCCCGGAATTCCAGACATTCCGGAACGCATTCCGGAATTACGAACATTCCGGAATTACGAACATTCCGGAACGCATTCCGGAATTCCGAACATTCCGGAACCTTGGCGCATCCCGGAATTCCGAACATTCCGGAACGCATTCCGGAATTCCGAACATTCCGGAACGCATTCCGGAATTCTGAACATTCCTGAATTCCGAACATTCCGGAACGCATTCCGGAATTCCGAACATTCCAGAACCTTGGCGCATCCCGGAATTCCGAACATTCCGGAACGCATTCCGGAATTCCGAAAATTCCGGAACCTTGGCGCATCCCGGAATTCCAAACATTCCGGAAAGGTCAAGGTGGTGGTACCAAATGAGAAGGAGGGGAAGAGGGACTGTAGGAGAGTTAATATCAATAAAAGCTGAGCAGGAGCTAAGAGCATGAACTATGAGAGGCTGAAAACAGCAGGAACTATCAACTAGGGGACTCAGAGCTAAGAGGGAAGTGGCAAAAAACATGAACTGTGAACATGAACCAAATGAGAAGGAGGGTAAGAGGGACTGTAGGAGAGTTAATATCAATAAAATCTGAGCAGGAGCTAAGAGCATGAACTATGAGAGGCTGAAAACAGAGCAGGAACTATGAACTAGGGGACTCACACCTAAGAGGGAAGTGGCAAAAAACATGAACTGTGACACTATGAACTATGGCGCATCCCGGAATTCCGAACATTCCGGAACGCATTCCGGAATTCCGAACATTCTGGAACCTTGGCGCATCCCGGAATTCCGAACATTCCGGAAAGGTCAAGGTGGTGGTACCAAATGAGAAGGAGGGGAAGAGGGACTGTAGGAGAGTTAATATCAATAAAAGCGGAGCAGGAGCTAAGAGCATGAACTATGAGAGGCTGAAAACAGAGCAGGAACTATGAACTAGGGGACTCACAGCTAAGAGGGAAGTGGCAAAAAACATGAACTGTGACACTATGAACTATGGCGCATCCCGGAATTCCAGACATTCCGGAACGCATTCCGGAATTACGAACATTCCGGAATTACGAACATTCCGGAACGCATTCCGGAATTCCGAACATTCCGGAACCTTGGCGCATCCCGGAATTCCGAACATTCCGGAACGCATTCCGGAATTCCGAACATTCCGGAACGCATTCCGGAATTCTGAACATTCCTGAATTCCGAACATTCCGGAACACATTCCGGAATTCCGAACATTCCAGAACCTTGGCGCATCCCGGAATTCCGAACATTCCGGAACGCATTCCGGAATTCCGAAAATTCCGGAACCTTGGCGCATCCCGGAATTCCAAACATTCCGGAAAGGTCAAGGTGGTGGTACCAAATGAGAAGGAGGGGAAGAGGGACTGTAGGAGAGTTAATATCAATAAAAGCTGAGCAGGAGCTAAGAGCATGAACTATGAGAGGCTGAAAACAGAGCAGGAACTATCAACTAGGGGACTCAGAGCTAAGAGGGAAGTGGCAAAAAACATGCACTGTGAACATGAACCAAATGAGAAGGAGGGTAAGAGGGACTGTAGGAGAGTTAATATCAATAAAATCTGAGCAGGAGCTAAGAGCATGAACTATGAGAGGCTGAAAACAGAGCAGGAACTATGAACTAGGGGACTCACACCTAAGAGGGAAGTGGCAAAAAACATGAACTGTGACACTATGAACTATGGCGCATCCCGGAATTCCGAACATTCCGGAACGCATTCCGGAATTCCGAACATTCTGGAACCTTGGCGCATCCCGGAATTCCGAACATTCCGGAAAGGTCAAGGTGGTGGTACCAAATGAGAAGGAGGGGAAGAGGGACTGTAGGAGAGTTAATATCAATAAAAGCTGAGCAGGAGCTAAGAGCATGAACTATGAGAGGCTGAAAACAGAGCAGGAACTATGAACTAGGGGACTCACAGCTAAGAGGGAAGTGGCAAAAAACATGAACTGTGACACTATGAACTATGGCGCATCCCGGAATTCCGGACATTCCGGAACGCATTCCGGAATTCCGAACATTCCGGAACCTTGGCGCATCCCGGAATTCTAAACATTCCGGAACCTTGGCGCAACCCGGAATTCCGAACATTCCGGAAAGGTCAAGGTGGTGGTACCAAATGAGAAGGAGGGGAAGAGGGACTGTAGGAGAGTTAATATCAATAAAAGCTGAGCAGGAGCTAAGAGCATGAACTATGAGAGGCTGAAAACAGAGCAGGAACTATGAACTAGGGGACTCACAGCTAAGAGGGAAGTGGCAAAAAACATGAACTGTGACACTATGAACTATGGCGCATCCCGGAATTCCGAACATTCCGGAAAGGTCAAGGTGGTGGTACCAAATGAGAAGGAGGGGAAGAGGGACAGTAGGATAGTTAATATCAATAAAAGCTGAGCAGGAGCTAAGAGCATGAACTATGAGAGGCTGAAAACAGAGCAGGAACTATGAACTAGGGGACTCACAGCTAAGAGGGAAGTGGCAAAAAACATGAACTGTGACACTATGAACTATGGCGCATCCCGGAATTCCGGACATTCCGGAACGCATTCCGGAATTCCGAACATTCCGGAACCTTGGCGCATCCCGGAATTCCGAACATTCCGGAACCTTGGCGCATCCCGGAATTCCGAACATTCCGGAAAGGTCAAGGTGGTGGTACCAAATGAGAAGGAGGGGAAGAGGGACTGTAGGAGAGTTAATATCAATAAAAGCTGAGCAGGAGCTAAGAGCATGAACTATGAGAGGCTGAAAACAGAGCAGGAACTATGAACTAGGGGACTCACAGCTAAGAGGGAAGTGTCAAAAAACATGAACTGTGACACTATGAACTATGGCGCATCCCGGAATTCCGAACATTCCGGAACGCATTCCGGAATTCTGAACATTCAGGAACGCATTCCGGAATTCCGAACATTCCGGAACCTTGGCGCATCCCGGAATTCCGAACATTCCGGAACGCATTCCGGAATTCCGAACATTCCGGAACTATGGCGCATCCCGGAATTCCGAACATTCCGGAAAGGTCAAGGTGGTGGTACCAAATGAGAAGGAGGGGAAGAGGGACTGTAGGAGAGTTAATATCAATAAAAGTTGAGCAGGAGCTAAGAGCATGAACTATGAGAGGCTGAAAAAAGAGCAGGAACTATGAACTAGGGGACTCACAGCTAAGAGGGAAGTGGCAAAAAACATGAACTGTGACACTATGAACTATGGCGCAACCCGGAATTCCGAACATTCCGGAACGCATTTCGGAATTCTGAACATTCCGGAACACATTCCGGAATTCCGAACATTCTGGAACCTTGGCGCATCCCGGAATTCCGAACATTCCGGAAAGGTCAAGGTGGTGGTACCAAATGAGAAGGAGGGGAAGAGGGACTGTAGGAGAGTTAATATCAATAAAAGCTGAGCAGGAGCTAAGAGCATGAACTATGAGAGGCTGAAAACAGAGCAGGAACTATGAACTAGGGGACTCACAGCTAAGAGGGAAGTGTCAAAAAACATGAACTGTGACACTATGAACTATGGCGCATCCCGGGATTCCGGACATTCCGGAACGCATTCCGGAATTCCGAACATTCCGGAACCTTGGCGCAACCCGGAATTCCGAACATTCCGGAAAGGTCAAGGTGGTGGTACCAAATGAGAAGGAGGGGAAGAGGGACTGTAGGAGAGTTAATATCAATAAAAGTTGAGCAGGAGCTAAGAGCATGAACTATGAGAGGCTGAAAACAGAGCAGGAACTATGAACTAGGGGACTCACAGCTAAGAGGGAAGTGTCAAAAAACATGAACTGTGACACTATGAACTATGGCGCATCCCGGAATTCCGAACATTCCGGAACGCATTCCGGAATTCTGAACATTCCGGAACACATTCCGGAATTCCGAACATTCTGGAACCTTGGCGCATCCCGGAATTCTGAACATTCCGGAAAGGTCAAGGTGGTGGTACCAAATGAGAAGGAGGGGAAGAGGGACTGTAGGAGAGTTAATATCAATAAAAGCTGAGCAGGAGCTAAGAGCATGAACTATGAGAGGCTGAAAACAGAGCAGGAACTATGAACTAGGGGACTCACAGCTAAGAGGGAAGTGTCAAAAAACATGAACTGTGACACTATGAACTATGGCGCATCCCGGAATTCCGGACATTCCGGAACGCATTCCGGAATTCCGAACATTCCGGAACCTTGGCGCATCCCGGAATTCCGAACATTCCGGAACCTTGGCGCATCCCGGAATTCCGAACATTCCGGAAAGGTCAAGGTGGTGGTACCAAATGAGAAGGAGGGGAAGAGGGACTGTAGGAGAGTTAATATCAATAAAAGCTGAGCAGGAGCTAAGAGCATGAACTATGAGAGGCTGAAAACAGAGCAGGAACTATCAACTAGGGGACTCAGAGCTAAGAGGGAAGTGGCAAAAAACATGAACTGTGAACATGAACCAAATGAGAAGGAGGGTAAGAGGGACTGTAGGAGAGTTAATATCAATAAAATCTGAGCAGGAGCTAAGAGCATGAACTATGAGAGGCTGAAAACAGAGCAGGAACTATGAACTAGGGGACTCACACCTAAGAGGGAAGTGGCAAAAAACATGAACTGTGACACTATGAACTATGGCGCATCCCGGAATTCCGAACATTCCGGAAAGGTCAAGGTGGTGGTACCAAATGAGAAGGAGGGGAAGAGGGACTGTAGGAGAGTTAATATCAATAAAAGCGGAGCAGGAGCTAAGAGCATGAACTATGAGAGGCTGAAAACAGAGCAGGAACTATGAACTAGGGGACTCACAGCTAAGAGGGAAGTGGCAAAAAACATGAACTGTGACACTATGAACTATGGCGCATCCCGGAATTCCAGACATTCCGGAACGCATTCCGGAATTACGAACATTCCGGAATTCCGAACATTCCGGAACGCATTCCGGAATTCCGAACATTCCGGAACCTTGGCGCATCCCGGAATTCCGAACATTCCGGAACGCATTCCGGAATTCCGAACATTCCGGAACGCATTCCGGAATTCTGAACATTCCTGAATTCCGAACATTCCGGAACGCATTCCGGAATTCCGAACATTCCAGAACCTTGGCGCATCCCGGAATTCCGAACATTCCGGAACGCATTCCGGAATTCCGAAAATTCCGGAACCTTGGCGCATCCCGGAATTCCAAACATTCCGGAAAGGTCAAGGTGGTGGTACCAAATGAGAAGGAGGGGAAGAGGGACTGTAGGAGAGTTAATATCAATAAAAGCTGAGCAGGAGCTAAGAGCATGAACTATGAGAGGCTGAAAACAGAGCAGGAACTATCAACTAGAGGACTCAGAGCTAAGAGGGAAGTGGCAAAAAACATGAACTGTGAACATGAACCAAATGAGAAGGAGGGTAAGAGGGACTGTAGGAGAGTTAATATCAATAAAATCTGAGCAGGAGCTAAGAGCATGAACTATGAGAGGCTGAAAACAGAGCAGGAACTATGAACTAGGGGACTCACACCTAAGAGGGAAGTGGCAAAAAACATGAACTGTGACACTATGAACTATGGCGCATCCCGGAATTCCGAACATTCCGGAACGCATTCCGGAATTCCGAACATTCTGGAACCTTGGCGCATCCCGGAATTCCGAACATTCCGGAAAGGTCAAGGTGGTGGTACCAAATGAGAAGGAGGGGAAGAGGGACTGTAGGAGAGTTAATATCAATAAAAGCTGAGCAGGAGCTAAGAGCATGAACTATGAGAGGCTGAAAACAGAGCAGGAACTATGAACTAGGGGACTCACAGCTAAGAGGGAAGTGGCAAAAAACATGAACTGTGACACTATGAACTATGGCGCATCCCGGAATTCCGGACATTCCGGAACGCATTCCGGAATTCCGAACATTCCGGAACCTTGGCGCATCCCGGAATTCTAAACATTCCGGAACCTTGGCGCAACCCGGAATTCCGAACATTCCGGAAAGGTCAAGGTGGTGGTACCAAATGAGAAGGAGGGGAAGAGGGACTGTAGGAGAGTTAATATCAATAAAAGCTGAGCAGGAGCTAAGAGCATGAACTATGAGAGGCTGAAAACAGAGCAGGAACTATGAACTAGGGGACTCACAGCTAAGAGGGAAGTGGCAAAAAACATGAACTGTGACACTATGAACTATGGCGCATCCCGGAATTCCGGACATTCCGGACGGCATTCCGGAATTCCGAACATTCCGGAACTATGGCGCATCCCGGAATTCCGAAAATTCCGGAAACTTGGCGCATCCCGGAATTCCGAACATTCCGGAAAGGTCAAGGTGGTGGTACCAAATGAGAAGGAGGGGAAGAGGGACTGTAGGAGAGTTAATATCAATAAAAGCTGAGCAGGAGCTAAGAGCATGAACTATGAGACGCTGAAAACAGAGCAGGAACTATGAACTAGGGGACTCACAGCTAAGAGGGAAGTGGCAAAAAACATGAACTGTGACACTATGAACTATGGCGCATCCCGGAATTCCGAACATTCCGGAACGCATTACGGAATTCCGAACATTCCGGAACGCATCCCGGAATTCCGAACATTCCGGAACCTTGGCGCATCCCGGAATTCCGAACATTCCGGAAAGGTCAAGGTGGTGGTACCAAATGAGAAGGAGGGGAAGAGGGACTGTAGGAGAGTTAATATCAATAAAAGCTGAGCAGGAGCTAAGTGCATGAACTATGAGAGGCTGAAAACAGAGCAGGAACTATGAACTAGGGGACTCACAGCTAAGAGGGAAGTGGCAAAAAACATGAACTGTGACACTATGAACTATGGCGCATCCCGGAATTCCGAACATTCCGGAACGCATTCCGGAATTCCGAACATTCCAGAACGCATTCCGGAATTCCGAACATTCCGGAACCTTGGCGCATCCCGGAATTCCGAACATTCCGGAAAGGTTAAGGTGGTGGTACCAAATGAGAAGCAGGGGACGAACATTCCGGAATTCCGAACATTCCAGAACCTTGGCGCATCCCAGAATTCCGAACATTCCGGAACGCATCCCGGAATTCCGAACATTCCGGAACGCATTCCGGAATTCGGATCATTCCGGAACCTTGGCGCATCCCGGAATTCCGAACATTCCGGAAAGGTCAAGGTGGTGGTACCAAATGAGAAGGAGGGGAAGAGGGACTGTAGGAGAGTTAATATCAATAAAAGCTGAGCAGGAGCTAAGAGCATGAACTATGAGAGGCTGAAAACAGAGCAGGAACTATCAACTAGGGGACTCAGAGCTAAGAGGGAAGTGGCAAAAAACATGAACTGTGAACATGAACCAAATGAGAAGGAGGGTAAGAGGGACTGTAGGAGAGTTAATATCAATAAAATCTGAGCAGGAGCTAAGAGCATGAACTATAAGAGGCTGAAAACAGAGCAGGAACTATGAACTAGGGGACTCACAGCTAAGAGGGAAGTGGCAAAAAACATGAACTGTGACACTATGAACTATGGCGCATCCCGGAATTCCGGACATTCCGGAACGCATTCCGGAATTCCGAACATTCCGGAACCTTGGCGCATCCCGGAATTCCGAACATTCCGGAACACATTCCGGAATTCCGAAAATTCCGGAACCTTGGCGCATCCCGGAATTCCGAACATTCCGGAAAGGTCAAGGTGGTGGTACCAAATGAGAAGGAGGGGAAGAGGGACTGTAGGAGAGTTAATATCAATAAAAGCTGAGCAGGAGGTAAGAGCATGAACTATGAGAGGCTGAAAACAGAGCAGGAACTATGAACTAGGGGACTCACAGCTAAGAGGGAAGTGGCAAAAAACATGAACTGTGACAATATGAACTATGGCGCATCCCGGAATTCCGAACATTCCGGAACGCATTCCGGAATTCGGATCATTCCGGAACCTTGGCGCATCCCGGAATTCCGAACATTCCGGAAAGGTCAAGGTGGTGGTACCAAATGAGAAGGAGGGGAAGAGGGACTGTAGGAGAGTTAATATCAATAAAAGCTGAGCAGGAGCTAAGAGCATGAACTATGAGAGGTTGAAATAAGATTAGGAACTATGAACTAGCGGACTCACAGCTAAGAGGGAAGTGGCAAAAAACAGGAACTGTGACACTATGAACTATGGCGCATCCCGGAATTCCGAACATTCCGGAACGCATTACGGAATTCCGAAAATTCCGGAACCTTGGCACATCCCGGAATTCCGAACATTCCGGAACGCATTCCGGAATTCTGAACATTCCGGAACGCATTCCGGAATTCCGAACATTCCGGATCCTTGGCGCATGCCGGAATTCCGAACATTCCGGAAAGGTCAAGGTGGTGGTACCAAATGAGAAGGAGGGGAAGAGGGACTGTAGGAGACTTAATATCAATAAAAGCTGAGCAGGAGCTAAGAGCATGAAATATGAGACGATGAAAACAGAGCAGGAACTATGAACTAGGGGACTCACAGCTAAGAGGGAAGTGGCAAAAAACATGAACTGTGACACTATGAACTATGGCGCATCCCGGAATTCCGAACATTTCGGAACGCATTCCGGAATTCTGAACATTCCGGAACGCATTCCGGAATTCCGAACATTCCGGAACGCATTACGGAATTCCGAACATTCCGGAAAGGTCAAGGTGGTGGTACCAAATGAGAAGGAGGGGAAGAGGGACTGTAGGAGAGTTAATATCAATAAAAGCTGAGCAGGAGCTAAGAGCATGAACTATGAGAGGCTGAAAACAGAGCAGGAACTATGAACTAGGGGACTCACAGCTAAGAGGGAAGTGGCAAAAAACATGAACTGTGACACTATGAACTATGGCGCATCCCGGAATTCCAGACATTCCGGAACGCATTCCGGAATTCCGAACATTCCGGAACCTTGGCGCATCCCGGAATTCCGAACATTCCTGAAAGGTTAAGGTGGTGGTACCAAATGAGAAGCAGGGGACGAACATTCCGGAATTCCGAACATTCCGGAACGCATTCCGGAATTCCGAACATTCCGGAACCTTGGCGCATCCCGAAATTCCAAACATTCCGGAAAGGTCAAGGTGGTGGTACCAAATGAGAAGGAGGGGAAGAGGGACTGTAGGAGAGTTAATATCAATAAAAGCTGAGCAGGAGCTAAGAGCATGAACTATGAGAGGCTGAAAACAGAGCAGGAACTATCAACTAGGGGACTCAGAGCTAAGAGGGAAGTGGCAAAAAACATGAACTGTGAACATGAACCAAATGAGAAGGAGGGTAAGAGGGACTGTAGGAGAGTTAATATCAATAAAATCTGAGCAGGAGCTAAGAGCATGAACTATGAGAGGCTGAAAACAGAGCAGGAACTATGAATTAGGGGACTCAGAGCTAAGAGGGAAGTGGCAAGAAACATGAACTGTGACACTATGAACTATGGCGCATCCCGGAATTCCGGACATTCCGGAACGCATTCCGGAATTCCGAACATTCCGGAACCTTGGCGCATACCGAAATTCCGAACATTCCGGAACCTTGGCGCATCCCGGAATTCCCAACATTCCGGAAAGGTCAAGGTGGTGGTACCAAATGAGAAGGAGGGGAAGAGGGACTGTAGGAGACTTAATATCAATAAAAGCTGAGCAGCAGCTAAGAGCATGAACTATGAGACGCTGAAAACAGAGCAGGAACTATGAACTAGGGGACTCACAGCTAAGAGGGAAGTGGCAAAAAACATGAACTGTGACACTATGAACTATGGCGCATCCCGGAATTCCGGACATTCCGGAACGCATTCCGGAATTCCGAACATTCCGGAACCTTGGCGCATCCCGGAATTCCGAACATTCCGGAACGCATTCCGGAATTCCGAACATTCCGGAACCTTGGCGCATCCCGGAATTCCGGACATTCCGAAACTATGGCGCATTCCGGAATTCCGAACATTCCGAAACTATGGCGCATTCCGGAATTCCGAACATTCCAATTCCGGAAACACGATAACAGAGTTCTGGATGATTGGAGGTGGCTTGGACCTGGCTTATCGAAGAACAAGAACCGGCTACAGCTGTTCAAAATCCCACAAGGACGGCCAACATGATAGACCAAGATAGGGTCTAACCCTAACCCTGGTACTCCAGGCCTCGAGGGCCGGTGTCCTGCAGGATTTAGATGTGTCCTTGATGCAACACAGCTGATTTAAGTGCCAAATGACCTCTTCAATATGTCTTGAAGATCTCCAGAGGCTTGGTAATATGTAAACACTGCAGGACACCGGCCCTTGAGGCCTGGAGTTCGACACCCCTGTGATAGACAATGGGCAGGACTGTGAATACTCAGACTGTGTTTATTAAACGCAATATGGATAACATCTCGGAGAAGCTCATAGCTTTGAAATGGGTAAGATCTTGGAGAAGAAGAATGGGAATTGAGAGAATTGGTGACCAGTGACGGATATTTGACCAACTGTAAAAGTTGGATGCAGCTGTTCACACTAAACATAAACATTCACCGTCTTCACTCATGCAGCTATCGCACTGGCGCCAGCTGAAGGCCTGCCAAGGTCAAAGCTGACTGGAACAACAAAAATTCTTCCATGATAAACAGGACTATTGTCAGCACTCTTTGTCCCTCCTTTAAGGCCACAAGGGTCCACTGGAGACTGTTGTCCTTCGCTTAACTGGGCGTGGTGACACTTTCTCTCAGCTGAACACGGGATACACACACGCACACACACATGTACACTGATACTGATACACTCTCACCGTCACCCTCCCTTCCCCAAATCCAATGCCTCCTCCCATGTTTACCTCCCATCCGATGTGGACAGCGGATCAGCTGGAGGTGCAATCAAAGATTGCAGCGGTCCCAGATCCAGCTGTGCACACTGGAATGTTGTTTGTCTGTGTTTTATTGTGTTATGGTGTGATGATATCTGTGCATTCCTGGATTATCCAGTGCGAAAATTGTGAGTTTAAACTGAACGGCGCGCCCTGGTGGGAAGGTGGTTCACCATGAAAAATGAAGTGGGTTTTGAGTGGCTTGGAAAGTTTAAAAAGTCTTGAAATTTGGCCCTCATCTCCAATCTGTTCAGGGCTATCTTGTTATGTGATCATTTTGATTGAATAGCGCAAAATCGCTCCACAGCGCCCCCTAGAAAATTTCAAATCATCAGCCCCTGCTCTGTGTTTTATGTATGAGTCTGAAACCTGGTAAGCTTATGGAAGATATGGAGATGTACAAAAAAGTCTCTTGGAGCAATATCCCAAATCCAACAGGAAGTCAGCCATTTTAAAATGAATGTGTAATTTTGGCGATATTTTCCCCTCTTTTCAGGCACCGTACTTTGACGAACTCCTCCAAGGGATTTCATCAGATTGATGCAATCTCCAGTGTGTGGAATCTAAAGACCTTTGTGATGTTAAATTGCGAAGCTTTTTACATTCAGGGAAACGGGGTGGTCATGGCGGCACGTGGTTTCAGTCACTCGCCAAAAAGCAGTAATCTGCTGTCACTCAAAAACACAATGTTCAATCTCTCCCAAAGGTCATAGGCGTGATGAGACTCGAGCTCGGAAATGTTTGTTATGCCATTTGTCATTAATGGTTAGAGCGCCACCTAGTGGGACGACTAACTAATCATGATTGAACGAGGTGAAATGTTAGCTGGTGGTTAAATGCATGAATTCCATCAATGTGACATCAGATCGGACGTGCTGGTTTCAGGTGTTGGGCGTGGCTCGACACGCCGGGGGTGCGAGGGCCCTCATAACGCTGCTTGCAGCTTTAATTATTATTAGGGCCCGAGCACCGAGAGTGCGAAGGCCCTATTGTATCTGCTCCGTTTCTTCTTCTTCTTATTATTATTATTATTATTATTATTCAGGTAAAACAAGGGCCTTTTTGAGGGCCTAAACATGCTCAAAAACTCATGAAATTTTGCACACGCGTCAGGTCTGGTGAAAAATTACGTATTTTAATGTCCTCAGACATGGCCAGGGAAAATTGGCTCAGAAGCGCCACCTAGGAAAATCTAAAACGCGAGCCCCCGGTGTGGGTATGACCTACATGTATGAAAATTGGAACACATATCTATCGTTAGCAGACACATAAAAAAGTCTATTATGGCCATGTCCTAAACACAACAGGAAGTCCGCCATTTTGGATTAAATGTCACATTTGGGCTCTGATTTTACCATTTCCACGCTTTGTACTTTCGCGAACTCCTCCTTGGGATTTGATCATACAAGCTTCATATTTGGTCAGTGTCAACTACACACCTGGGCCATGTTAAATTGCGGAGCTTTTGAGTTTTCGCGATACGGTGAGGCCGTGGCGCCACGGCGAATTTCGATGATTCGCCATGAAAATCTTATTGCCTCTCATTGTGTCATACATTATCCGACCTTGACCAAAGAGCTCACATATGATAAGGCTTCACCCCTGAACATATTACACCTGCCACATTTGACATCAGGGAGAGCGCCACCTAGTGGGAACAGGAAATGTCATGTTTTACACTTTGGGGTACAGTATAGTGATGGGTGACATCTGCAGCCTCAAATTTCTCCAGGAAAGCCTTAAGGAGTTGGTGTTGTGGTACAGTGAAAACTGTGACTTTTCACGAAAGGGTGTGATCTCAGCAGCATGGCGAATATTGATGTCTCGCCATGAAGAAACAAATTAGTATAACTCAATTAAATCCAGTCTGATCAGTACCAGACTTTTCAGGCATCATGTCAGACCCGGCCTGAACAGATTGATGTGCCCATTGTCAGGAATACGCAGAGCGCCACCTAGTGGCAACAGGAAATGTCATGTCTTACACTTTGTTGTACTGATTTTCACAGGTTCATCGTGGTCACCTCAAAAGCGGTGAATATCACCATCAGTCCTTCATGATGCTTCAGTGAGAAAATTGTGACTTTAAACTGAACGGCGCACCCTGGTGGCAACGCGGTTCACCATGAAAAATGAAGTGGCTTTTGAGGGGCTTAGAAAGTTTAAAAAGTCTTGAAATTTGGCGCACACCTCCAACGTGATGAGGGCTTTCTTGTTATGTGATCATTTTCACTGAATAGCTTAAAATGTCTCCATAGCGCCCCCTACAAAATTTCAAAACAACAGCCCCTGCTCTGTGTTTTATGTATGAGTCTGAAACCTGGTAAGCTTATAGGAGATATCAAGATGTACAAAAAAAGTCTCTTGGAGCAATATCTCAAATCCAACAGGAAGTCAGTCATTTTGAAATGAATGTGTAATTTTGGCGACATTTTCCCCTCTTTTCAGGCACCGTACTTTGACGAACTCCTCCAAGGGATTTCATCAGATTGATGCGATCTCCAGTGTGTGGAATCTAAAGACAGTTGTGATTTTAAATTGCGAAGCTTTTTACGTTCAGGGAAACGGGGTGGTCATGGCGGCACGTGGAGTTTCAATCACTCGCCAAAAAGCAGTAATCTGCTGTCACTCAAAAACACAATGTCCAGTCTCTCCCAAAGGTCGCAGGCATGATGAGACTCGAGCTCGGAAATGTTTGTTATGCTATTTGTCATTAATGGTTAGAGCGCCACCTAGTGGGACGACTATAATCATAATCGAATGAGATGAAATGTTAGCTGGTGGTTAAATGCATGAATTCATCAATGTGACATCAGATCGGACGTGCTGGTTTTAGGTGTTGGGCGTGGCTCGACGCGCCGGGGTGCGAGGGCCCTCATAACGCTGCTTGCAGCTTTAATTAGGGCCCGAGCACCGAGAGTGCGAAGGCCCTATTGTATCTGCTCCGTTTCTTATTATTAGGGCCCGAGCACTGAGAGTGTGAAGGTCTCCAACTTCACCTCCAGTGCAGTCTCCAGTGCAGTCTCCAACTTCACCTCCAGTGCAGTCTCCAGTGCAGTCTCCAACTTCACCTCCAGTGCAGTCTCCAGTGCAGTCTCCAGTGCAGTCTCCAACTTCACCTCCAGTGCAGTCTCCAGTGCAGTCTCCAACTTCACCTCCAGTGCAGTCTGCATTGCAGTCTCCAGTGCAATCTCCAACTTCACCTCCAACTTCACCTCCAGTGCAGTCTCCAGTGCAGTCTCCAGTGCAATTTCCAACTTCACCTGCAGTGCAGTCTCCAACTTCACCTCCAGTGCAGTCTCCAGTGCAGTCTCCAGTGCAGTCTCCAACTTCACCTCCAGTGCTGTCTCCAGTGCAGTCTCCAACTTCACCTCCAGTGCAGTCTCCAACTTCACCTCCAGTGCAGTCTCCAGTGCAGTCTCCAACTTCACCTCCAGTGCAGTCTCCAACTTCACCTCCAGTGCAGTCTCCAGTGCAGTCTCCAACTTCACCTCCAGTGCAGTCTCCAGTGCAGTCTCCAACTTCACCTCCAGTGCAGTCTCCAACTTCACCTCCAGTGCAGTCTCCAGTGCAGTCTCGAACTTCACCTCCAGTGCAGTCTCCAGTGCAGTCTCCAACTTCACCTCCAGTGCAGTCTCCAGTGCAGTCTCCAGTGCAGTCTCCAGTGCAGTCTCCAACTTCACCTCCAGTGCAGTCTCCAACTTCACCTCCAGTGTAGTCTCCAGTGCAGTCTCCAGTACAGTCTCCAGTGCAGTCTCCAACTTCACCTCCAGTGCAGTCTCCAGTGCAGTCTCTAACTTCACCTCCAGTGCAGTCTCCAGTGCAGTCTCCAGTGCAGTCTCCAGTGCAGTCTCCAACTTCACCTCCAGTGCAGTCTCCAACTTCACCTCCAGAGCAGTCTCCAGTGCAGTCTCCAACTTCACCTCCAGTGCAGTCTCCAGTGCAGTCTCAAACTTCACCTCCAGTGCAGTCTCCAGTGCAGTCTCCAACTTCACCTCCAGTGCAGTCTCCAGTGCAGTCTCCAACTTCACCTCCAGTGCAGTCTCCAGTGCAGTCTCCAGTGCAGTCTCCAACTTCACCTCCAGTGTAGTCTCCAGTGCAGTCTGCAGTAGAGTCTCCAGTGCAGTCTCCAACTTCACCTCCAGTGCAGTCTCCAGTGCAGTCTCCAACTTCACCTCCAGTGCAGTCTCCAGTGCAGTCTCCAGTGCAGTCTCCAACTTCACCTCCAGTGCAGTCTCCAGTGCAGTCTCCAACTTCACCTCCAGTGCAGTCTCCAGTGCAGTCTCCAACTTCACCTCCAGTGCAGTCTCAAACTTCACCTCCAGTGCAGTCTCCAGTGCAGTCTCCAGTGCAGTCTCCAACTTCACCTCCAGTGCAGTCTCCAGTGCAGTCTCAAACTTCACCTCCAGTGCAGTCTCCAGTGCAGTCTCCAACTTCACCTCCAGTGCAGTCTCCAGTGCAGTCTCCAACTTCACCTCCAGTGCAGTCTCCAGTGCAGTCTCCAACTTCACCTCCAGTGCAGTCTCCAACTTCACCTCCAGTGCAGTCTGCAGTGCAGTCTCCAGTGCAATCTCCAACTTCACCTCCAACTTCACCTCCAGTGCAGTCTCCAGTGCAGTCTCCAGTGCAGTCTCCAGTGCAATCTCCAACTTCACCTGCAGTGCAGTCTCCAACTTCACCTCCAGTGCAGTCTCCAGTGCAGTCTCCAGTGCAGTCTCCAACTTCACCTCCAGTGCTGTCTCCAGTGCAGTCTCCAACTTCACCTCCAGTGCAGTCTCCAACTTCACCTCCAGTGCAGTCTCCAGTGCAGTCTCCAACTTCACCTCCAGTGCAGTCTCCAACTTCACCTCCAGTGCAGTCTCCAGTGCAGTCTCCAACTTCACTTCCAGTGCAGTCTCCAGTGCAGTCTCCAACTTCACCTCCAGTGCAGTCTCCAACTTCACCTCCAGTGCAGTCTCCAGTGCAGTCTCCAACTTCACCTCCAGTGCAGTCTCCAACTTCACCTCCAGTGCAGTCTCCAGTGCAGTCTCCAACTTCACCTCCAGTGCAGTCTCCAGTGCAGTCTCCAACTTCACCTCCAGTGCAGTCTCCAGTGCAGTCTCCAACTTCACCTCCAGTGCAGTCTCCAACTTCACCTCCAGTGTAGTCTCCAGTGCAGTCTCCAGTACAGTCTCCAGTGCAGTCTCCAACTTCACCTCCAGTGCAGTCTCCAGTGCAGTCTCTAACTTCACCTCCAGTGCAGTCTCCAGTGCAGTCTCCAGTGCAGTCTCCAACTTCACCTCCAGTGCAGTCTCCAACTTCACCTCCAGAGCAGTCTCCAGTGCAGTCTCCAACTTCACCTCCAGTGCAGTCTCCACTGCAGTCTCAAACTTCACCTCCAGTGCAGTCTCCAGTGCAGTCTCCAACTTCACCTCCAGTGCAGTCTCCAACTTCACCTCCAGTGCAGTCTCCAGTGCAGTCTCCAACTTCACCTCCAGTGCAGTCTCCAGTGCAGTCTCCACGTTTACCTCCAGTGCAGTCTCCAGTGCAGTCTCCAACTTCACCTCCAGTGCAGTCTCCAACTTCACCTCCAGTGCAGTCTCCAGTGCAGTCTCCAACTTCACCTCCAGTGCAGTCTCCAGTGCAGTCTCCAACTTCACCTCCAGTGCAGTCTCCAGTGCAGTCTCCAGTGCGGTCTCCAACTTCACCTCCAGTGCAGTCTCCAGTGCAGTCTCCAGTGCGGTCTCCAACTTCACCTCCAGTGCAGTCTCCAGTGCAGTCTCAAGTGCGGACTCCAACTTCACCTCCAGTGCAGTCTCCAGTGCAGTCTCCAACTTCACCTCCAGTGCAGTCTCCAACTTCACCTCCAGTGCAGTCTCCAACTTCACCTCCAGTGCAGTCTCCAGTGCAGTCTCCAGTGCAGTCTCCAACTTCACCTCCAGTGCAGTCTCCAGTGCAGTCTCCAACTTCACCTCCAGTGCAGTCTCCATTGCAGTCTCCAACTTCACCTCCAGTGAAGTCTCCAGTGCAGTCTCCACGTTTACCTCCAGTGCAGTCTCCAGTGCAGTCTCCAACTTCACCTCCAGTGCAGTCTCCAGTGCAGTCTCCACGTTTACCTCCAGTGCAGTCTCCAGTGCAGTCTCCAACTTCACCTCCAGTGCAGTCTCCAACTTCACCTCCAGTGCAGTCTCCAGTGCAGTCTCCAACTTCACCTCCAGTGCAGTCTCCAGTACAGTCTCCAGTGCAGTCTCCAACTTCACCTCCAGTGCAGTCTCCAGTGCAGTCTCCAACTTCACCTACAGTGCAGTCTCCAGTGCAGTCTCCAGTGCAGTCTCCAACTTCACCTCCAGTGCAGTCTCCAGTGCAATCTCCAACTTCACCTCCAGTGCAGTCTCCAGTGCAGTCTCCACGTTCACCTCCAGTGCAGTCTCCAGTGCAGTCTCCAACTTCACCTCCAGTGCAGTCTCCAGTGCAGTCTCCAACTTCATCTCCAGTGCAGTGTCCAGTGCAGTCTCCAACTTCACCTCCAGTGCAGTCTCCAGTGCAGTCTCCAACTTCACCTCCAGTGCTGTCTCCAGTGCAGTCTCCAACTTCATCTCCAGTGCAGTGTCCAGTGCAGTCTCCAACTTCACCTCCAGTGCAGTCTCCAGTGCAGTCTCCAACTTCACCTCCAGTGCAGTCTCCAGTGCAGTCTCCAACTTCACCTCCAGTGCAGTCTCCAGTGCAGTCTCCACTGCAGTCTCCAACTTCACCTCCAGTGCAGTCTCCAGTGCAGTCTCCAGTGCAGTCTCCAACTTCACCTCCAGTGCAGTCTCCAGTGCAGTCTCCAACTTCACCTCCAGTGCAGTCTCCAGTGCAGTCTCCAACTTCACCTCCGGTGCAGTCTCCAGTGCAGTCTCCAACTTCACCTCCAGTGCAGTCTCCAGTGCAGTCTCCAGTGCAGTCTCCAACTTCACCTCCAGTGCAGTCTCCAGTGCAGTCTCCAGTGCAGTCTCCAACTTCACCTCCAGTGCAGTCTCCAACTTCACTTCCAGTGCAGTCTCCAACTTCACCTCCAGTGCAGTCTCCAGTGCAGTCTCCAACTTAACCTCCAGTGCAGTCTCCAGTGCAGTCTCCAGTGCAGTCTCCAACTTCACCTCCAGTGTAGTCTCCAGTGCAGTCTGCAGTAGAGTCTCCAGTGCAGTCTCCAACTTCACCTCCAGTGCAGTCTCCAGTGCAGTCTCCAGTAGAGTCTCCAGTGCAGTCTGCAACTTCACCTCCAGTGCAGTCTCCAGTGCAGTCTCCAACTTCACCTCCAGTGCAGTCTCCAGTGCAGTCTCCAACTTCACCTCCAGTGCAGTCTCCAGTGCAGTCTCCAACTTCACCTCCAGTGTAGTCTCCAGTGCAGTCTCCAACTTCACCTCCAGTGCAGTCTCCAGTGCAGTCTCCAACTTCACCTCCAGTGCAGTCTCCAGTACAGTCTCCAGTGCAGTCTCCAACTTCACCTCCAGTGCAGTCTCCAACTTCACCTCCAGTGCAGTCTCCAGTGCAGTCTCCAACTTCACCTACAGTGCAGTCTCCAGTGCAGTCTCCAGTGCAGTCTCCAACTTCACCTCCAGTGCAGTCTCCAGTGCAATCTCCAACTTCATCTCCAGTGCAGTCTCCAGTGCAGTCTCCACGTTCACCTCCAGTGCAGTCTCCAGTGCAGTCTCCAACTTCACCTCCAGTGCAGTCTCCAGTGCAATCTCCAACTTCACCTCCAGTGCAGTCTCCAGTGCAGTCTCCAACTTCACCTCCAGTGCAGTCTCCAACTTCACCTCCAGAGCAGTCTCCAGTGCAGTCTCCAACTTCACCTCCAGTGCAGTCTCCACTGCAGTCTCAAACTTCACCTCCAGTGCAGTCTCCAGTGCAGTCTCCAACTTCACCTCCAGTGCAGTCTCCAACTTCACCTCCAGTGCAGTCTCCAGTGCAGTCTCCAACTTCACCTCCAGTGCAGTCTCCAGTGCAGTCTCCACGTTTACCTCCAGTGCAGTCTCCAGTGCAGTCTCCAACTTCACCTCCAGTGCAGTCTCCAACTTCACCTCCAGTGCAGTCTCCAGTGCAGTCTCCAACTTCACCTCCAGTGCAGTCTCCAGTGCAGTCTCCAACTTCACCTCCAGTGCAGTCTCCAGTGCAGTCTCCAGTGCGGTCTCCAACTTCACCTCCAGTGCAGTCTCCAGTGCGGTCTCCAACTTCACCTCCAGTGCAGTCTCCAGTGCAGTCTCAAGTGCGGACTCCAACTTCACCTCCAGTGCAGTCTCCAGTGCAGTCTCCAACTTCACCTCCAGTGCAGTCTCCAACTTCACCTCCAGTGCAGTCTCCAGTGCAGTCTCCAGTGCAGTCTCCAACTTCACCTCCAGTGCAGTCTCCAGTGCAGTCTCCAACTTCACCTCCAGTGCAGTCTCCATTGCAGTCTCCAACTTCACCTCCAGTGAAGTCTCCAGTGCAGTCTCCACGTTTACCTCCAGTGCAGTCTCCAGTGCAGTCTCCAACTTCACCTCCAGTGCAGTCTCCAGTGCAGTCTCCACGTTTACCTCCAGTGCAGTCTCCAGTGCAGTCTCCAACTTCACCTCCAGTGCAGTCTCCAACTTCACCTCCAGTGCAGTCTCCAGTGCAGTCTCCAACTTCACCTCCAGTGCAGCCTCCAGTGCAGTCTCCAACTTCACCTCCAGTGCAGTCTCCAGTGCAGTCTCCAGTGCAGTCTCCAACTTCACCTCCAGTGTAGTCTCCAGTGCAGTCTCCAGTAGAGTCTCCAGTGCAGTCTGCAACTTCACCTCCAGTGCAGTCTCCAGTGCAGTCTCCAACTTCACCTCCAGTGCAGTCTCCAGTGCAGTCTCCAACTTCACCTCCAGTGCAGTCTCCAGTGCAGTCTCCAACTTCACCTCCAGTGTAGTCTCCAGTGCAGTCTCCAACTTCACCTCCAGTGCAGTCTCCAGTGCAGTCTCCAACTTCACCTCCAGTGCAGTCTCCAGTACAGTCTCCAGTGCAGTCTCCAACTTCACCTCCAGTGCAGTCTCCAGTGCAGTCTCCAACTTCACCTACAGTGCAGTCTCCAGTGCAGTCTCCAGTGCAGTCTCCAACTTCACCTCCAGTGCAGTCTCCAGTGCAATCTCCAACTTCACCTCCAGTGCAGTCTCCAGTGCAGTCTCCACGTTCACCTCCAGTGCAGTCTCCAGTGCAGTCTCCAACTTCACCTCCAGTGCAGTCTCCAGTGCAGTCTCCAACTTCATCTCCAGTGCAGTGTCCAGTGCAGTCTCCAACTTCACCTCCAGTGCAGTCTCCAGTGCAGTCTCAGACTTCAGCAACAGTGCAGTCTCCAGTGCAGTCTCCAACTTCATCTCCAGTGCAGTGTCCAGTGCAGTCTCCAACTTCACCTCCAGTGCAGTCTCCAGTGCAGTCTCCAACTTCACCTCCAGTGCAGTCTCCAGTGCAGTCTCCAACTTCACCTCCAGTGCAGTCTCCAGTGCAGTCTCCACTGCAGTCTCCAACTTCACCTCCAGTGCAGTCTCCAGTGCAGTCTCCAGTGCAGTCTCCAACTTCACCTCCAGTGCAGTCTCCAGTGCAGTCTCCAACTTCACCTCCAGTGCAGTCTCCAGTGCAGTCTCCAACTTCACCTCCGGTGCAGTCTCCAGTGCAGTCTCCAACTTCACCTCCAGTGCAGTCTCCAGTGCAGTCTCCAACTTCACCTCCAGTGCAGTCTCCAACTTCACTTCCAGTGCAGTCTCCAACTTCACCTCCAGTGCAGTCTCCAGTGCAGTCTCCAACTTAACCTCCAGTGCAGTCTCCAGTGCAGTCTCCAGTGCAGTCTCCAACTTCACCTCCAGTGTAGTCTCCAGTGCAGTCTGCAGTAGAGTCTCCAGTGCAGTCTCCAACTTCACCTCCAGTGCAGTCTCCAGTGCAGTCTCCAACTTCACCTCCAGTGCAGTCTCCAGTGCAGTCTCCAGTGCAGTCTCCAACTTCACCTCCAGTGCAGTCTCCAACTTCACCTCCAGTGCAGTCTCCAGTGCAGTCTCCAACTTCACCTCCAGTGCAGTCTCCAACTTCACCTCCAGTGCAGTCTCCAGTGCAGTCTCAAACTTCACCTCCAGTGCAGTCTCCAGTGCAGTCTCCAACTTCATCTCCAGTGCAGTGTCCAGTGCAGTCTCCCACTTCACCTCCAGTGAAGTCTCCAACTTCACCTCCAGTGCAGTCTCCAGTGCAGTCTCCAGTGCAGTCTCCAACTTCACCTCCAGTGCAGTCTCCAACTTCACCTCCAGTGCAGTCTCCAGTGCAGTCTCCAACTTCACCTCCAGTGCAGTCTCCAGTGCAGTCTCAAGTGCAGTCTCCACTGCAGTCTCCAACTTCACCTCCAGTGCAGTCTCCAGTGCAGTCTCCAGTGCAGTCTCCAGTGCAGTCTCCAACTTCACCTCCAGTGCAGTCTCCAACTTCACTTCCAGTGCAGTCTCCAACTTCACCTCCAGTGCAGTCTCCAACTTCACCTCCAGTGCAGTCACCAGTGCAGTCTCCAACTTCACCTCCAGTGCAGTCTCCAGTGCAGTCTCCAACTTCGACTCCAGTGCAGTCTCCAGTGCCGTCTCCAACTTCACCTCCAGTGCAGTCTCCAGTGCAGTCTCCAACTTCACCTCCAGTGCAGTCTCCAGTGCAGTCTCCAACTTCACCTCCAGTGCAGTCTCCAGTGCAGTCTCCAGTGCAGTCTCCAACTTCACCTCCAGTGTAGTCTCCAGTGCAGTCTCGAGTACAGTCTCCAGTGCAGTCTCCAACTTCACCTCCAGTGCAGTCTCCAGTGCAGTCTCCAACTTCACCTCCAGTGCAGTCTCCAGTGCAGTCTCCAGTGCAGTCTCCAACTTCACCTCCAGTGTAGTCTCCAGTGCAGTCTCCAGTAGAGTCTCCAGTGCAGTCTGCAACTTCACCTCCAGTGCAGTCTCCAGTGCAGTCTCCAACTTCACCTCCAGTGCAGTCTCCAGTGCAGTCTCCAACTTCACCTCCAGTGCAGTCTCCAGTGCAGTCTCCAACTTCACCTCCAGTGTAGTCTCCAGTGCAGTCTCCAACTTCACCTCCAGTGCAGTCTCCAGTGCAGTCTCCAACTTCACCTCCAGTGCAGTCTCCAGTACAGTCTCCAGTGCAGTCTCCAACTTCACCTCCAGTGCAGTCTCCAACTTCACCTCCAGTGCAGTCTCCAGTGCAGTCTCCAACTTCACCTACAGTGCAGTCTCCAGTGCAGTCTCCAGTGCAGTCTCCAACTTCACCTCCAGTGCAGTCTCCAGTGCAATCTCCAACTTCACCTCTAGTGCAGTCTCCAGTGCAGTCTCCACGTTCACCTCCAGTGCAGTCTCCAGTGCAGTCTCCAACTTCACCTCCAGTGCAGTCTCCAGTGCAGTCTCCAACTTCATCTCCAGTGCAGTGTCCAGTGCAGTCTCCAACTTCACCTCCAGTGCAGTCTCCAGTGCAGTCTCCAACTTCACCTCCAGTGCAGTCTCCAGTGCAGTCTCCAACTTCATCTCCAGTGCAGTGTCCAGTGCAGTCTCCAACTTCACCTCCAGTGCAGTCTCCAGTGCAGTCTCCAACTTCACCTCCAGTGCAGTCTCCAGTGCAGTCTCCAACTTCACCTCCAGTGCAGTCTCCAGTGCAGTCTCCACTGCAGTCTCCAACTTCACCTCCAGTGCAGTCTCCAGTGCAGTCTCCAGTGCAGTCTCCAACTTCACCTCCAGTGCAGTCTCCAGTGCAGTCTCCAACTTCACCTCCAGTGCAGTCTCCAGTGCAGTCTCCAACTTCACCTCCGGTGCAGTCTCCAGTGCAGTCTCCAACTTCACCTCCAGTGCAGTCTCCAGTGCAGTCTCCAGTGCAGTCTCCAACTTCACCTCCAGTGCAGTCTCCAACTTCACTTCCAGTGCAGTCTCCAACTTCACCTCCAGTGCAGTCTCCAGTGCAGTCTCCAACTTAACCTCCAGTGCAGTCTCCAGTGCAGTCTCCAGTGCAGTCTCCAACTTCACCTCCAGTGTAGTCTCCAGTGCAGTCTGCAGTAGAGTCTCCAGTGCAGTCTCCAACTTCACCTCCAGTGCAGTCTCCAGTGCAGTCTCCAACTTCACCTCCAGTGCAGTCTCCAGTGCAGTCTCCAGTGCAGTCTCCAACTTCACCTCCAGTGCAGTCTCCAACTTCACCTCCAGTGCAGTCTCCAGTGCAGTCTCCAACTTCACCTCCAGTGCAGTCTCCAGTGCAGTCTCCAACTTCACCTCCAGTGCAGTCTCAAACTTCACCTCCAGTGCAGTCTCCAGTGCAGTCTCCAGTGCAGTCTCCAACTTCACCTCCAGTGCAGTCTCCAGTGCAGTCTCCAACTTCACCTCCAGTGCAGTCTCCAACTTCACCTCCAGTGCAGTCTCCAGTGCAGTCTCAAACTTCACCTCCAGTGCAGTCTCCAGTGCAGTCTCCAACTTCATCTCCAGTGCAGTGTCCAGTGCAGTCTCCCACTTCACCTCCAGTGAAGTCTCCAACTTCACCTCCAGTGCAGTCTCCAGTGCAGTCTCCAACTTCACCTCCAGTGCAGTCTCCAACTTCACCTCCAGTGCAGTCTCCAGTGCAGTCTCCAACTTCACCTCCAGTGCAGTCTCCAGTGCAGTCTCAAGTGCAGTCTCCACTGCAGTCTCCAACTTCACCTCCAGTGCAGTCTCCAGTGCAGTCTCCAGTGCAGTCTCCAGTGCAGTCTCCAACTTCACCTCCAGTGCAGTCTCCAACTTCACTTCCAGTGCAGTCTCCAACTTCACCTCCAGTGCAGTCTCCAACTTCACCTCCAGTGCAGTCACCAGTGCAGTCTCCAACTTCACCTCCAGTGCAGTCTCCAGTGCAGTCTCCAACTTCGACTCCAGTGCAGTCTCCAGTGCAGTCTCCAACTTCACCTCCAGTGCAGTCTCCAGTGCAGTCTCCAACTTCACCTCCAGTGCAGTCTCCAGTGCAGTCTCCAACTTCACCTCCAGTGCAGTCTCCAGTGCAGTCTCCAGTGCAGTCTCCAACTTCACCTCCAGTGTAGTCTCCAGTGCAGTCTCCAGTACAGTCTCCAGTGCAGTCTCCAACTTCACCTCCAGTGCAGTCTCCAGTGCAGTCTCCAACTTCACCTCCAGTGCAGTCTCCAGTGCAGTCTCCAGTGCAGTCTCCAACTTCACCTCCAGTGCAGTCTCCAACTTCACCTCCAGTGCAGTCTCCAACTTCACCTACAGTGCAGTCTCCAGTGCAGTCTCCAACTTCACCTCCAGTGCAGTCTCCAACTTCACCTACAGTGCAGTCTCCAGTGCAGTCTCCAACTTCACCTCCAGTGCAGTCTCCAACTTCACCTACAGTGCAGTCTCCAGTGCAGTCTCCAACTTCACCTCCAGTGCAGTCTCCAGTGCAGTCTGCAGTGCAGTCTCCAACTTCACCTCCAGTGCAGTCTCCAGTGCAGTCTCCACGTTCACCTCCAGTGCAGTCTCCAGTGCAGTCTCCAACTTCACCTCCAGTGCAGTCTCCAGTGCAGTCTCCAACTTCATCTCCAGTGCAGTGTCCAGTGCAGTCTCCAACTTCACCTCCAGTGCAGTCTCCAACTTCACCTCCAGTGCAGTCTCCAGTGCAGTCTCCAACTTCACCTCCGGTGCAGTCTCCAGTGCAGTCTCCAACTTCACCTCCAGTGCAGTCTCCAGTGCAGTCTCCAACTTCACCTCCAGTGCAGTCTCCAGTGCAGTCTCCAACTTCACCTCCAGGGCAGTCTCCAGTGCAGTCTCCAGTGCAGTCTCCAACTTCACCTCCAGTGCAGTCTCCAGTGCAGTCTCCAACTTCACCTCCAGTGCAGTCTCCAGTGCAGTCTCCAACTTCACCTCCAGTGCAGTCTCCAGTGGAGTCTCCAGTGCAGTCTCCAACTTCACCTCCAGTGCAGTCTCCAACTTCACCTCCAGTGCAGTCTCCATTGCAGTCTCCAACTTCACCTCCAGTGAAGTCTCTAGTGCAATCTCCAGTGCAGTCTCCAGTGCAGTCTCCAACTTCACCTCCAGTGCAGTCTCCACCTTCACCTCCAGTGCAGTCTCCAGTGCAGTCTCCAACTTCATCTCCAGTGCAGTGTCCAGTGCAGTCTCCAACTTCACCTCCAGTGCAGTCTCCAACTTCACCTCCAGTGCAGTCTCCAGTGCAGTCTCCAACTTCACCTCCAGTGCAGTCTCCAGTGCAGTCTCCAGTGCAGTCTCCAACTTCACCTCCAGTGCTGTCTCCAGTGCAGTCTCCAACTTCACCTCCAGTGCAGTCTCCAACTTCACCTCCAGTGCAGTCTCCAGTGCAGTCTCCAACTTCACCTCCAGTGCAGTCTCCAACTTCACCTCCAGTGCAGTCTCCAGTGCAGTCTCCAACTTCACCTCCAGTGCAGTCTCCAACTTCACCTCCAGTGCAGTCTCCAGTGCAGTCTCGAACTTCACCTCCAGTGCAGTCTCCAGTGCAGTCTCCAACTTCACCTCCAGTGCAGTCTCCAGTGCAGTCTCCAGTGCAGTCTCCAACTTCACCTCCAGTGCAGTCTCCAACTTCACCTCCAGTGTAGTCTCCAGTGCAGTCTCCAGTACAGTCTCCAGTGCAGTCTCCAACTTCACCTCCAGTGCAGTCTCCAGTGCAGTCTCTAACTTCACCTCCAGTGCAGTCTCCAGTGCAGTCTCCAGTGCAGTCTCCAGTGCAGTCTCCAACTTCACCTCCAGTGCAGTCTCCAACTTCACCTCCAGAGCAGTCTCCAGTGCAGTCTCCAACTTCACCTCCAGTGCAGTCTCCAGTGCAGTCTCAAACTTCACCTCCAGTGCAGTCTCCAGTGCAGTCTCCAACTTCACGTCCAGTGCAGTCTCCAGTGCAGTCTCCAGTGCAGTCTCCAACTTCACCTCCAGTGCAGTCTCCAGTGCAGTCTCCAACTTCACCTCCAGTGCAGTCTCCAGTGCAGTCTCCAACTTCACCTCCAGTGCAGTCTCAAACTTCACCTCCAGTGCAGTCTCCAGTGCAGTCTCCAGTGCAGTCTCCAACTTCACCTCCAGTGCAGTCTCCAGTGCAGTCTCCAACTTCACCTCCAGTGCAGTCTCCAACTTCACCTCCAGTGCAGTCTGCAGTGCAGTCTCCAGTGCAATCTCCAACTTCACCTCCAACTTCACCTCCAGTGCAGTCTCCAGTGCAGTCTCCAGTGCAATCTCCAACTTCACCTGCAGTGCAGTCTCCAACTTCACCTCCAGTGCAGTCTCCAGTGCAGTCTCCAGTGCAGTCTCCAACTTCACCTCCAGTGCAGTCTCCAGTGCAGTCTCCAACTTCACCTCCAGTGCAGTCTCCAACTTCACCTCCAGTGCAGTCTCCAGTGCAGTCTCCAACTTCACCTCCAGTGCAGTCTCCAGTGCAGTCTCCAACTTCACCTCCAGTGCAGTCTCCAACTTCACCTCCAGTGCAGTCTCCAGTGCAGTCTCGAACTTCACCTCCAGTGCAGTCTCCAGTGCAGTCTCCAACTTCACCTCCAGTGCAGTCTCCAGTGCAGTCTCCAGTGCAGTCTCCAGTGCAGTCTCCAACTTCACCTCCAGTGCAGTCTCCAACTTCACCTCCAGTGTAGTCTCCAGTGCAGTCTCCAGTACAGTCTCCAGTGCAGTCTCCAACTTCACCTCCAGTGCAGTCTCCAGTGCAGTCTCCAACTTCACCTCCAGTGCAGTCTCCAACTTCACCTACAGTGCAGTCTCCAGTGCAGTCTCCAACTTCACCTCCAGTGCAGTCTCCAGTGCAGTCTGCAGTGCAGTCTCCAACTTCACCTCCAGTGCAGTCTCCAGTGCAGTCTCCACGTTCACCTCCAGTGCAGTCTCCAGTGCAGTCTCCAACTTCACCTCCAGTGCAGTCTCCAGTGCAGTCTCCAACTTCATCTCCAGTGCAGTGTCCAGTGCAGTCTCCAACTTCACCTCCAGTGCAGTCTCCAACTTCACCTCCAGTGCAGTCTCCAGTGCAGTCTCCAACTTCACCTCCAGTGCAGTCTCCAGTGCAGTCTCCAGTGCAGTCTCCAACTTCACCTCCAGTGCAGTCTCCAGTGCAGTCTCCAACTTCACCTCCAGTGCAGTCTCCAGTGCAGTCTCCAACTTCACCTCCAGTGCAGTCTCCAGTGGAGTCTCCAGTGCAGTCTCCAACTTCACCTCCAGTGCAGTCTCCAACTTCACCTCCAGTGCAGTCTCCATTGCAGTCTCCAACTTCACCTCCAGTGAAGTCTCTAGTGCAATCTCCAGTGCAGTCTCCAGTGCAGTCTCCAACTTCACCTCCAGTGCAGTCTCCAGTGCAGTCTCCAACTTCATCTCCAGTGCAGTGTCCAGTGCAGTCTCCAACTTCACCTCCAGTGCAGTCTCCAACTTCACCTCCAGTGCAGTCTCCAGTGCAGTCTCCAACTTCACCTCCAGTGCAGTCTCCAGTGCAGTCTCCAGTGCAGTCTCCAACTTCACCTCCAGTGCTGTCTCCAGTGCAGTCTCCAACTTCACCTCCAGTGCAGTCTCCAACTTCACCTCCAGTGCAGTCTCCAGTGCAGTCTCCAACTTCACCTCCAGTGCAGTCTCGAACTTCACCTCCAGTGCAGTCTCCAGTGCAGTCTCCAACTTCACCTCCAGTGCAGTCTCCAGTGCAGTCTCCAACTTCACCTCCAGTGCAGTCTCCAACTTCACCTCCAGTGCAGTCTCCAGTGCAGTCTCCAGTGCAGTCTCCAACTTCACCTCCAGTGCAGTCTCCAGTGCAGTCTCCAACTTCACCTCCAGTGCAGTCTCCAACTTCACCTCCAGTGCAGTCTGCAGTGCAGTCTCCAGTGCAATCTCCAACTTCACCTCCAACTTCACCTCCAGTGCAGTCTCCAGTGCAGTCTCCAGTGCAATCTCCAACTTCACCTGCAGTGCAGTCTCCAACTTCACCTCCAGTGCAGTCTCCAGTGCAGTCTCCAGTGCAGTCTCCAACTTCACCTCCAGTGCTGTCTCCAGTGCAGTCTCCAACTTCACCTCCAGTGCAGTCTCCAACTTCACCTCCAGTGCAGTCTCCAGTGCAGTCTCCAACTTCACCTCCAGTGCAGTCTCCAACTTCACCTCCAGTGCAGTCTCCAGTGCAGTCTCCAACTTCACCTCCAGTGCAGTCTCCAGTGCAGTCTCCAACTTCACCTCCAGTGCAGTCTCCAACTTCACCTCCAGTGCAGTCTCCAGTGCAGTCTCGAACTTCACCTCCAGTGCAGTCTCCAGTGCAGTCTCCAACTTCACCTCCAGTGCAGTCTCCAGTGCAGTCTCCAGTGCAGTCTCCAGTGCAGTCTCCAACTTCACCTCCAGTGCAGTCTCCAACTTCACCTCCAGTGTAGTCTCCAGTGCAGTCTCCAGTACAGTCTCCAGTGCAGTCTCCAACTTCACCTCCAGTGCAGTCTCCAGTGCAGTCTCCAACTTCACCTCCAGTGCAGTCTCCAACTTCACCTACAGTGCAGTCTCCAGTGCAGTCTCCAACTTCACCTCCAGTGCAGTCTCCAGTGCAGTCTGCAGTGCAGTCTCCAACTTCACCTCCAGTGCAGTCTCCAGTGCAGTCTCCACGTTCACCTCCAGTGCAGTCTCCAGTGCAGTCTCCAACTTCACCTCCAGTGCAGTCTCCAGTGCAGTCTCCAACTTCATCTCCAGTGCAGTGTCCAGTGCAGTCTCCAACTTCACCTCCAGTGCAGTCTCCAACTTCACCTCCAGTGCAGTCTCCAGTGCAGTCTCCAACTTCACCTCCGGTGCAGTCTCCAGTGCAGTCTCCAACTTCACCTCCAGTGCAGTCTCCAGTGCAGTCTCCAACTTCACCTCCAGTGCAGTCTCCAGTGCAGTCTCCAACTTCACCTCCAGTGCAGTCTCCAGTGCAGTCTCCAGTGCAGTCTCCAACTTCACCTCCAGTGCAGTCTCCAGTGCAGTCTCCAACTTCACCTCCAGTGCAGTCTCCAGTGCAGTCTCCAACTTCACCTCCAGTGCAGTCTCCAGTGGAGTCTCCAGTGCAGTCTCCAACTTCACCTCCAGTGCAGTCTCCAACTTCACCTCCAGTGCAGTCTCCATTGCAGTCTCCAACTTCACCTCCAGTGAAGTCTCTAGTGCAATCTCCAGTGCAGTCTCTAGTGCAGTCTCCAACTTCACCTCCAGTGCAGTCTCCAGTGCAGTCTCCAACTTCATCTCCAGTGCAGTGTCCAGTGCAGTCTCCAACTTCACCTCCAGTGCAGTCTCCAACTTCACCTCCAGTGCAGTCTCCAGTGCAGTCTCCAACTTCACCTCCAGTGCAGTCTCCAGTGCAGTCTCCAGTGCAGTCTCCAACTTCACCTCCAGTGCTGTCTCCAGTGCAGTCTCCAACTTCACCTCCAGTGCAGTCTCCAACTTCACCTCCAGTGCAGTCTCCAGTGCAGTCTCCAACTTCACCTCCAGTGCAGTCTCGAACTTCACCTCCAGTGCAGTCTCCAGTGCAGTCTCCAACTTCACCTCCAGTGCAGTCTCCAGTGCAGTCTCCAACTTCACCTCCAGTGCAGTCTCCAACTTCACCTCCAGTGCAGTCTCCAGTGCAGTCTCGAACTTCACCTCCAGTGCAGTCTCCAGTGCAGTCTCCAACTTCACCTCCAGTGCAGTCTCCAGTGCAGTCTCCAGTGCAGTCTCCAACTTCACCTCCAGTGCAGTCTCCAACTTCACCTCCAGTGTAGTCTCCAGTGCAGTCTCCAGTACAGTCTCCAGTGCAGTCTCCAACTTCACCTCCAGTGCAGTCTCCAGTGCAGTCTCTAACTTCACCTCCAGTGCAGTCTCCAGTGCAGTCTCCAGTGCAGTCTCCAGTGCAGTCTCCAACTTCACCTCCAGTGCAGTCTCCAACTTCACCTCCAGAGCAGTCTCCAGTGCAGTCTCCAACTTCACCTCCAGTGCAGTCTCCAGTGCAGTCTCAAACTTCACCTCCAGTGCAGTCTCCAGTGCAGTCTCCAACTTCACCTCCAGTGCAGTCTCCAGTGCAGTCTCCAACTTCACCTCCAGTGCAGTCTCCAGTGCAGTCTCCAGTGCAGTCTCCAACTTCACCTCCAGTGTAGTCTCCAGTGCAGTCTGCAGTAGAGTCTCCAGTGCAGTCTCCAACTTCACCTCCAGTGCAGTCTCCAGTGCAGTCTCCAACTTCACCTCCAGTGCAGTCTCCAGTGCAGTCTCCAGTGCAGTCTCCAACTTCACCTCCAGTGCAGTCTCCAACTTCACCTCCAGTGCAGTCTCCAGTGCAGTCTCCAACTTCACCTCCAGTGCAGTCTCCAGTGCAGTCTCCAACTTCACCTCCAGTGCAGTCTCAAACTTCACCTCCAGTGCAGTCTCCAGTGCAGTCTCCAGTGCAGTCTCCAACTTCACCTCCAGTGCAGTCTCCAGTGCAGTCTCCAACTTCACCTCCAGTGCAGTCTCCAACTTCACCTCCAGTGCAGTCTGCAGTGCAGTCTCCAGTGCAATCTCCAACTTCACCTCCAACTTCACCTCCAGTGCAGTCTCCAGTGCAGTCTCCAGTGCAATCTCCAACTTCACCTGCAGTGCAGTCTCCAACTTCACCTCCAGTGCAGTCTCCAGTGCAGTCTCCAGTGCAGTCTCCAACTTCACCTCCAGTGCTGTCTCCAGTGCAGTCTCCAACTTCACCTCCAGTGCAGTCTCCAACTTCACCTCCAGTGCAGTCTCCAGTGCAGTCTCCAACTTCACCTCCAGTGCAGTCTCCAACTTCACCTCCAGTGCAGTCTCCAGTGCAGTCTCCAACTTCACCTCCAGTGCAGTCTCCAGTGCAGTCTCCAACTTCACCTCCAGTGCAGTCTCCAACTTCACCTCCAGTGCAGTCTCCAGTGCAGTCTCGAACTTCACCTCCAGTGCAGTCTCCAGTGCAGTCTCCAACTTCACCTCCAGTGCAGTCTCCAGTGCAGTCTCCAGTGCAGTCTCCAGTGCAGTCTCCAACTTCACCTCCAGTGCAGTCTCCAACTTCACCTCCAGTGTAGTCTCCAGTGCAGTCTCCAGTACAGTCTCCAGTGCAGTCTCCAACTTCACCTCCAGTGCAGTCTCCAGTGCAGTCTCTAACTTCACCTCCAGTGCAGTCTCCAGTGCAGTCTCCAGTGCAGTCTCCAGTGCAGTCTCCAACTTCACCTCCAGTGCAGTCTCCAACTTCACCTCCAGAGCAGTCTCCAGTGCAGTCTCCAACTTCACCTCCAGTGCAGTCTCCAGTGCAGTCTCAAACTTCACCTCCAGTGCAGTCTCCAGTGCAGTCTCCAACTTCACCTCCAGTGCAGTCTCCAGTGCAGTCTCCAGTGCAGTCTCCAACTTCACCTCCAGTGCAGTCTCCAACTTCACCTCCAGTGCAGTCTCCAACTTCACCTCCAGTGCAGTCTCCAGTGCAGTCTCCAACTTCATCTCCAGTGCAGTGTCCAGTGCAGTCTCCAACTTCACCTCCAGTGCAGTCTCCAGTGCAGTCTCCAACTTCACCTCCAGTGCAGTCTCCAGTGCAGTCTCCAACTTCACCTCCAGTGCAGTCTCTAGTGCAGTCTCCAACTTCACCTCCAGTGCAGTCTCCAGTGCAGTCTCCAACTTCACCTCCAGTGCAGTCTCCAGTGCAGTCTCCAGTGCGGTCTCCAACTTCACCTCCAGTGCAGTCTCCAGTGCAGTTTCCAACTTCACCTCCAGTGCAGTCTCCAACTTCACCTCCAGTGCAGTCTCCAGTGCAGTCTCCAGTGCAGTCTCCAACTTCACCTCCAGTGCAGTCTCCAGTGCAGTCTCCAACTTCACCTCCAGTGCAGTCTCCATTGCAGTCTCCAACTTCACCTCCAGTGAAGTCTCTAGTGCAATCTCCAGTGCAGTCTCCAACTTCACCTCCAGTGCAGTCTCCAGTGCAGTCTCCACGTTTACCTCCAGTGCAGTCTCCAGTGCAGTCTCCAACTTCACCTCCAGTGCAGTCTCCAACTTCACCTCCAGTGCAGTCTCCAGTGCAGTCTCCAACTTCACCTCCAGTGCAGTCTCCAGTGCAGTCTCCAACTTCACCTCCAGTGCAGTCTCCAGTGCAGTCTCCAACTTCACCTCCAGTGCAGTCTCCAGTGCAGTCTCCAGTGCGGTCTCCAACTTCACCTCCAGTGCAGTCTCCAGTGCAGTCTCCAGTGCAGTCTCCAGTGCGGTCTCCAACTTCACCTCCAGTGCAGTCTCCAGTGCAGTCTCAAGTGCGGACTCCAACTTCACCTCCAGTGCAGTCTCCAGTGCAGTCTCCAACTTCACCTCCAGTGCAGTCTCCAACTTCACCTCCAGTGCAGTCTCCAGTGCAGTCTCCAGTGCAGTCTCCAACTTCACCTCCAGTGCAGTCTCCAGTGCAGTCTCCAACTTCACCTCCAGTGCAGTCTCCATTGCAGTCTCCAACTTCACCTCCAGTGAAGTCTCCAGTGCAGTCTCCACGTTTACCTCCAGTGCAGTCTCCAGTGCAGTCTCCAACTTCACCTCCAGTGCAGTCTCCAGTGCAGTCTCCACGTTTACCTCCAGTGCAGTCTCCAGTGCAGTCTCCAACTTCACCTCCAGTGCAGTCTCCAACTTCACCTCCAGTGCAGTCTCCAGTGCAGTCTCCAACTTCACCTCCAGTGCAGCCTCCAGTGCAGTCTCCAACTTCACCTCCAGTGCAGTCTCCAGTGCAGTCTCCAGTGCAGTCTCCAACTTCACCTCCAGTGTAGTCTCCAGTGCAGTCTCCAGTAGAGTCTCCAGTGCAGTCTGCAACTTCACCTCCAGTGCAGTCTCCAGTGCAGTCTCCAACTTCACCTCCAGTGCAGTCTCCAGTGCAATCTCCAACTTCACCTCCAACTTCACCTCCAGTGCAGTCTCCAGTGCAATCTCCAACTTCACCTGCAGTGCAGTCTCCAACTTCACCTCCAGTGCAGTCTCCAGTGCAGTCTCCAGTGCAGTCTCCAACTTCACCTCCAGTGCTGTCTCCAGTGCAGTCTCCAACTTCACCTCCAGTGCAGTCTCCAACTTCACCTCCAGTGCAGTCTCCAGTGCAGTCTCCAACTTCACCTCCAGTGCAGTCTCCAACTTCACCTCCAGTGCAGTCTCCAGTGCAGTCTCCAACTTCACCTCCAGTGCAGTCTCCAGTGCAGTCTCCAACTTCACCTCCAGTGCAGTCTCCAACTTCACCTCCAGTGCAGTCTCCAGTGCAGTCTCGAACTTCACCTCCAGTGCAGTCTCCAGTGCAGTCTCCAACTTCACCTCCAGTGCAGTCTCCAGTGCAGTCTCCAGTGCAGTCTCCAGTGCAGTCTCCAACTTCACCTCCAGTGCAGTCTCCAACTTCACCTCCAGTGTAGTCTCCAGTGCAGTCTCCAGTACAGTCTCCAGTGCAGTCTCCAACTTCACCTCCAGTGCAGTCTCCAGTGCAGTCTCTAACTTCACCTCCAGTGCAGTCTCCAGTGCAGTCTCCAGTGCAGTCTCCAGTGCAGTCTCCAACTTCACCTCCAGTGCAGTCTCCAACTTCACCTCCAGAGCAGTCTCCAGTGCAGTCTCCAACTTCACCTCCAGTGCAGTCTCCAGTGCAGTCTCAAACTTCACCTCCAGTGCAGTCTCCAGTGCAGTCTCCAACTTCACCTCCAGTGCAGTCTCCAGTGCAGTCTCCAGTGCAGTCTCCAACTTCACCTCCAGTGCAGTCTCCAACTTCACCTCCAGTGCAGTCTCCAGTGCAGTCTCCAACTTCACCTCCAGTGCAGTCTCCAGTGCAGTCTCCAACTTCATCTCCAGTGCAGTGTCCAGTGCAGTCTCCAACTTCACCTCCAGTGCAGTCTCCAGTGCAGTCTCCAACTTCACCTCCAGTGCAGTCTCCAGTGCAGTCTCCAACTTCACCTCCAGTGCAGTCTCCAGTGCAGTCTCCAACTTCACCTCCAGTGCAGTCTCCAGTGCAGTCTCCAGTGCAGTCTCCAACTTCACCTCCAGTGCAGTCTCCAGTGCAGTCTCCAGTGCGGTCTCCAACTTCACCTCCAGTGCAGTCTCCAGTGCAGTCTCCAGTGCAATCTCCAACTTCACCTGCAGTGCAGTCTCCAACTTCACCTCCAGTGCAGTCTCCAGTGCAGTCTCCAGTGCAGTCTCCAACTTCACCTCCAGTGCTGTCTCCAGTGCAGTCTCCAACTTCACCTCCAGTGCAGTCTCCAACTTCACCTCCAGTGCAGTCTCCAGTGCAGTCTCCAACTTCACCTCCAGTGCAGTCTCCAACTTCACCTCCAGTGCAGTCTCCAGTGCAGTCTCCAACTTCACCTCCAGTGCAGTCTCCAGTGCAGTCTCCAACTTCACCTCCAGTGCAGTCTCCAACTTCACCTCCAGTGCAGTCTCCAGTGCAGTCTCGAACTTCACCTCCAGTGCAGTCTCCAGTGCAGTCTCCAACTTCACCTCCAGTGCAGTCTCCAGTGCAGTCTCCAGTGCAGTCTCCAGTGCAGTCTCCAACTTCACCTCCAGTGCAGTCTCCAACTTCACCTCCAGTGTAGTCTCCAGTGCAGTCTCCAGTGCAGTCTCCAGTGCAGTCTCCAACTTCACCTCCAGTGCAGTCTCCAGTGCAGTCTCTAACTTCACCTCCAGTGCAGTCTCCAGTGCAGTCTCCAGTGCAGTCTCCAGTGCAGTCTCCAACTTCACCTCCAGTGCAGTCTCCAACTTCACCTCCAGAGCAGTCTCCAGTGCAGTCTCCAACTTCACCTCCAGTGCAGTCTCCAGTGCAGTCTCCAACTTCACCTCCAGTGCAGTCTCCAGTGCAGTCTCCAGTGCAGTCTCCAACTTCACCTCCAGTGCAGTCTCCAACTTCACCTCCAGTGCAGTCTCCAGTGCAGTCTCCAACTTCACCTCCAGTGCAGTCTCCAGTGCAGTCTCCAACTTCATCTCCAGTGCAGTGTCCAGTGCAGTCTCCAACTTCACCTCCAGTGCAGTCTCCAGTGCAGTCTCCAACTTCACCTCCAGTGCAGTCTCCAGTGCAGTCTCCAACTTCACCTCCAGTGCAGTCTCCAGTGCAGTCTCCAACTTCACCTCCAGTGCAGTCTCCAGTGCAGTCTCCAGTGCAGTCTCCAACTTCACCTCCAGTGCAGTCTCCAGTGCAGTCTCCAGTGCGGTCTCCAACTTCACCTCCAGTGCAGTCTCCAGTGCAGTCTCCAGTGCAATCTCCAACTTCACCTGCAGTGCAGTCTCCAACTTCACCTCCAGTGCAGTCTCCAGTGCAGTCTCCAGTGCAGTCTCCAACTTCACCTCCAGTGCTGTCTCCAGTGCAGTCTCCAACTTCACCTCCAGTGCAGTCTCCAACTTCACCTCCAGTGCAGTCTCCAGTGCAGTCTCCAACTTCACCTCCAGTGCAGTCTCCAACTTCACCTCCAGTGCAGTCTCCAGTGCAGTCTCCAACTTCACCTCCAGTGCAGTCTCCAGTGCAGTCTCCAACTTCACCTCCAGTGCAGTCTCGAACTTCACCTCCAGTGCAGTCTCCAGTGCAGTCTCGAACTTCACCTCCAGTGCAGTCTCCAGTGCAGTCTCCAACTTCACCTCCAGTGCAGTCTCCAGTGCAGTCTCCAGTGCAGTCTCCAGTGCAGTCTCCAACTTCACCTCCAGTGCAGTCTCCAACTTCACCTCCAGTGTAGTCTCCAGTGCAGTCTCCAGTACAGTCTCCAGTGCAGTCTCCAACTTCACCTCCAGTGCAGTCTCCAGTGCAGTCTCTAACTTCACCTCCAGTGCAGTCTCCAGTGCAGTCTCCAGTGCAGTCTCCAGTGCAGTCTCCAACTTCACCTCCAGTGCAGTCTCCAACTTCACCTCCAGAGCAGTCTCCAGTGCAGTCTCCAACTTCACCTCCAGTGCAGTCTCCAGTGCAGTCTCAAACTTCACCTCCAGTGCAGTCTCCAGTGCAGTCTCCAACTTCACCTCCAGTGCAGTCTCCAGTGCAGTCTCCAGTGCAGTCTCCAACTTCACCTCCAGTGCAGTCTCCAACTTCACCTCCAGTGCAGTCTCCAGTGCAGTCTCCAACTTCACCTCCAGTGCAGTCTCCAGTGCAGTCTCCAACTTCATCTCCAGTGCAGTGTCCAGTGCAGTCTCCAACTTCACCTCCAGTGCAGTCTCCAGTGCAGTCTCCAACTTCACCTCCAGTGCAGTCTCCAGTGCAGTCTCCAACTTCACCTCCAGTGCAGTCTCCAGTGCAGTCTCCAACTTCACCTCCAGTGCAGTCTCCAGTGCAGTCTCCAGTGCAGTCTCCAACTTCACCTCCAGTGCAGTCTCCAGTGCAGTCTCCAGTGCGGTCTCCAACTTCACCTCCAGTGCAGTCTCCAGTGCAGTCTCCACGTTTACCTCCAGTGCAGTCTCCAGTGCAGTCTCCAACTTCACCTCCAGTGCAGTCTCCAACTTCACCTCCAGTGCAGTCTCCAGTGCAGTCTCCAACTTCACCTCCAGTGCAGTCTCCAGTGCAGTCTCCAACTTCACCTCCAGTGCAGTCTCCAGTGCAGTCTCCAACTTCACCTCCAGTGCAGTCTCCAGTGCAGTCTCCAGTGCGGTCTCCAACTTCACCTCCAGTGCAGTCTCCAGTGCAGTCTCCAGTGCGGTCTCCAACTTCACCTCCAGTGCAGTCTCCAGTGCAGTCTCAAGTGCGGACTCCAACTTCACCTCCAGTGCAGTCTCCAGTGCAGTCTCCAACTTCACCTCCAGTGCAGTCTCCAACTTCACCTCCAGTGCAGTCTCCAGTGCAGTCTCCAGTGCAGTCTCCAACTTCACCTCCAGTGCAGTCTCCAGTGCAGTCTCCAACTTCACCTCCAGTGCAGTCTCCATTGCAGTCTCCAACTTCACCTCCAGTGAAGTCTCCAGTGCAGTCTCCACGTTTACCTCCAGTGCAGTCTCCAGTGCAGTCTCCAACTTCACCTCCAGTGCAGTCTCCAGTGCAGTCTCCACGTTTACCTCCAGTGCAGTCTCCAGTGCAGTCTCCAACTTCACCTCCAGTGCAGTCTCCAACTTCACCTCCAGTGCAGTCTCCAGTGCAGTCTCCAACTTCACCTCCAGTGCAGCCTCCAGTGCAGTCTCCAACTTCACCTCCAGTGCAGTCTCCAGTGCAGTCTCCAGTGCAGTCTCCAACTTCACCTCCAGTGTAGTCTCCAGTGCAGTCTCCAGTAGAGTCTCCAGTGCAGTCTGCAACTTCACCTCCAGTGCAGTCTCCAGTGCAGTCTCCAACTTCACCTCCAGTGCAGTCTCCAGTGCAGTCTCCAACTTCACCTCCAGTGCAGTCTCCAGTGCAGTCTCCAACTTCACCTCCAGTGTAGTCTCCAGTGCAGTCTCCAACTTCACCTCCAGTGCAGTCTCCAGTGCAGTCTCCAACTTCACCTCCAGTACAGTCTCCAGTGCAGTCTCCAACTTCACCTCCAGTGCAGTCTCCAACTTCACCTCCAGTGCAGTCTCCAGTGCAGTCTCCAACTTCACCTACAGTGCAGTCTCCAGTGCAGTCTCCAGTGCAGTCTCCAACTTCACCTCCAGTGCAGTCTCCAGTGCAATCTCCAACTTCACCTCCAGTGCAGTCTCCAGTGCAGTCTCCACGTTCACCTCCAGTGCAGTCTCCAGTGCAGTCTCCAACTTCACCTCCAGTGCAGTCTCCAGTGCAGTCTCCAACTTCATCTCCAGTGCAGTGTCCAGTGCAGTCTCCAACTTCACCTCCAGTGCAGTCTCCAGTGCAGTCTCCAACTTCACCTCCAGTGCAGTCTCCAGTGCAGTCTCCAACTTCATCTCCAGTGCAGTGTCCAGTGCAGTCTCCAACTTCACCTCCAGTGCAGTCTCCAGTGCAGTCTCCAACTTCACCTCCAGTGCAGTCTCCAGTGCAGTCTCCAACTTCACCTCCAGTGCAGTCTCCAGTGCAGTCTCCAACTTCACCTCCAGTGCAGTCTCCAGTGCAGTCTCCAGTGCAGTCTCCAACTTCACCTCCAGTGCAGTCTCCAGTGCAGTCTCCAGTGCGGTCTCCAACTTCACCTCCAGTGCAGTCTCCAGTGCAGTCTCCAACTTCACCTCCAGTGCAGTCTCCAACTTCACCTCCAGTGCAGTCTCCAGTGCAGTCTCCAGTGCAGTCTCCAACTTCACCTCCAGTGCAGTCTCCAGTGCAGTCTCCAACTTCACCTCCAGTGCAGTCTCCATTGCAGTCTCCAACTTCACCTCCAGTGAAGTCTCTAGTGCAATCTCCAGTGCAGTCTCCAACTTCACCTCCAGTGCAGTCTCCAGTGCAGTCTCCACGTTTACCTCCAGTGCAGTCTCCAGTGCAGTCTCCAACTTCACCTCCAGTGCAGTCTCCAACTTCACCTCCAGTGCAGTCTCCAGTGCAGTCTCCAACTTCACCTCCAGTGCAGTCTCCAGTGCAGTCTCCAACTTCACCTCCAGTGCAGTCTCCAGTGCAGTCTCCAACTTCACCTCCAGTGCAGTCTCCAGTGCAGTCTCCAGTGCGGTCTCCAACTTCACCTCCAGTGCAGTCTCCAGTGCAGTCTCCAGTGCAGTCTCCAGTGCGGTCTCCAACTTCACCTCCAGTGCAGTCTCCAGTGCAGTCTCAAGTGCGGACTCCAACTTCACCTCCAGTGCAGTCTCCAGTGCAGTCTCCAACTTCACCTCCAGTGCAGTCTCCAACTTCACCTCCAGTGCAGTCTCCAGTGCAGTCTCCAGTGCAGTCTCCAACTTCACCTCCAGTGCAGTCTCCAGTGCAGTCTCCAACTTCACCTCCAGTGCAGTCTCCATTGCAGTCTCCAACTTCACCTCCAGTGAAGTCTCCAGTGCAGTCTCCACGTTTACCTCCAGTGCAGTCTCCAGTGCAGTCTCCAACTTCACCTCCAGTGCAGTCTCCAGTGCAGTCTCCACGTTTACCTCCAGTGCAGTCTCCAGTGCAGTCTCCAACTTCACCTCCAGTGCAGTCTCCAACTTCACCTCCAGTGCAGTCTCCAGTGCAGTCTCCAACTTCACCTCCAGTGCAGCCTCCAGTGCAGTCTCCAACTTCACCTCCAGTGCAGTCTCCAGTGCAGTCTCCAGTGCAGTCTCCAACTTCACCTCCAGTGTAGTCTCCAGTGCAGTCTCCAGTAGAGTCTCCAGTGCAGTCTGCAACTTCACCTCCAGTGCAGTCTCCAGTGCAGTCTCCAACTTCACCTCCAGTGTAGTCTCCAGTGCAGTCTCCAACTTCACCTCCAGTGCAGTCTCCAGTGCAGTGTCCAACTTCACCTCCAGTACAGTCTCCAGTGCAGTCTCCAACTTCACCTCCAGTGCAGTCTCCAACTTCACCTCCAGTGCAGTCTCCAGTGCAGTCTCCAACTTCACCTACAGTGCAGTCTCCAGTGCAGTCTCCAGTGCAGTCTCCAACTTCACCTCCAGTGCAGTCTCCAGTGCAATCTCCAACTTCACCTCCAGTGCAGTCTCCAGTGCAGTCTCCACGTTCACCTCCAGTGCAGTCTCCAGTGCAGTCTCCAACTTCACCTCCAGTGCAGTCTCCAGTGCAGTCTCCAACTTCATCTCCAGTGCAGTGTCCAGTGCAGTCTCCAACTTCACCTCCAGTGCAGTCTCCAACTTCACCTCCAGTGCAGTCTCCAGTGCAGTCTCCAACTTCATCTCCAGTGCAGTGTCCAGTGCAGTCTCCAACTTCACCTCCAGTGCAGTCTCCAGTGCAGTCTCCAACTTCACCTCCAGTGCAGTCTCCAACTTCACCTCCAGTGCAGTCTCCAGTGCAGTCTCCACTGCAGTCTCCAACTTCACCTCCAGTGCAGTCTCCAGTGCAGTCTCCAGTGCAGTCTCCAACTTCACCTCCAGTGCAGTCTCCAGTGCAGTCTCCAACTTCACCTCCAGTGCAGTCTCCAGTGCAGTCTCCAACTTCACCTCCGGTGCAGTCTCCAGTGCAGTCTCCAACTTCACCTCCAGTGCAGTCTCCAGTGCAGTCTCCAGTGCAGTCTCCAACTTCACCTCCAGTGCAGTCTCCAACTTCACTTCCAGTGCAGTCTCCAACTTCACCTCCAGTGCAGTCTCCAGTGCAGTCTCCAACTTAACCTCCAGTGCAGTCTCCAGTGCAGTCTCCAGTGCAGTCTCCAACTTCACCTCCAGTGTAGTCTCCAGTGCAGTCTGCAGTAGAGTCTCCAGTGCAGTCTCCAACTTCACCTCCAGTGCAGTCTCCAGTGCAGTCTCCAACTTCTCCTCCAGTGCAGTCTCCAGTGCAGTCTCCAACTTCACCTCCAGTGCAGTCTCCAGTGCAGTCTCCAACTTCACCTCCAGTGCAGTCTCAAACTTCACCTCCAGTGCAGTCTCCAGTGCAGTCTCCAGTGCAGTCTCCAACTTCACCTCCAGTGCAGTCTCCAGTGCAGTCTCCAACTTCACCTCCAGTGCAGTCTCCAACTTCACCTCCAGTGCAGTCTCAAACTTCACCTCCAGTGCAGTCTCCAGTGCAGTCTCCAACTTCATCTCCAGTGCAGTGTCCAGTGCAGTCTCCCACTTCACCTCCAGTGAAGTCTCCAACTTCACCTCCAGTGCAGTCTCCAGTGCAGTCTCCAGTGCAGTCTCCAACTTCACCTCCAGTGCAGTCTCCAACTTCACCTCCAGTGCAGTCTCCAGTGCAGTCTCCAACTTCACCTCCAGTGCAGTCTCCAGTGCAGTCTCAAGTGCAGTCTCCACTGCAGTCTCCAACTTCACCTCCAGTGCAGTCTCCAGTGCAGTCTCCAGTGCAGTCTCCAACTTCACCTCCAGTGCAGTCTCCAACTTCACTTCCAGTGCAGTCTCCAACTTCACCTCCAGTGCAGTCTCCAACTTCACCTCCAGTGCAGTCACCAGTGCAGTCTCCAACTTCACCTCCAGTGCAGTCTCCAGTGCAGTCTCCAACTTCACTTCCAGTGCAGTCTCTAACTTCACCTCCAGTGCAGTCTCCAACTTCACCTCCAGTGCAGTCACCAGTGCAGTCTCCAACTTCACCTCCAGTGCAGTCTCCAGTGCAGTCTCCAACTTCGACTCCAGTGCAGTCTCCAGTGCAGTCTCCAACTTCACCTCCAGTGCAGTCTCCAGTGCAGTCTCCAACTTCACCTCCAGTGCAGTCTCCAGTGCAGTCTCCAACTTCACCTCCAGTGCAGTCTCCAGTGCAGTCTCCAGTGCAGTCTCCAACTTCACCTCCAGTGTAGTCTCCAGTGCAGTCTCCAGTACAGTCTCCAGTGCAGTCTCCAACTTCACCTCCAGTGCAGTCTCCAGTGCAGTCTCCAACTTCACCTCCAGTGCAGTCTCCAGTGCAGTCTCCAGTGCAGTCTCCAACTTCACCTCCAGTGCAGTCTCCAACTTCACCTCCAGTGCAGTCTCCAACTTCACCTACAGTGCAGTCTCCAGTGCAGTCTCCAACTTCACCTCCAGTGCAGTCTCCAACTTCACCTACAGTGCAGTCTCCAGTGCAGTCTCCAACTTCACCTCCAGTGCAGTCTCCAACTTCACCTCCAGTGCAGTCTCCAGTGCAGTCTCCAGTGCAGTCTCCAACTTCACCTCCAGTGCAGTCTCCAGTGCAGTCTCCAACTTCACCTCCAGTGCAGTCTCCAGTGCAGTCTCCAACTTCACCTCCGGTGCAGTCTCCAGTGCAGTCTCCAACTTCACCTCCAGTGCAGTCTCCAGTGCAGTCTCCAGTGCAGTCTCCAACTTCACCTCCAGTGCAGTCTCCAACTTCACTTCCAGTGCAGTCTCCAACTTCACCTCCAGTGCAGTCTCCAGTGCAGTCTCCAACTTAACCTCCAGTGCAGTCTCCAGTGCAGTCTCCAGTGCAGTCTCCAACTTCACCTCCAGTGTAGTCTCCAGTGCAGTCTGCAGTAGAGTCTCCAGTGCAGTCTCCAACTTCACCTCCAGTGCAGTCTCCAGTGCAGTCTCCAACTTCACCTCCAGTGCAGTCTCCAGTGCAGTCTCCAGTGCAGTCTCCAACTTCACCTCCAGTGCAGTCTCCAACTTCACCTCCAGTGCAGTCTCCAGTGCAGTCTCCAACTTCACCTCCAGTGCAGTCTCCAGTGCAGTCTCCAACTTCACCTCCAGTGCAGTCTCAAACTTCACCTCCAGTGCAGTCTCCAGTGCAGTCTCCAGTGCAGTCTCCAACTTCACCTCCAGTGCAGTCTCCAGTGCAGTCTCCAACTTCACCTCCAGTGCAGTCTCCAACTTCACCTCCAGTGCAGTCTCCAGTGCAGTCTCAAACTTCACCTCCAGTGCAGTCTCCAGTGCAGTCTCCAACTTCATCTCCAGTGCAGTGTCCAGTGCAGTCTCCCACTTCACCTCCAGTGAAGTCTCCAACTTCACCTCCAGTGCAGTCTCCAGTGCAGTCTCCAGTGCAGTCTCCAACTTCACCTCCAGTGCAGTCTCCAACTTCACCTCCAGTGCAGTCTCCAGTGCAGTCTCCAACTTCACCTCCAGTGCAGTCTCCAGTGCAGTCTCAAGTGCAGTCTCCACTGCAGTCTCCAGTGCAGTCTCCAGTGCAGTCTCCAACTTCACCTCCAGTGCAGTCTCCAACTTCACTTCCAGTGCAGTCTCCAACTTCACCTCCAGTGCAGTCTCCAACTTCACCTCCAGTGCAGTCACCAGTGCAGTCTCCAACTTCACCTCCAGTGCAGTCTCCAGTGCAGTCTCCAACTTCGACTCCAGTGCAGTCTCCAGTGCAGTCTCCAACTTCACCTCCAGTGCAGTCTCCAGTGCAGTCTCCAACTTCACCTCCAGTGCAGTCTCCAGTGCAGTCTCCAACTTCACCTCCAGTGCAGTCTCCAGTGCAGTCTCCAGTGCAGTCTCCAACTTCACCTCCAGTGCAGTCTCCAAATTCACCTACAGTGCAGTCTCCAGTGCAGTCTCCAACTTCACCTCCAGTGCAGTCTCCAACTTCACCTACAGTGCAGTCTCCAGTGCAGTCTCCAACTTCACCTCCAGTGCAGTCTCCAACTTCACCTACAGTGCAGTCTCCAGTGCAGTCTCCAACTTCACCTCCAGTGCAGTCTCCAGTGCAGTCTGCAGTGCAGTCTCCAACTTCACCTCCAGTGCAGTCTCCAGTGCAGTCTCCACGTTCACCTCCAGTGCAGTCTCCAACTTCACCTACAGTGCAGTCTCCAGTGCAGTCTCCAACTTCACCTCCAGTGCAGTCTCCAACTTCACCTCCAGTGCAGTCTCCAGTGCAGTCTCCAACTTCATCTCCAGTGCAGTGTCCAGTGCAGTCTCCAACTTCACCTCCAGTGCAGTCTCCAACTTCACCTCCAGTGCAGTCTCCAGTGCAGTCTCCAACTTCACCTCCGGTGCAGTCTCCAGTGCAGTCTCCAACTTCACCTCCAGTGCAGTCTCCAGTGCAGTCTCCAACTTCACCTCCAGTGCAGTCTCCAGTGCAGTCTCCAACTTCACCTCCAGTGCAGTCTCAAGTGCAGTCTCCAGTGCAGTCTCCACTGCAGTCTCCAACTTCACCTCCAGTGCAGTCTCCAGTGCAGTCTCCAGTGCAGTCTCCAACTTCACCTCCAGTGCAGTCTCCAGTGCAGTCTCCAACTTCACCTCCAGTGCAGTCTCCACCTTCACCTCCAGTGCAGTCTCCAGTGCAGTCTCCAACTTCATCTCCAGTGCAGTGTCCAGTGCAGTCTCCAACTTCACCTCCAGTGCAGTCTCCAACTTCACCTCCAGTGCAGTCTCCAGTGCAGTCTCCAACTTCACCTCCAGTGCAGTCTCCAGTGCAGTCTCCAGTGCAGTCTCCAACTTCACCTCCAGTGTAGTCTCCAGTGCAGTCTCCAGTAGAGTCTCCAGTGCAGTCTGCAACTTCACCTCCAGTGCAGTCTCCAGTGCAGTCTCCAGTGCAGTCTCCAACTTCACCTCCAGTGTAGTCTCCAGTAGAGTCTCCAGTGCAGTCTCCAACTTCACCTCCAGTGCAGTCTCCAGTGCAGTCTCCAGTGCAGTCTCCAACATCACCTCCAGTGCAGTCTCCAACTTCACCTCCAGTGCAGTCTCCAGTGCAGTCTCCAACTTCACCTACAGTGCAGTCTCCAGTGCAGTCTCCAGTGCAGTCTCCAGTGCAGTCTCCAACTTCACCTCTAGTGCAGTCTCCAGTGCAGTCTCCAACTTCACCTCCAGTGCAGTCTCCAGTGCAGTCTCCACGTTCACCTCCAGTGCAGTCTCCAGTGCAGTCTCCAACTTCACCTCCAGTGCAGTCTCCAGTGCAGTCTCCAACTTCATCTCCAGTGCAGTGTCCAGTGCAGTCTCCAACTTCACCTCCAGTGCAGTCTCCAGTGCAGTCTCCAACTTCACCTCCAGTGCAGTCTCCAGTGCAGTCTCCAACTTCACCTCCAGTGCAGTCTCCAGTGCAGTCTCCAACTTCACCTCCAGTGCAGTCTCCAGTGCAGTCTCCACTGCAGTCTCCACTGCAGTCTCCAACTTCACCTCCAGTGCAGTCTCCAGTGCAGTCTCCACTGCAGTCTCCAACTTCACCTCCGGTGCAGTCTCCAGTGCAGTCTCCAACTTCACCTCCGGTGCAGTCTCCAGTGCAGTCTCCACTGCAGTCTCCACTGCAGTCTCCAACTTCACCTCCAGTGCAGTCTCCAGTGCAGTCTCCACTGCAGTCTCCAACTTCACCTCCGGTGCAGTCTCCAGTGCAGTCTCCAACTTCACCTCCAGTGCAGTCTCCAGTGCAGTCTCCACTGCAGTCTCCACTGCAGTCTCCAACTTCACCTCCAGTGCAGTCTCCAGTGCAGTCTCCAGTGCAGTCTCCAACTTCACCTCCAGTGCAGTCTCCAGTGCAGTCTCCAACTTCACCTCCAGTGCAGTCTCCAGTGCAGTCTCCAGTGCAGTCTCCAACTTCACCTCCAGTGCAGTCTCCAGTGCAGTCTCCAACTTCACCTCCAGTGCAGTCTCCAGTGCAGTCTCCAACTTCACCTCCAGTGCAGTCTCCAGTGGAGTCTCCAGTGCAGTCTCCAACTTCACCTCCAGTGCAGTCTCCAACTTCACCTCCAGTGCAGTCTCCATTGCAGTCTCCAACTTCACCTCCAGTGAAGTCTCTAGTGCAATCTCCAGTGCAGTCTCCAGTGCAGTCTCCAACTTCACCTCCAGTGCAGTCTCCAGTGCAGTCTCCAACTTCATCTCCAGTGCAGTGTCCAGTGCAGTCTCCAACTTCACCTCCAGTGCAGTCTCCAACTTCACCTCCAGTGCAGTCTCCAGTGCAGTCTCCAACTTCACCTCCAGTGCAGTCTCCAGTGCAGTCTCCAGTGCAGTCTCCAACTTCACCTCCAGTGTAGTCTCCAGTGCAGTCTCCAGTAGAGTCTCCAGTGCAGTCTGCAACTTCACCTCCAGTGCAGTCTCCAGTGCAGTCTGCAGTGCAGTCTCCAACTTCACCTCCAGTGCAGTCTCCAGTGCAGTCTCCACGTTCACCTCCAGTGCAGTCTCCAACTTCACCTACAGTGCAGTCTCCAGTGCAGTCTCCAACTTCACCTCCAGTGCAGTCTCCAACTTCACCTCCAGTGCAGTCTCCAGTGCAGTCTCCAACTTCATCTCCAGTGCAGTGTCCAGTGCAGTCTCCAACTTCACCTCCAGTGCAGTCTCCAACTTCACCTCCAGTGCAGTCTCCAGTGCAGTCTCCAACTTCACCTCCGGTGCAGTCTCCAGTGCAGTCTCCAACTTCACCTCCAGTGCAGTCTCCAGTGCAGTCTCCAACTTCACCTCCAGTGCAGTCTCCAGTGCAGTCTCCAACTTCACCTCCAGTGCAGTCTCAAGTGCAGTCTCCAGTGCAGTCTCCACTGCAGTCTCCAACTTCACCTCCAGTGCAGTCTCCAGTGCAGTCTCCAGTGCAGTCTCCAACTTCACCTCCAGTGCAGTCTCCAGTGCAGTCTCCAACTTCACCTCCAGTGCAGTCTCCACCTTCACCTCCAGTGCAGTCTCCAGTGCAGTCTCCAACTTCATCTCCAGTGCAGTGTCCAGTGCAGTCTCCAACTTCACCTCCAGTGCAGTCTCCAACTTCACCTCCAGTGCAGTCTCCAGTGCAGTCTCCAACTTCACCTCCAGTGCAGTCTCCAGTGCAGTCTCCAGTGCAGTCTCCAACTTCACCTCCAGTGTAGTCTCCAGTGCAGTCTCCAGTAGAGTCTCCAGTGCAGTCTGCAACTTCACCTCCAGTGCAGTCTCCAGTGCAGTCTCCAGTGCAGTCTCCAACTTCACCTCCAGTGTAGTCTCCAGTAGAGTCTCCAGTGCAGTCTCCAACTTCACCTCCAGTGCAGTCTCCAGTGCAGTCTCCAGTGCAGTCTCCAACATCACCTCCAGTGCAGTCTCCAACTTCACCTCCAGTGCAGTCTCCAGTGCAGTCTCCAACTTCACCTACAGTGCAGTCTCCAGTGCAGTCTCCAGTGCAGTCTCCAGTGCAGTCTCCAACTTCACCTCCAGTGCAGTCTCCAGTGCAGTCTCCAACTTCACCTCCAGTGCAGTCTCCAGTGCAGTCTCCACGTTCACCTCCAGTGCAGTCTCCAGTGCAGTCTCCAACTTCACCTCCAGTGCAGTCTCCAGTGCAGTCTCCAACTTCATCTCCAGTGCAGTGTCCAGTGCAGTCTCCAACTTCACCTCCAGTGCAGTCTCCAGTGCAGTCTCCAACTTCACCTCCAGTGCAGTCTCCAGTGCAGTCTCCAACTTCACCTCCAGTGCAGTCTCCAGTGCAGTCTCCAACTTCACCTCCAGTGCAGTCTCCAGTGCAGTCTCCACTGCAGTCTCCACTGCAGTCTCCAACTTCACCTCCAGTGCAGTCTCCAGTGCAGTCTCCACTGCAGTCTCCAACTTCACCTCCGGTGCAGTCTCCAGTGCAGTCTCCAACTTCACCTCCGGTGCAGTCTCCAGTGCAGTCTCCACTGCAGTCTCCACTGCAGTCTCCAACTTCACCTCCAGTGCAGTCTCCAGTGCAGTCTCCACTGCAGTCTCCAACTTCACCTCCGGTGCAGTCTCCAGTGCAGTCTCCAACTTCACCTCCAGTGCAGTCTCCAGTGCAGTCTCCACTGCAGTCTCCAGTGCAGTCTCCACTGCAGTCTCCACTGCAGTCTCCAACTTCACCTCCAGTGCAGTCTCCAGTGCAGTCTCCAACTTCACCTCCAGTGCAGTCTCCAGTGCAGTCTCCAACTTCACCTCCAGTGCAGTCTCCAGTGCAGTCTCCAGTGCAGTCTCCAACTTCACCTCCAGTGCAGTCTCCAGTGCAGTCTCCAACTTCACCTCCAGTGCAGTCTCCAGTGCAGTCTCCAACTTCACCTCCAGTGCAGTCTCCAGTGGAGTCTCCAGTGCAGTCTCCAACTTCACCTCCAGTGCAGTCTCCAACTTCACCTCCAGTGCAGTCTCCATTGCAGTCTCCAACTTCACCTCCAGTGAAGTCTCTAGTGCAATCTCCAGTGCAGTCTCCAGTGCAGTCTCCAACTTCACCTCCAGTGCAGTCTCCAGTGCAGTCTCCAACTTCATCTCCAGTGCAGTGTCCAGTGCAGTCTCCAACTTCACCTCCAGTGCAGTCTCCAACTTCACCTCCAGTGCAGTCTCCAGTGCAGTCTCCAACTTCACCTCCAGTGCAGTCTCCAGTGCAGTCTCCAGTGCAGTCTCCAACTTCACCTCCAGTGTAGTCTCCAGTGCAGTCTCCAGTAGAGTCTCCAGTGCAGTCTGCAACTTCACCTCCAGTGCAGTCTCCAGTGCAGTCTCCAACTTCACCTCCAGTGCAGTCTCCAGTGCAGTCTCCAACTTCACCTCCAGTGCAGTCTCCAGTGCAGTCTCCAACTTCACCTCCAGTGTAGTCTCCAGTGCAGTCTCCAACTTCACCTCCAGTGCAGTCTCCAGTGCAGTCTCCAACTTCACCTCCAGTGCAGTCTCCAGTACAGTCTCCAGTGCAGTCTCCAACTTCACCTCCAGTGCAGTCTCCAACTTCACCTCCAGTGCAGTCTCCAGTGCAGTCTCCAACTTCACCTACAGTGCAGTCTCCAGTGCAGTCTCCAGTGCAGTCTCCAACTTCACCTCCAGTGCAGTGTCCAGTGCAGTCTCCAACTTCACCTCCAGTGCAGTCTCCAGTGCAGTCTCCAACTTCACCTCCAGTGCAGTCTCCAGTGCAGTCTCCAACTTCACCTCCAGTGCAGTCTCCAGTGCAGTCTCCACTGCAGTCTCCAACTTCACCTCCAGTGCAGTCTCCAGTGCAGTCTCCAGTGCAGTCTCCAACTTCACCTCCAGTGCAGTCTCCAGTGCAGTCTCCAACTTCACCTCCAGTGCAGTCTCCAGTGCAGTCTCCAACTTCACCTCCGGTGCAGTCTCCAGTGCAGTCTCCAACTTCACCTCCAGTGCAGTCTCCAGTGCAGTCTCCAGTGCAGTCTCTAACTTCACCTCCAGTGCAGTCTCCAACTTCACTTCCAGTGCAGTCTCCAACTTCACCTCCAGTGCAGTCTCCAGTGCAGTCTCCAACTTCACCTCCAGTGCAGTCTCCAGTGCAGTCTCCAGTGCAGTCTCCAACTTCACCTCCAGTGTAGTCTCCAGTGCAGTCTGCAGTAGAGTCTCCAGTGCAGTCTCCAACTTCACCTCCAGTGCAGTCTCCAGTGCAGTCTCCAACTTCACCTCCAGTGCAGTCTCCAGTGCAGTCTCCAGTGCAGTCTCCAACTTCACCTCCAGTGCAGTCTCCAGTGCAGTCTCCAACTTCACCTCCAGTGCAGTCTCCAGTGCAGTCTCCAACTTCACCTCCAGTGCAGTCTCCAGTGGAGTCTCCAGTGCAGTCTCCAACTTCACCTCCAGTGCAGTCTCCAACTTCACCTCCAGTGCAGTCTCCATTGCAGTCTCCAACTTCACCTCCAGTGAAGTCTCTAGTGCAATCTCCAGTGCAGTCTCCAGTGCAGTCTCCAACTTCACCTCCAGTGCAGTCTCCACCTTCACCTCCAGTGCAGTCTCCAGTGCAGTCTCCAACTTCATCTCCAGTGCAGTGTCCAGTGCAGTCTCCAACTTCACCTCCAGTGCAGTCTCCAACTTCACCTCCAGTGCAGACTCCAGTGCAGTCTCCAACTTCACCTCCAGTGCAGTCTCCAGTGCAGTCTCCAGTGCAGTCTCCAACTTCACCTCCAGTGTAGTCTCCAGTGCAGTCTCCAGTAGAGTCTCCAGTGCAGTCTGCAACTTCACCTCCAGTGCAGTCTCCAGTGCAGTCTCCAGTGCAGTCTCCAACTTCACCTCCAGTGTAGTCTCCAGTAGAGTCTCCAGTGCAGTCTCCAACTTCACCTCCAGTGCAGTCTCCAGTGCAGTCTCCAGTGCAGTCTCCAACATCACCTCCAGTGCAGTCTCCAACTTCACCTCCAGTGCAGTCTCCAGTGCAGTCTCCAACTTCACCTACAGTGCAGTCTCCAGTGCAGTCTCCAGTGCAGTCTCCAACTTCACCTCCAGTGCAGTCTCCAGTGCAGTCTCCAACTTCACCTCCAGTGCAGTCTCCAGTGCAGTCTCCACGTTCACCTCCAGTGCAGTCTCCAGTGCAGTCTCCAACTTCACCACCAGTGCAGTCTCGAGTGCAGTCTCCAACTTCACCTCCAGTGCAGTCTCCAGTGCAGTCTCCAACTTCACCTCCAGTGCAGTCTCCAGTGCAGTCTCCAACTTCACCTCCAGTGCAGTCTCCAGTGCAGTCTCCAACTTCACCTCCAGTGCAGTCTCCAGTGCAGTCTCCACTGCAGTCTCCAGTGCAGTCTCCAACTTCACCTCCAGTGCAGTCTCCAGTGCAGTCTCCACTGCAGTCTCCAACTTCACCTCCGGTGCAGTCTCCAGTGCAGTCTCCAACTTCACCTCCGGTGCAGTCTCCAGTGCAGTCTCCAACTTCACCTCCGGTGCAGTCTCCAGTGCAGTCTCCAACTTCACCTCCAGTGCAGTCTCCAGTGCAGTCTCCACTGCAGTCTCCACTGCAGTCTCCAACTTCACCTCCAGTGCAGTCTCCAGTGCAGTCTCCAGTGCAGTCTCCAACTTCACCTCCAGTGCAGTCTCCAGTGCAGTCTCCAACTTCACCTCCAGTGCAGTCTCCAGTGCAGTCTCCAGTGCAGTCTCCAACTTCACCTACAGTGCAGTCTCCAGTGCAGTCTCCAGTGCAGTCTCCAGTGCAGTCTCCAACTTCACCTCCAGTGCAGTCTCCAGTGCAGTCTCCAACTTCACCTCCAGTGCAGTCTCCAGTGCAGTCTCCACGTTCACCTCCAGTGCAGTCTCCAGTGCAGTCTCCAACTTCACCTCCAGTGCAGTCTCCAGTGCAGTCTCCAACTTCATCTCCAGTGCAGTGTCCAGTGCAGTCTCCAACTTCACCTCCAGTGCAGTCTCCAGTGCAGTCTCCAACTTCACCTCCAGTGCAGTCTCCAGTGCAGTCTCCAACTTCACCTCCAGTGCAGTCTCCAGTGCAGTCTCCAACTTCACCTCCAGTGCAGTCTCCAGTGCAGTCTCCACTGCAGTCTCCACTGCAGTCTCCAACTTCACCTCCAGTGCAGTCTCCAGTGCAGTCTCCAGTGCAGTCTCCAACTTCACCTCCAGTGCAGTCTCCAGTGCAGTCTCCAACTTCACCTCCAGTGCAGTCTCCAGTGCAGTCTCCACTGCAGTCTCCACTGCAGTCTCCAACTTCACCTCCAGTGCAGTCTCCAGTGCAGTCTCCACTGCAGTCTCCAACTTCACCTCCGGTGCAGTCTCCAGTGCAGTCTCCAACTTCACCTCCGGTGCAGTCTCCAGTGCAGTCTCCACTGCAGTCTCCACTGCAGTCTCCAACTTCACCTCCAGTGCAGTCTCCAGTGCAGTCTCCACTGCAGTCTCCAACTTCACCTCCGGTGCAGTCTCCAGTGCAGTCTCCAACTTCACCTCCAGTGCAGTCTCCAGTGCAGTCTCCACTGCAGTCTCCAGTGCAGTCTCCAACTTCACCTCCAGTGCAGTCTCCAGTGCAGTCTCCAACTTCACCTCCAGTGCAGTCTCCAGTGCAGTCTCCAACTTCACCTCCAGTGCAGTCTCCAGTGGAGTCTCCAGTGCAGTCTCCAACTTCACCTCCAGTGCAGTCTCCAACTTCACCTCCAGTGCAGTCTCCATTGCAGTCTCCAACTTCACCTCCAGTGAAGTCTCTAGTGCAATCTCCAGTGCAGTCTCCAGTGCAGTCTCCAACTTCACCTCCAGTGCAGTCTCCAGTGCAGTCTCCAACTTCATCTCCAGTGCAGTGTCCAGTGCAGTCTCCAACTTCACCTCCAGTGCAGTCTCCAACTTCACCTCCAGTGCAGTCTCCAGTGCAGTCTCCAACTTCACCTCCAGTGCAGTCTCCAGTGCAGTCTCCAGTGCAGTCTCCAACTTCACCTCCAGTGTAGTCTCCAGTGCAGTCTCCAGTAGAGTCTCCAGTGCAGTCTGCAACTTCACCTCCAGTGCAGTCTCCAGTGCAGTCTCCAACTTCACCTCCAGTGCAGTCTCCAGTGCAGTCTCCAACTTCACCTCCAGTGCAGTCTCCAGTGCAGTCTCCAACTTCACCTCCAGTGTAGTCTCCAGTGCAGTCTCCAACTTCACCTCCAGTGCAGTCTCCAGTGCAGTCTCCAACTTCACCTCCAGTGCAGTCTCCAGTACAGTCTCCAGTGCAGTCTCCAACTTCACCTCCAGTGCAGTCTCCAACTTCACCTCCAGTGCAGTCTCCAGTGCAGTCTCCAACTTCACCTACAGTGCAGTCTCCAGTGCAGTCTCCAGTGCAGTCTCCAACTTCACCTCCAGTGCAGTGTCCAGTGCAGTCTCCAACTTCACCTCCAGTGCAGTCTCCAGTGCAGTCTCCAACTTCACCTCCAGTGCAGTCTCCAGTGCAGTCTCCAACTTCACCTCCAGTGCAGTCTCCAGTGCAGTCTCCACTGCAGTCTCCAACTTCACCTCCAGTGCAGTCTCCAGTGCAGTCTCCAGTGCAGTCTCCAACTTCACCTCCAGTGCAGTCTCCAGTGCAGTCTCCAACTTCACCTCCAGTGCAGTCTCCAGTGCAGTCTCCAACTTCACCTCCGGTGCAGTCTCCAGTGCAGTCTCCAACTTCACCTCCAGTGCAGTCTCCAGTGCAGTCTCCAGTGCAGTCTCCAACTTCACCTCCAGTGCAGTCTCCAACTTCACTTCCAGTGCAGTCTCCAACTTCACCTCCAGTGCAGTCTCCAGTGCAGTCTCCAACTTCACCTCCAGTGCAGTCTCCAGTGCAGTCTCCAGTGCAGTCTCCAACTTCACCTCCAGTGTAGTCTCCAGTGCAGTCTGCAGTAGAGTCTCCAGTGCAGTCTCCAACTTCACCTCCAGTGCAGTCTCCAGTGCAGTCTCCAACTTCACCTCCAGTGCAGTCTCCAGTGCAGTCTCCAGTGCAGTCTCCAACTTCACCTCCAGTGCAGTCTCCAGTGCAGTCTCCAACTTCACCTCCAGTGCAGTCTCCAACTTCACCTCCAGTGCAGTCTCCAGTGCAGTCTCCAACTTCACCTCCAGTGCAGTCTCCAGTGCAGTCTCCAACTTCACCTCCAGTGCAGTCTCCAGTGCAGTCTCCAACTTCACCTCCAGTGCAGTCTCAAGTGCAGTCTCCACTGCAGTCTCCAACTTCACCTCCAGTGCAGTCTCCAGTGCAGTCTCCAGTGCAGTCTCCAACTTCACCTCCAGTGCAGTCTCCAGTGCAGTCTCCAACTTCACCTCCAGTGCAGTCTCCACCTTCACCTCCAGTGCAGTCTCCAGTGCAGTCTCCAACTTCATCTCCAGTGCAGTGTCCAGTGCAGTCTCCAACTTCACCTCCAGTGCAGTCTCCAACTTCACCTCCAGTGCAGTCTCCAGTGCAGTCTCCAACTTCACCTCCAGTGCAGTCTCCAGTGCAGTCTCCAGTGCAGTCTCCAACTTCACCTCCAGTGTAGTCTCCAGTGCAGTCTCCAGTAGAGTCTCCAGTGCAGTCTGCAACTTCACCTCCAGTGCAGTCTCCAGTGCAGTCTCCAGTGCAGTCTCCAACTTCACCTCCAGTGTAGTCTCCAGTAGAGTCTCCAGTGCAGTCTCCAACTTCACCTCCAGTGCAGTCTCCAGTGCAGTCTCCAGTGCAGTCTCCAACATCACCTCCAGTGCAGTCTCCAACTTCACCTCCAGTGCAGTCTCCAGTGCAGTCTCCAACTTCACCTACAGTGCAGTCTCCAGTGCAGTCTCCAGTGCAGTCTCCAGTGCAGTCTCCAACTTCACCTCCAGTGCAGTCTCCAGTGCAGTCTCCAACTTCACCTCCAGTGCAGTCTCCAGTGCAGTCTCCACGTTCACCTCCAGTGCAGTCTCCAGTGCAGTCTCCAACTTCACCTCCAGTGCAGTCTCCAGTGCAGTCTCCAACTTCATCTCCAGTGCAGTGTCCAGTGCAGTCTCCAACTTCACCTCCAGTGCAGTCTCCAGTGCAGTCTCCAACTTCACCTCCAGTGCAGTCTCCAGTGCAGTCTCCAACTTCACCTCCAGTGCAGTCTCCAGTGCAGTCTCCAACTTCACCTCCAGTGCAGTCTCCAGTGCAGTCTCCACTGCAGTCTCCACTGCAGTCTCCAACTTCACCTCCAGTGCAGTCTCCAGTGCAGTCTCCACTGCAGTCTCCAACTTCACCTCCGGTGCAGTCTCCAGTGCAGTCTCCAACTTCACCTCCGGTGCAGTCTCCAGTGCAGTCTCCACTGCAGTCTCCACTGCAGTCTCCAACTTCACCTCCAGTGCAGTCTCCAGTGCAGTCTCCACTGCAGTCTCCAACTTCACCTCCGGTGCAGTCTCCAGTGCAGTCTCCAACTTCACCTCCAGTGCAGTCTCCAGTGCAGTCTCCACTGCAGTCTCCACTGCAGTCTCCAACTTCACCTCCAGTGCAGTCTCCAGTGCAGTCTCCAGTGCAGTCTCCAACTTCACCTCCAGTGCAGTCTCCAGTGCAGTCTCCAACTTCACCTCCAGTGCAGTCTCCAGTGCAGTCTCCAGTGCAGTCTCCAACTTCACCTCCAGTGCAGTCTCCAGTGCAGTCTCCAACTTCACCTCCAGTGCAGTCTCCAGTGCAGTCTCCAACTTCACCTCCAGTGCAGTCTCCAGTGGAGTCTCCAGTGCAGTCTCCAACTTCACCTCCAGTGCAGTCTCCAACTTCACCTCCAGTGCAGTCTCCATTGCAGTCTCCAACTTCACCTCCAGTGAAGTCTCTAGTGCAATCTCCAGTGCAGTCTCCAGTGCAGTCTCCAACTTCACCTCCAGTGCAGTCTCCAGTGCAGTCTCCAACTTCATCTCCAGTGCAGTGTCCAGTGCAGTCTCCAACTTCACCTCCAGTGCAGTCTCCAACTTCACCTCCAGTGCAGTCTCCAGTGCAGTCTCCAACTTCACCTCCAGTGCAGTCTCCAGTGCAGTCTCCAGTGCAGTCTCCAACTTCACCTCCAGTGTAGTCTCCAGTGCAGTCTCCAGTAGAGTCTCCAGTGCAGTCTGCAACTTCACCTCCAGTGCAGTCTCCAGTGCAGTCTCCAACTTCACCTCCAGTGCAGTCTCCAGTGCAGTCTCCAACTTCACCTCCAGTGCAGTCTCCAGTGCAGTCTCCAACTTCACCTCCAGTGTAGTCTCCAGTGCAGTCTCCAACTTCACCTCCAGTGCAGTCTCCAGTGCAGTCTCCAACTTCACCTCCAGTGCAGGCTCCAGTACAGTCTCCAGTGCAGTCTCCAACTTCACCTCCAGTGCAGTCTCCAACTTCACCTCCAGTGCAGTCTCCAGTGCAGTCTCCAACTTCACCTACAGTGCAGTCTCCAGTGCAGTCTCCAGTGCAGTCTCCAACTTCACCTCCAGTGCAGTGTCCAGTGCAGTCTCCAACTTCACCTCCAGTGCAGTCTCCAGTGCAGTCTCCAACTTCACCTCCAGTGCAGTCTCCAGTGCAGTCTCCAACTTCACCTCCAGTGCAGTCTCCAGTGCAGTCTCCACTGCAGTCTCCAACTTCACCTCCAGTGCAGTCTCCAGTGCAGTCTCCAGTGCAGTCTCCAACTTCACCTCCAGTGCAGTCTCCAGTGCAGTCTCCAACTTCACCTCCAGTGCAGTCTCCAGTGCAGTCTCCAACTTCACCTCCGGTGCAGTCTCCAGTGCAGTCTCCAACTTCACCTCCAGTGCAGTCTCCAGTGCAGTCTCCAGTGCAGTCTCCAACTTCACCTCCAGTGCAGTCTCCAACTTCACTTCCAGTGCAGTCTCCAACTTCACCTCCAGTGCAGTCTCCAGTGCAGTCTCCAACTTCACCTCCAGTGCAGTCTCCAGTGCAGTCTCCAGTGCAGTCTCCAACTTCACCTCCAGTGTAGTCTCCAGTGCAGTCTGCAGTAGAGTCTCCAGTGCAGTCTCCAACTTCACCTCCAGTGCAGTCTCCAGTGCAGTCTCCAACTTCACCTCCAGTGCAGTCTCCAGTGCAGTCTCCAGTGCAGTCTCCAACTTCACCTCCAGTGCAGTCTCCAGTGCAGTCTCCAACTTCACCTCCAGTGCAGTCTCCAGTGCAGTCTCCAACTTCACCTCCAGTGCAGTCTCCAGTGGAGTCTCCAGTGCAGTCTCCAACTTCACCTCCAGTGCAGTCTCCAACTTCACCTCCAGTGCAGTCTCCATTGCAGTCTCCAACTTCACCTCCAGTGAAGTCTCTAGTGCAATCTCCAGTGCAGTCTCCAGTGCAGTCTCCAACTTCACCTCCAGTGCAGTCTCCACCTTCACCTCCAGTGCAGTCTCCAGTGCAGTCTCCAACTTCATCTCCAGTGCAGTGTCCAGTGCAGTCTCCAACTTCACCTCCAGTGCAGTCTCCAACTTCACCTCCAGTGCAGTCTCCAGTGCAGTCTCCAACTTCACCTCCAGTGCAGTCTCCAGTGCAGTCTCCAGTGCAGTCTCCAACTTCACCTCCAGTGTAGTCTCCAGTGCAGTCTCCAGTAGAGTCTCCAGTGCAGTCTGCAACTTCACCTCCAGTGCAGTCTCCAGTGCAGTCTCCAGTGCAGTCTCCAACTTCACCTCCAGTGTAGTCTCCAGTAGAGTCTCCAGTGCAGTCTCCAACTTCACCTCCAGTGCAGTCTCCAGTGCAGTCTCCAGTGCAGTCTCCAACATCACCTCCAGTGCAGTCTCCAACTTCACCTCCAGTGCAGTCTCCAGTGCAGTCTCCAACTTCACCTACAGTGCAGTCTCCAGTGCAGTCTCCAGTGCAGTCTCCAACTTCACCTCCAGTGCAGTCTCCAGTGCAGTCTCCAACTTCACCTCCAGTGCAGTCTCCAGTGCAGTCTCCACGTTCACCTCCAGTGCAGTCTCCAGTGCAGTCTCCAACTTCACCACCAGTGCAGTCTCGAGTGCAGTCTCCAACTTCAACTCCAGTGCAGTCTCCAGTGCAGTCTCCAACTTCACCTCCAGTGCAGTCTCCAGTGCAGTCTCCAACTTCACCTCCAGTGCAGTCTCCAGTGCAGTCTCCAACTTCACCTCCAGTGCAGTCTCCAGTGCAGTCTCCACTGCAGTCTCCAGTGCAGTCTCCAACTTCACCTCCAGTGCAGTCTCCAGTGCAGTCTCCACTGCAGTCTCCAACTTCACCTCCGGTGCAGTCTCCAGTGCAGTCTCCAACTTCACCTCCGGTGCAGTCTCCAGTGCAGTCTCCAACTTCACCTCCGGTGCAGTCTCCAGTGCAGTCTCCAACTTCACCTCCAGTGCAGTCTCCAGTGCAGTCTCCAATGCAGTCTCCACTGCAGTCTCCAACTTCACCTCCAGTGCAGTCTCCAGTGCAGTCTCCAGTGCAGTCTCCAACTTCACCTCCAGTGCAGTCTCCAGTGCAGTCTCCAACTTCACCTCCAGTGCAGTCTCCAGTGCAGTCTCCAGTGCAGTCTCCAACTTCACCTACAGTGCAGTCTCCAGTGCAGTCTCCAGTGCAGTCTCCAGTGCAGTCTCCAACTTCACCTCCAGTGCAGTCTCCAGTGCAGTCTCCAACTTCACCTCCAGTGCAGTCTCCAGTGCAGTCTCCACGTTCACCTCCAGTGCAGTCTCCAGTGCAGTCTCCAACTTCACCTCCAGTGCAGTCTCCAGTGCAGTCTCCAACTTCATCTCCAGTGCAGTGTCCAGTGCAGTCTCCAACTTCACCTCCAGTGCAGTCTCCAGTGCAGTCTCCAACTTCACCTCCAGTGCAGTCTCCAGTGCAGTCTCCAACTTCACCTCCAGTGCAGTCTCCAGTGCAGTCTCCAACTTCACCTCCAGTGCAGTCTCCAGTGCAGTCTCCACTGCAGTCTCCACTGCAGTCTCCAACTTCACCTCCAGTGCAGTCTCCAGTGCAGTCTCCACTGCAGTCTCCAACTTCACCTCCGGTGCAGTCTCCAGTGCAGTCTCCAACTTCACCTCCGGTGCAGTCTCCAGTGCAGTCTCCACTGCAGTCTCCACTGCAGTCTCCAACTTCACCTCCAGTGCAGTCTCCAGTGCAGTCTCCACTGCAGTCTCCAACTTCACCTCCGGTGCAGTCTCCAGTGCAGTCTCCAACTTCACCTCCAGTGCAGTCTCCAGTGCAGTCTCCACTGCAGTCTCCACTGCAGTCTCCAACTTCACCTCCAGTGCAGTCTCCAGTGCAGTCTCCAACTTCACCTCCAGTGCAGTCTCCAGTGCAGTCTCCAACTTCACCTCCAGTGCAGTCTCCAGTGCAGTCTCCAGTGCAGTCTCCAACTTCACCTCCAGTGCAGTCTCCAGTGCAGTCTCCAACTTCACCTCCAGTGCAGTCTCCAGTGCAGTCTCCAACTTCACCTCCAGTGCAGTCTCCAGTGGAGTCTCCAGTGCAGTCTCCAACTTCACCTCCAGTGCAGTCTCCAACTTCACCTCCAGTGCAGTCTCCATTGCAGTCTCCAACTTCACCTCCAGTGAAGTCTCTAGTGCAATCTCCAGTGCAGTCTCCAGTGCAGTCTCCAACTTCACCTCCAGTGCAGTCTCCAGTGCAGTCTCCAACTTCATCTCCAGTGCAGTGTCCAGTGCAGTCTCCAACTTCACCTCCAGTGCAGTCTCCAACTTCACCTCCAGTGCAGTCTCCAGTGCAGTCTCCAACTTCACCTCCAGTGCAGTCTCCAGTGCAGTCTCCAGTGCAGTCTCCAACTTCACCTCCAGTTTAGTCTCCAGTGCAGTCTCCAGTAGAGTCTCCAGTGCAGTCTGCAACTTCACCTCCAGTGCAGTCTCCAGTGCAGTCTCCAACTTCACCTCCAGTGCAGTCTCCAGTGCAGTCTCCAACTTCACCTCCAGTGCAGTCTCCAGTGCAGTCTCCAACTTCACCTCCAGTGTAGTCTCCAGTGCAGTCTCCAACTTCACCTCCAGTGCAGTCTCCAGTGCAGTCTCCAACTTCACCTCCAGTGCAGTCTCCAGTACAGTCTCCAGTGCAGTCTCCAACTTCACCTCCAGTGCAGTCTCCAACTTCACCTCCAGTGCAGTCTCCAGTGCAGTCTCCAACTTCACCTACAGTGCAGTCTCCAGTGCAGTCTCCAGTGCAGTCTCCAACTTCACCTCCAGTGCAGTGTCCAGTGCAGTCTCCAACTTCACCTCCAGTGCAGTCTCCAGTGCAGTCTCCAACTTCACCTCCAGTGCAGTCTCCAGTGCAGTCTCCAACTTCACCTCCAGTGCAGTCTCCAGTGCAGTCTCCACTGCAGTCTCCAACTTCACCTCCAGTGCAGTCTCCAGTGCAGTCTCCAGTGCAGTCTCCAACTTCACCTCCAGTGCAGTCTCCAGTGCAGTCTCCAACTTCACCTCCAGTGCAGTCTCCAGTGCAGTCTCCAACTTCACCTCCGGTGCAGTCTCCAGTGCAGTCTCCAACTTCACCTCCAGTGCAGTCTCCAGTGCAGTCTCCAGTGCAGTCTCCAACTTCACCTCCAGTGCAGTCTCCAACTTCACTTCCAGTGCAGTCTCCAACTTCACCTCCAGTGCAGTCTCCAGTGCAGTCTCCAACTTCACCTCCAGTGCAGTCTCCAGTGCAGTCTCCAGTGCAGTCTCCAACTTCACCTCCAGTGTAGTCTCCAGTGCAGTCTGCAGTAGAGTCTCCAGTGCAGTCTCCAACTTCACCTCCAGTGCAGTCTCCAGTGCAGTCTCCAACTTCACCTCCAGTGCAGTCTCCAGTGCAGTCTCCAGTGCAGTCTCCAACTTCACCTCCAGTGCAGTCTCCAGTGCAGTCTCCAACTTCACCTCCAGTGCAGTCTCCAGTGCAGTCTCCAACTTCACCTCCAGTGCAGTCTCCAGTGGAGTCTCCAGTGCAGTCTCCAACTTCACCTCCAGTGCAGTCTCCAACTTCACCTCCAGTGCAGTCTCCATTGCAGTCTCCAACTTCACCTCCAGTGAAGTCTCTAGTGCAATCTCCAGTGCAGTCTCCAGTGCAGTCTCCAACTTCACCTCCAGTGCAGTCTCCACCTTCACCTCCAGTGCAGTCTCCAGTGCAGTCTCCAACTTCATCTCCAGTGCAGTGTCCAGTGCAGTCTCCAACTTCACCTCCAGTGCAGTCTCCAACTTCACCTCCAGTGCAGTCTCCAGTGCAGTCTCCAACTTCACCTCCAGTGCAGTCTCCAGTGCAGTCTCCAGTGCAGTCTCCAACTTCACCTCCAGTGTAGTCTCCAGTGCAGTCTCCAGTAGAGTCTCCAGTGCAGTCTGCAACTTCACCTCCAGTGCAGTCTCCAGTGCAGTCTCCAGTGCAGTCTCCAACTTCACCTCCAGTGTAGTCTCCAGTAGAGTCTCCAGTGCAGTCTCCAACTTCACCTCCAGTGCAGTCTCCAGTGCAGTCTCCAGTGCAGTCTCCAACATCACCTCCAGTGCAGTCTCCAACTTCACCTCCAGTGCAGTCTCCAGTGCAGTCTCCAACTTCACCTAGAGTGCAGTCTCCAGTGCAGTCTCCAGTGCAGTCTCCAACTTCACCTCCAGTGCAGTCTCCAGTGCAGTCTCCAACTTCACCTCCAGTGCAGTCTCCAGTGCAGTCTCCACGTTCACCTCCAGTGCAGTCTCCAGTGCAGTCTCCAACTTCACCACCAGTGCAGTCTCGAGTGCAGTCTCCAACTTCACCTCCAGTGCAGTCTCCAGTGCAGTCTCCAACTTCACCTCCAGTGCAGTCTCCAGTGCAGTCTCCAACTTCACCTCCAGTGCAGTCTCCAGTGCAGTCTCCAACTTCACCTCCAGTGCAGTCTCCAGTGCAGTCTCCACTGCAGTCTCCACTGCAGTCTCCAACTTCACCTCCAGTGCAGTCTCCAGTGCAGTCTCCACTGCAGTCTCCAACTTCACCTCCGGTGCAGTCTCCAGTGCAGTCTCCAACTTCACCTCCGGTGCAGTCTCCAGTGCAGTCTCCAACTTCACCTCCGGTGCAGTCTCCAGTGCAGTCTCCAACTTCACCTCCAGTGCAGTCTCCAGTGCAGTCTCCACTGCAGTCTCCACTGCAGTCTCCAACTTCACCTCCAGTGCAGTCTCCAGTGCAGTCTCCAGTGCAGTCTCCAACTTCACCTCCAGTGCAGTCTCCAGTGCAGTCTCCAACTTCACCTCCAGTGCAGTCTCCAGTGCAGTCTCCAGTGCAGTCTCCAACTTCACCTCCAGTGCAGTCTCCAGTGCAGTCTCCAACTTCACCTCCAGTGCAGTCTCCAGTGCAGTCTCCAACTTCACCTCCAGTGCAGTCTCCAGTGGAGTCTCCAGTGCAGTCTCCAACTTCACCTCCAGTGCAGTCTCCAACTTCACCTCCAGTGCAGTCTCCATTGCAGTCTCCAACTTCACCTCCAGTGAAGTCTCTAGTGCAATCTCCAGTGCAGTCTCCAGTGCAGTCTCCAACTTCACCTCCAGTGCAGTCTCCACCTTCACCTCCAGTGCAGTCTCCAGTGCAGTCTCCAACTTCATCTCCAGTGCAGTGTCCAGTGCAGTCTCCAACTTCACCTCCAGTGCAGTCTCCAACTTCACCTCCAGTGCAGTCTCCAGTGCAGTCTCCAACTTCACCTCCAGTGCAGTCTCCAGTGCAGTCTCCAGTGCAGTCTCCAACTTCACCTCCAGTGTAGTCTCCAGTGCAGTCTCCAGTAGAGTCTCCAGTGCAGTCTGCAACTTCACCTCCAGTGCAGTCTCCAGTGCAGTCTCCAGTGCAGTCTCCAACTTCACCTCCAGTGTAGTCTCCAGTAGAGTCTCCAGTGCAGTCTCCAACTTCACCTCCAGTGCAGTCTCCAGTGCAGTCTCCAGTGCAGTCTCCAACATCACCTCCAGTGCAGTCTCCAACTTCACCTCCAGTGCAGTCTCCAGTGCAGTCTCCAACTTCACCTACAGTGCAGTCTCCAGTGCAGTCTCCAGTGCAGTCTCCAACTTCACCTCCAGTGCAGTCTCCAGTGCAGTCTCCAACTTCACCTCCAGTGCAGTCTCCAGTGCAGTCTCCACGTTAACCTCCAGTGCAGTCTCCAGTGCAGTCTCCAACTTCACCTCCAGTGCAGTCTCCAGTGCAGTCTCCAACTTCATCTCCAGTGCAGTGTCCAGTGCAGTCTCCAACTTCACCTCCAGTGCAGTCTCCAGTGCAGTCTCCAACTTCACCTCCAGTGCAGTCTCCAGTGCAGTCTCCAACTTCACCTCCAGTGCAGTCTCCAGTGCAGTCTCCACTGCAGTCTCCACTGCAGTCTCAAACTTCACCTCCAGTGCAGTCTCCAGTGCAGTCTCCACTGCAGTCTCCAACTTCACCTCCAGTGCAGTCTCCAGTGCAGTCTCCAACTTCACCTCCGGTGCAGTCTCCAGTGCAGTCTCCAACTTCACCTCCGGTGCAGTCTCCAGTGCAGTCTCCAACTTCACCTCCAGTGCAGTCTCCAGTGCAGTCCCCAGTGCAGTCTCCAACTTCACCTCCAGTGCAGTCTCCAGTGCAGTCTCCAACTTCACCTCCAGTGCAGTCTCCAGTGCAGTCTCCAACTTCACCTCCGGTGCAGTCTCCAGTGCAGTCTCCAACTTCACCTCCAGTGCAGTCTCCAACTTCACCTCCAGTGCAGTCTCCAGTGCAGTCTCCAACTTCACCTCCAGTGCAGTCTCCAGTGCAGTCTCAAACTTCACCTCCAGTGCAGTCTCCAACTTCACCTCCAGTGCAGTCTCCAGTGCAGTCTCCAGTGCAGTCTCCAACTTCACCTCCAGTGCAGTCTCCAGTGCAGTCTCCAACTTCACCTCCAGTGCAGTCTCCAGTGCAGTCTCCAACTTCACCTCCAGTGCAGTCTCCAGTGGAGTCTCCAGTGCAGTCTCCAACTTCACCTCCAGTGCAGTCTCCAACTTCACCTCCAGTGCAGTCTCCATTGCAGTCTCCAACTTCACCTCCAGTGAAGTCTCTAGTGCAATCTCCAGTGCAGTCTCCAGTGCAGTCTCCAACTTCACCTCCAGTGCAGTCTCCACCTTCACCTCCAGTGCAGTCTCCAGTGCAGTCTCCAACTTCATCTCCAGTGCAGTGTCCAGTGCAGTCTCCAACTTCACCTCCAGTGCAGTCTCCAACTTCACCTCCAGTGCAGTCTCCAGTGCAGTCTCCAACTTCACCTCCAGTGCAGTCTCCAGTGCAGTCTCCAGTGCAGTCTCCAACTTCACCTCCAGTGTAGTCTCCAGTGCAGTCTCCAGTAGAGTCTCCAGTGCAGTCTGCAACTTCACCTCCAGTGCAGTCTCCAGTGCAGTCTCCAGTGCAGTCTCCAACTTCACCTCCAGTGTAGTCTCCAGTAGAGTCTCCAGTGCAGTCTCCAACTTCACCTCCAGTGCAGTCTCCAGTGCAGTCTCCAGTGCAGTCTCCAACATCACCTCCAGTGCAGTCTCCAACTTCACCTCCAGTGCAGTCTCCAGTGCAGTCTCCAACTTCACCTAGAGTGCAGTCTCCAGTGCAGTCTCCAGTGCAGTCTCCAACTTCACCTCCAGTGCAGTCTCCAGTGCAGTCTCCAACTTCACCTCCAGTGCAGTCTCCAGTGCAGTCTCCACGTTCACCTCCAGTGCAGTCTCCAGTGCAGTCTCCAACTTCACCACCAGTGCAGTCTCGAGTGCAGTCTCCAACTTCACCTCCAGTGCAGTCTCCAGTGCAGTCTCCAACTTCACCTCCAGTGCAGTCTCCAGTGCAGTCTCCAACTTCACCTCCAGTGCAGTCTCCAGTGCAGTCTCCAACTTCACCTCCAGTGCAGTCTCCAGTGCAGTCTCCACTGCAGTCTCCACTGCAGTCTCCAACTTCACCTCCAGTGCAGTCTCCAGTGCAGTCTCCACTGCAGTCTCCAACTTCACCTCCGGTGCAGTCTCCAGTGCAGTCTCCAACTTCACCTCCGGTGCAGTCTCCAGTGCAGTCTCCAACTTCACCTCCGGTGCAGTCTCCAGTGCAGTCTCCAACTTCACCTCCAGTGCAGTCTCCAGTGCAGTCTCCACTGCAGTCTCCACTGCAGTCTCCAACTTCACCTCCAGTGCAGTCTCCAGTGCAGTCTCCAGTGCAGTCTCCAACTTCACCTCCAGTGCAGTCTCCAGTGCAGTCTCCAACTTCACCTCCAGTGCAGTCTCCAGTGCAGTCTCCAGTGCAGTCTCCAACTTCACCTCCAGTGCAGTCTCCAGTGCAGTCTCCAACTTCACCTCCAGTGCAGTCTCCAGTGCAGTCTCCAACTTCACCTCCAGTGCAGTCTCCAGTGGAGTCTCCAGTGCAGTCTCCAACTTCACCTCCAGTGCAGTCTCCAACTTCACCTCCAGTGCAGTCTCCATTGCAGTCTCCAACTTCACCTCCAGTGAAGTCTCTTGTGCAATCTCCAGTGCAGTCTCCAGTGCAGTCTCCAACTTCACCTCCAGTGCAGTCTCCACCTTCACCTCCAGTGCAGTCTCCAGTGCAGTCTCCAACTTCATCTCCAGTGCAGTGTCCAGTGCAGTCTCCAACTTCACCTCCAGTGCAGTCTCCAACTTCACCTCCAGTGCAGTCTCCAGTGCAGTCTCCAACTTCACCTCCAGTGCAGTCTCCAGTGCAGTCTCCAGTGCAGTCTCCAACTTCACCTCCAGTGTAGTCTCCAGTGCAGTCTCCAGTAGAGTCTCCAGTGCAGTCTGCAACTTCACCTCCAGTGCAGTCTCCAGTGCAGTCTCCAGTGCAGTCTCCAACTTCACCTCCAGTGTAGTCTCCAGTAGAGTCTCCAGTGCAGTCTCCAACTTCACCTCCAGTGCAGTCTCCAGTGCAGTCTCCAGTGCAGTCTCCAACATCACCTCCAGTGCAGTCTCCAACTTCACCTCCAGTGCAGTCTCCAGTGCAGTCTCCAACTTCACCTACAGTGCAGTCTCCAGTGCAGTCTCCAGTGCAGTCTCCAGTGCAGTCTCCAGTGCAGTCTCCACTGCAGTCTCCACCTTCACCTCCAGTGCAGTCTCCAGTGCAGTCTCCAACTTCACCTCCAGTGCAGTCTCCAGTGCAGTCTCCAACTTCACCTCCAGTGCAGTCTCCAGTGCAGTCTCCAACTTCACCTCCAGTGCAGTCTCCAGTGCAGTCTCCAGTGCAGTCTCCAGTGCAGTCTCCAACTTCACCTCCAGTGCAGTCTCCAGTGCAGTCTCCACGTTCACCTCCAGTGCAGTCTCCAGTGCAGTCTCCAACTTCACCTCCAGTGCAGTCTCCAGTGCAGTCTCCAACTTCATCTCCAGTGCAGTGTCCAGTGCAGTCTCCAACTTCACCTCCAGTGCAGTCTCCAGTGCAGTCTCCAACTTCACCTCCAGTGCAGTCTCCAGTGCAGTCTCCAACTTCACCTCCAGTGCAGTCTCCAGTGCAGTCTCCACTGCAGTCTCCACTGCAGTCTCAAACTTCACCTCCAGTGCAGTCTCCAGTGCAGTCTCCACTGCAGTCTCCAACTTCACCTCCAGTGCAGTCTCCAGTGCAGTCTCCAACTTCACCTCCGGTGCAGTCTCCAGTGCAGTCTCCAACTTCACCTCCGGTGCAGTCTCCAGTGCAGTCTCCAACTTCACCTCCAGTGCAGTCTCCAGTGCAGTCCCCAGTGCAGTCTCCAACTTCACCTCCAGTGCAGTCTCCAGTGCAGTCTCCAACTTCACCTCCAGTGCAGTCTCCAGTGCAGTCTCCAACTTCACCTCCGGTGCAGTCTCCAGTGCAGTCTCCAACTTCACCTCCAGTGCAGTCTCCAACTTCACCTCCAGTGCAGTCTCCAGTGCAGTCTCCAACTTCACCTCCAGTGCAGTCTCCAGTGCAGTCTCAAACTTCACCTCCAGTGCAGTCTCCAACTTCACCTCCAGTGCAGTCTCCAGTGCAGTCTCCAGTGCAGTCTCCAACTTCACCTCCAGTGCAGTCTCCAGTGCAGTCTCCAACTTCACCTCCAGTGCAGTCTCCAACTTCACCTCCAGTGCAGTCTCCAGTGCAGTCTCCAGTGCAGTCTCCAACTTCACCTCCAGTGCAGTCTCCAGTGCAGTCTCCAGTGCAGTCTCCAACTTCACCTCCAGTGCAGTCTCCAACTTCACTTCCAGTGCAGTCTCCAACTTCAACTCCAGTGCAGTCTCCAACTTCACCTCCAGTTCAGTCACCAGTGCAGTCTCCAACTTCACCTCCAGTGCAGTCTCCAGTGCAGTCTCCAACTTCACCTCCAGTTCAGTCTCCAGTGCAGTCTCCAACTTCACCTACAGTGCAGTCTCCAGTGTAGTCTCCAACTTCACCTCCAGTGCAGTCTCCAGTGCAGTCTCCAACTTCACCTCCAGTGCAGTCTCCAGTGCAGTCTCCAACTTCACCTCCAGTGTAGTCTCCAGTGCAGTCTCCAGTACAGTCTCCAGTGCAGTCTCCAACTTCACCTCCAGTGCAGTCTCCAGTGCAGTCTCCAACTTCACCTCCAGTGCAGTCTCCAGTGCAGTCTCCAACTTCACCTCCAGTGCAGTCTCCAGTGCAGTCTCCAACTTCATCTCCAGTGCAGTGTCCAGTGCAGTCTCCAACTTCACCTCCAGTGCAGTCTCCAGTGCAGTCTCCAACTTCACCTCCAGTGCAGTCTCCAGTGCAGTCTCCAACTTCACCTCCAGTGCAGTCTCCAGTGCAGTCTCCACTGCAGTCTCCACTGCAGTCTCAAACTTCACCTCCAGTGCAGTCTCCAGTGCAGTCTCCACTGCAGTCTCCAACTTCACCTCCAGTGCAGTCTCCAGTGCAGTCTCCAACTTCACCTCCGGTGCAGTCTCCAGTGCAGTCTCCAACTTCACCTCCGGTGCAGTCTCCAGTGCAGTCTCCAACTTCACCTCCAGTGCAGTCTCCAGTGCAGTCCCCAGTGCAGTCTCCAACTTCACCTCCAGTGCAGTCTCCAGTGCAGTCTCCAACTTCACCTCCAGTGCAGTCTCCAGTGCAGTCTCCAACTTCACCTCCGGTGCAGTCTCCAGTGCAGTCTCCAACTTCACCTCCAGTGCAGTCTCCAACTTCACCTCCAGTGCAGTCTCCAGTGCAGTCTCCAACTTCACCTCCAGTGCAGTCTCCAGTGCAGTCTCAAACTTCACCTCCAGTGCAGTCTCCAACTTCACCTCCAGTGCAGTCTCCAGTGCAGTCTCCAGTGCAGTCTCCAACTTCACCTCCAGTGCAGTCTCCAGTGCAGTCTCCAACTTCACCTCCAGTGCAGTCTCCAACTTCACCTCCAGTGCAGTCTCCAGTGCAGTCTCCAGTGCAGTCTCCAACTTCACCTCCAGTGCAGTCTCCAGTGCAGTCTCCAGTGCAGTCTCCAACTTCACCTCCAGTGCAGTCTCCAACTTCACTTCCAGTGCAGTCTCCAACTTCAACTCCAGTGCAGTCTCCAACTTCACCTCCAGTTCAGTCACCAGTGCAGTCTCCAACTTCACCTCCAGTGCAGTCTCCAGTGCAGTCTCCAACTTCACCTCCAGTTCAGTCTCCAGTGCAGTCTCCAACTTCACCTACAGTGCAGTCTCCAGTGTAGTCTCCAACTTCACCTCCAGTGCAGTCTCCAGTGCAGTCTCCAACTTCACCTCCAGTGCAGTCTCCAGTGCAGTCTCCAACTTCACCTCCAGTGTAGTCTCCAGTGCAGTCTCCAGTACAGTCTCCAGTGCAGTCTCCAACTTCACCTCCAGTGCAGTCTCCAGTGCAGTCTCCAACTTCACCTCCAGTGCAGTCTCCAGTGCAGTCTCCAACTTCACCTCCAGTGCAGTCTCCAGTGCAGTCTCCACCTTCACCTCCAGTGTAGTCTCCAGTGCAGTCTCCAGTACAGTCTCCAGTGCAGTCTCCAACTTCACCTCCAGTGCAGTCTCCAGTGCAGTCTCCAACTTCACCTCCAGTGCAGTCTCCAGTGCAGTCTCCAGTGCAGTCTCCAACTTCACCTCCAGTGCAGTCTCCAACTTCACCTCCAGTGCAGTCTCCAACTTCACCTACAGTGCAGTCTCCAGTGCAGTCTCCAGTGCAGTCTCCAACTTCACCTCCAGTGCAGTCTCCAGTGCAGTCTCCAACTTCACCTCCAGTGCAGTCTCCAACTTCACCTACAGTGCAGTCTCCAGGGCAGTCTCCAACTTCACCTCCAGTGCAGTCTCCAGTGCAGTCTGCAGTGAAGTCTCCAACTTCACCTCCAGTGCAGTCTCCAGTGCAGTCTCCACGTTCACCTCCAGTGCAGTCTCCAGTGCATTCTCCAACTTCACCTCCAGTGCAGTCTCCAACTTCACCTCCAGTGCAGTCTCCAGTGCAGTCTCCAACTTCATCTCCAGTGCAGTGTCCAGTGCAGTCTCCAACTTCACCTCCAGTGCAGTCTCCAACTTCACCTCCGGTGCAGTCTCCAGTGCAGTCTCCAACTTCACCTCCGGTGCAGTCTCCAGTGCAGTCTCCAACTTCACCTCCAGTGCAGTCTCCAGTGTAGTCTCCAACATCACCTCCAGTGCAGTCTCCAGTGCAGTCTCCAACTTCACCTCCAGTGCAGACTCAAGTGCAGTCTCCAGTGCAGTCTCCACTGCAGTCTCCAACTTCACCTCCAGTGCAGTCTCCAGTGCAGTCTCCAGTGCAGTCTCCAACTTCACCTCCAGTGCAGTCTCCAGTGCAGTCTCCAACTTCACCTCCAGTGCAGTCTCCAGTGCAGTCTCCAACTTCACCTGCAGTGCAGTCTCCAGTGCAGTCTCCAGTGCAGTCTCCAACTTCACCTCCAGTGCAGTCTCCAACTTCACCTCCAGTGCAGTCTCCATTGCAGTCTCCAACTTCACCTCCAGTGAAGTCTCTAGTGCAATCTCCAGTGCAGTCTCCAGTGCAGTCTCCAACTTCACCTCCAGTGCAGTCTCCAGTGCAGTCTCCACGTTTACCTCCAGTGCAGTCTCCAGTGCAGTCTCCAACTTCACCTCCAGTGCAGTCTCCAACTTCACCTCCAGTGCAGTCTCCAGTGCAGTCTCCAACTTCACCTCCAGTGCAGTCTCCAGTGCAGTCTCCAACTTCACCTCCAGTGCAGTCTCCAACTTCACCTCCGGTGCAGTCTCCAGTGCAGTCTCCAACTTCACCTCCGGTGCAGTCTCCAGTGCAGTCTCCAACTTCACCTCCGGTGCAGTCTCCAGTGCAGTCTCCAACTTCACCTCCAGTGCAGTCTCCAGTGCAGTCTCCAGTGCAGTCTCCACTGCAGTCTCCACTGCAGTCTCCAACTTCACCTCCAGTGCAGTCTCCAGTGCAGTCTCCAGTGCAGTCTCCAACTTCACCTCCAGTGCAGTCTCCAGTGCAGTCTCCAACTTCACCTCCAGTGCAGTCTCCAGTGCAGTCTCCAGTGCAGTCTCCAACTTCACCTCCAGTGCAGTCTCCAGTGCAGTCTCCAACTTCACCTCCAGTGCAGTCTCCAGTGCAGTCTCCAACTTCACCTCCAGTGCAGTCTCCAGTGGAGTCTCCAGTGCAGTCTCCAACTTCACCTCCAGTGCAGTCTCCAACTTCACCTCCAGTGCAGTCTCCATTGCAGTCTCCAACTTCACCTCCAGTGAAGTCTCTAGTGCAATCTCCAGTGCAGTCTCCAACTTCACCTCCAGTGCAGTCTCCACCTTCACCTCCAGTGCAGTCTCCAGTGCAGTCTCCAACTTCATCTCCAGTGCAGTGTCCAGTGCAGTCTCCAACTTCACCTCCAGTGCAGTCTCCAACTTCACCTCCAGTGCAGTCTCCAGTGCAGTCTCCAACTTCACCTCCAGTGCAGTCTCCAGTGCAGTCTCCAACTTCACCTCCAGTGCAGTCTCCAACTTCACCTCCGGTGCAGTCTCCAGTGCAGTCTCCAACTTCACCTCCGGTGCAGTCTCCAGTGCAGTCTCCAACTTCACCTCCGGTGCAGTCTCCAGTGCAGTCTCCAACTTCACCTCCAGTGCAGTCTCCAGTGCAGTCTCCAGTGCAGTCTCCACTGCAGTCTCCACTGCAGTCTCCAACTTCACCTCCAGTGCAGTCTCCAGTGCAGTCTCCAGTGCAGTCTCCAACTTCACCTCCAGTGCAGTCTCCAGTGCAGTCTCCAACTTCACCTCCAGTGCAGTCTCCAGTGCAGTCTCCAGTGCAGTCTCCAACTTCACCTCCAGTGCAGTCTCCAGTGCAGTCTCCAACTTCACCTCCAGTGCAGTCTCCAGTGCAGTCTCCAACTTCACCTCCAGTGCAGTCTCCAGTGGAGTCTCCAGTGCAGTCTCCAACTTCACCTCCAGTGCAGTCTCCAACTTCACCTCCAGTGCAGTCTCCATTGCAGTCTCCAACTTCACCTCCAGTGAAGTCTCTAGTGCAATCTCCAGTGCAGTCTCCAACTTCACCTCCAGTGCAGTCTCCACCTTCACCTCCAGTGCAGTCTCCAGTGCAGTCTCCAACTTCATCTCCAGTGCAGTGTCCAGTGCAGTCTCCAACTTCACCTCCAGTGCAGTCTCCAACTTCACCTCCAGTGCAGTCTCCAGTGCAGTCTCCAACTTCACCTCCAGTGCAGTCTCCAGTGCAGTCTCCAGTGCAGTCTCCAACTTCACCTCCAGTTTAGTCTCCAGTGCAGTCTCCAGTAGAGTCTCCAGTGCAGTCTGCAACTTCACCTCCAGTGCAGTCTCCAGTGCAGTCTCCAGTGCAGTCTCCAACTTCACCTCCAGTGTAGTCTCCAGTAGAGTCTCCAGTGCAGTCTCCAACTTCACCTCCAGTGCAGTCTCCAGTGCAGTCTCCAGTGCAGTCTCCAACATCACCTCCAGTGCAGTCTCCAACTTCACCTCCAGTGCAGTCTCCAGTGCAGTCTCCAACTTCACCTACAGTGCAGTCTCCAGTGCAGTCTCCAGTGCAGTCTCCAACTTCACCTCCAGTGCAGTCTCCAGTGCAGTCTCCAACTTCACCTCCAGTGCAGTCTCCAGTGCAGTCTCCACGTTCACCTCCAGTGCAGTCTCCAGTGCAGTCTCCAACTTCACCTCCAGTGCAGTCTCCAGTGCAGTCTCCAACTTCATCTCCAGTGCAGTGTCCAGTTCAGTCTCCAACTTCACCTCCAGTGCAGTCTCCAGTGCAGTCTCCAACTTCACCTCCAGTGCAGTCTCCAGTGCAGTCTCCAACTTCACCTCCAGTGCAGTCTCCAGTGCAGTCTCCAACTTCACCTCCAGTGCAGTCTCCAGTGCAGTCTCCACTGCAGTCTCCACTGCAGTCTCCAACTTCACCTCCAGTGCAGTCTCCAGTGCAGTCTCCAGTGCAGTCTCCAACTTCACCTCCAGTGCAGTCTCCAGTGCAGTCTCCAACTTCACCTCCGGTGCAGTCTCCAGTGCAGTCTCCAACTTCACCTCCAGTGCAGTCTCCAACTTCACCTCCAGTGCAGTCTCCAGTGCAGTCTCAAACTTCACCTCCAGTGCAGTCTCCAACTTCACCTCCAGTGCAGTCTCCAGTGCAGTCTCCAGTGCAGTCTCCAACTTCACCTCCAGTGCAGTCTCCAGTGCAGTCTCCAACTTCACCTCCAGTGCAGTCTCCAACTTCACCTCCAGTGCAGTCTCCAGTGCAGTCTCCAACTTCACCTCCAGTGCAGTCTCCAGTGCAGTCTCCAGTGCAGTCTCCAACTTCACCTCCAGTGCAGTCTCCAACTTCACTTCCAGTGCAGTCTCCAACTTCACCTCCAGTGCAGTCTCCAACTTCACCTCCAGTGCAGTCACCAGTGCAGTCTCCAACTTCACCTCCAGTGCAGTCTCCAGTGCAGTCTCCAACTTCACCTCCAGTTCAGTCTCCAGTGCAGTCTCCAACTTCACCTACAGTGCAGTCTCCAGTGCAGTCTCCAACTTCACCTCCAGTGCAGTCTCCAGTGCAGTCTCCAACTTCACCTCCAGTGCAGTCTCCAGTGCAGTCTCCAACTTCACCTCCAGTGTAGTCTCCAGTGCAGTCTCCAGTACAGTCTCCAGTGCAGTCTCCAACTTCACCTCCAGTGCAGTCTCCAGTGCAGTCTCCAACTTCACCTCCAGTGCAGTCTCCAGTGCAGTCTCCAACTTCACCTCCAGTGCAGTCTCCAGTGCAGTCTCCACCTTCACCTCCAGTGTAGTCTCCAGTGCAGTCTCCAGTACAGTCTCCAGTGCAGTCTCCAACTTCACCTCCAGTGCAGTCTCCAGTGCAGTCTCCAACTTCACCTCCAGTGCAGTCTCCAGTGCAGTCTCCAGTGCAGTCTCCAACTTCACCTCCAGTGCAGTCTCCAACTTCACCTCCAGTGCAGTCTCCAGTGCAGTCTCCAACTTCACCTCCAGTGCAGTCTCCAGTGCAGTCTCCAGTGCAGTCTCCAACTTCACCTCCAGTTTAGTCTCCAGTGCAGTCTCCAGTAGAGTCTCCAGTGCAGTCTGCAACTTCACCTCCAGTGCAGTCTCCAGTGCAGTCTCCAGTGCAGTCTCCAACTTCACCTCCAGTGTAGTCTCCAGTAGAGTCTCCAGTGCAGTCTCCAACTTCACCTCCAGTGCAGTCTCCAGTGCAGTCTCCAGTGCAGTCTCCAACATCACCTCCAGTGCAGTCTCCAACTTCACCTCCAGTGCAGTCTCCAGTGCAGTCTCCAACTTCACCTACAGTGCAGTCTCCAGTGCAGTCTCCAGTGCAGTCTCCAACTTCACCTCCAGTGCAGTCTCCAGTGCAGTCTCCAACTTCACCTCCAGTGCAGTCTCCAGTGCAGTCTCCACGTTCACCTCCAGTGCAGTCTCCAGTGCAGTCTCCAACTTCACCTCCAGTGCAGTCTCCAGTGCAGTCTCCAACTTCATCTCCAGTGCAGTGTCCAGTTCAGTCTCCAACTTCACCTCCAGTGCAGTCTCCAGTGCAGTCTCCAACTTCACCTCCAGTGCAGTCTCCAGTGCAGTCTCCAACTTCACCTCCAGTGCAGTCTCCAGTGCAGTCTCCAACTTCACCTCCAGTGCAGTCTCCAGTGCAGTCTCCACTGCAGTCTCCACTGCAGTCTCCAACTTCACCTCCAGTGCAGTCTCCAGTGCAGTCTCCAGTGCAGTCTCCAACTTCACCTCCAGTGCAGTCTCCAGTGCAGTCTCCAACTTCACCTCCGGTGCAGTCTCCAGTGCAGTCTCCAACTTCACCTCCAGTGCAGTCTCCAACTTCACCTCCAGTGCAGTCTCCAGTGCAGTCTCCAACTTCACCTCCAGTGCAGTCTCCAGTGCAGTCTCAAACTTCACCTCCAGTGCAGTCTCCAACTTCACCTCCAGTGCAGTCTCCAGTGCAGTCTCCAGTGCAGTCTCCAACTTCACCTCCAGTGCAGTCTCCAGTGCAGTCTCCAACTTCACCTCCAGTGCAGTCTCCAACTTCACCTCCAGTGCAGTCTCCAGTGCAGTCTCCAACTTCACCTCCAGTGCAGTCTCCAGTGCAGTCTCCAGTGCAGTCTCCAACTTCACCTCCAGTGCAGTCTCCAACTTCACTTCCAGTGCAGTCTCCAACTTCACCTCCAGTGCAGTCTCCAACTTCACCTCCAGTGCAGTCACCAGTGCAGTCTCCAACTTCACCTCCAGTGCAGTCTCCAGTGCAGTCTCCAACTTCACCTCCAGTTCAGTCTCCAGTGCAGTCTCCAACTTCACCTACAGTGCAGTCTCCAGTGCAGTCTCCAACTTCACCTCCAGTGCAGTCTCCAGTGCAGTCTCCAACTTCACCTCCAGTGCAGTCTCCAGTGCAGTCTCCAACTTCACCTCCAGTGTAGTCTCCAGTGCAGTCTCCAGTACAGTCTCCAGTGCAGTCTCCAACTTCACCTCCAGTGCAGTCTCCAGTGCAGTCTCCAACTTCACCTCCAGTGCAGTCTCCAGTGCAGTCTCCAACTTCACCTCCAGTGCAGTCTCCAGTGCAGTCTCCACCTTCACCTCCAGTGTAGTCTCCAGTGCAGTCTCCAGTACAGTCTCCAGTGCAGTCTCCAACTTCACCTCCAGTGCAGTCTCCAGTGCAGTCTCCAACTTCACCTCCAGTGCAGTCTCCAGTGCAGTCTCCAACTTCACCTCCAGTGCAGTCTCCAACTTCACCTCCAGTGCAGTCTCCAGTGCAGTCTCCAACTTCACCTCCAGTGCAGTCTCCAGTGCAGTCTCCAGTGCAGTCTCCAACTTCACCTCCAGTTTAGTCTCCAGTGCAGTCTCCAGTAGAGTCTCCAGTGCAGTCTGCAACTTCACCTCCAGTGCAGTCTCCAGTGCAGTCTCCAGTGCAGTCTCCAACTTCACCTCCAGTGTAGTCTCCAGTAGAGTCTCCAGTGCAGTCTCCAACTTCACCTCCAGTGCAGTCTCCAGTGCAGTCTCCAGTGCAGTCTCCAACATCACCTCCAGTGCAGTCTCCAACTTCACCTCCAGTGCAGTCTCCAGTGCAGTCTCCAACTTCACCTACAGTGCAGTCTCCAGTGCAGTCTCCAGTGCAGTCTCCAACTTCACCTCCAGTGCAGTCTCCAGTGCAGTCTCCAACTTCACCTCCAGTGCAGTCTCCAGTGCAGTCTCCACGTTCACCTCCAGTGCAGTCTCCAGTGCAGTCTCCAACTTCACCTCCAGTGCAGTCTCCAGTGCAGTCTCCAACTTCATCTCCAGTGCAGTGTCCAGTTCAGTCTCCAACTTCACCTCCAGTGCAGTCTCCAGTGCAGTCTCCAACTTCACCTCCAGTGCAGTCTCCAGTGCAGTCTCCAACTTCACCTCCAGTGCAGTCTCCAACTTCACCTCCAGTGCAGTCTCCAGTGCAGTCTCCAGTGCAGTCTCCAACTTCACCTCCAGTGCAGTCTCCAGTGCAGTCTCCAACTTCACCTCCAGTGCAGTCTCCAACTTCACCTCCAGTGCAGTCTCCAGTGCAGTCTCCAACTTCACCTCCAGTGCAGTCTCCAGTGCAGTCTCCAGTGCAGTCTCCAGTGCAGTCTCCAACTTCACCTCCAGTGCAGTCTCCAACTTCACCTCCAGTGCAGTCTCCAGTGCAGTCTCCAGTGCAGTCTCCAGTGCAGTCTCCAGTGCAGTCTCCAGTGCAGTCTCCAACTTCACCTCCAGTGCAGTCTCCAGTGCAGTCTCCACGTTTACCTCCAGTGCAGTCTCCAGTGCAGTCTCCAACTTCACCTCCAGTGCAGTCTCCAACTTCACCTCCAGTGCAGTCTCCAGTGCAGTCTCCAACTTCACCTCCAGTGCAGTCTCCAGTGCAGTCTCCAACTTCACCTCCAGTGCAGTCTCCAACTTCACCTCCAGTGCAGTCTCCAGTGCAGTCTCCAGTGCAGTCTCCAACTTCACCTCCAGTGCAGTCTCCAGTGCAGTCTCCAACTTCACCTCCAGTGCAGTCTCCAACTTCACCTCCAGTGCAGTCTCCAGTGCAGTCTCCAACTTCACCTCCAGTGCAGTCTCCAGTGCAGTCTCCAGTGCAGTCTCCAGTGCAGTCTCCAACTTCACCTCCAGTGCAGTCTCCAACTTCACTTCCAGTGCAGTCTCCAACTTCACCTCCAGTGCAGTCACCAGTGCAGTCTCCAACTTCACCTCCAGTGCAGTCTCCAGTGCAGTCTCCAACTTCACCTCCAGTGCAGTCTCCAGTGCAGTCTCCAACTTCACCTACAGTGCAGTCTCCAGTGCAGTCTCCAACTTCACCTCCAGTGCAGTCTCCAGTGCAGTCTCCAACTTCACCTCCAGTGCAGTCTCCAGTGCAGTCTCCAACTTCACCTCCAGTGTAGTCTCCAGTGCAGTCTCCAGTACAGTCTCCAGTGCAGTCTCCAACTTCACCTCCAGTGCAGTCTCCAGTGCAGTCTCCAACTTCACCTCCAATGCAGTCTCCAGTGCAGTCTCCAGTGCAGTCTCCAACTTCACCTCCAGTGCAGTCTCCAACTTCACCTACAGTGCAGTCTCCAGTGCAGTCTCCAACTTCACCTCCAGTGCAGTCTCCAGTGCAGTCTCCAACTTCACCTCCAGTGCAGTCTCCAACTTCACCTACAGTGCAGTCTCCAGTGCAGTCTCCAACTTCACCTCCAGTGCAGTCTCCAGTGCAGTCTCCACGTTCACCTCCAGTGCAGTCTCCAGTGCAGTCTCCAACTTCACCTCCAGTGCAGTCTCCAACTTCACCTCCAGTGCAGTCTCCAGTGCAGTCTCCAACTTCATCTCCAGTGCAGTGTCCAGTGCAGTCTCCAACTTCACCTCCAGTGCAGTCTCCAACTTCACCTCCGGTGCAGTCTCCAGTGCAGTCTCCAACTTCACCTCCGGTGCAGTCTCCAGTGCAGTCTCCAACATCACCTCCAGTGCAGTCTCCAGTGCAGTCTCCAACTTCACCTCCAGTGCAGTCTCAAGTGCAGTCTCCAGTGCAGTCTCCACTGCAGTCTCCAACTTCACCTCCAGTGCAGTCTCCAGTGCAGTCTCCAGTGCAGTCTCCAACTTCACCTCCAGTGCAGTCTCCAGTGCAGTCTCCAACTTCACCTCCAGTGCAGTCTCCAGTGCAGTCTCCAACTTCACCTCCAGTGCAGTCTCCAGTGGAGTCTCCAGTGCAGTCTCCAACTTCACCTCCAGTGCAGTCTCCAACTTCACCTCCAGTGCAGTCTCCATTGCAGTCTCCAACTTCACCTCCAGTGAAGTCTCTAGTGCAATCTCCAGTGCAGTCTCCAGTGCAGTCTCCAACTTCACCTCCAGTGCAGTCTCCAGTGCAGTCTCCACGTTTACCTCCAGTGCAGTCTCCAGTGCAGTCTCCAACTTCACCTCCAGTGCAGTCTCCAACTTCACCTCCAGTGCAGTCTCCAGTGCAGTCTCCAACTTCATCTCCAGTGCAGTGTCCAGTGCAGTCTCCAACTTCACCTCCAGTGCAGTCTCCAACTTCACCTCCAGTGCAGTCTCCAGTGCAGTCTCCAACTTCACCTCCAGTGCAGTCTCCAGTGCAGTCTCCAACTTCACCTCCAGTGCAGTCTCCAGTGCAGTCTCCAGTGCAGTCTCCAACTTCACCTCCAGTGTAGTCTCCAGTGCAGTCTCCAGTAGAGTCTCCAGTGCAGTCTGCAACTTCACCTCCAGTGCAGTCTCCAGTGCAGTCTCCAGTGCAGTCTCCAACTTCACCTCCAGTGTAGTCTCCAGTGCAGTCTCCAACTTCACCTCCAGTGCAGTCTCCAGTGCAGTCTCCAGTGCAGTCTCCAACATCACCTCCAGTGCAGTCTCCAACTTCACCTCCAGTGCAGTCTCCAGTGCAGTCTCCAACTTCACCTACAGTGCAGTCTCCAGTGCAGTCTCCAGTGCAGTCTCCAACTTCACCTCCAGTGCAGTCTCCAGTGCAGTCTCCAACTTCACCTCCAGTGCAGTCTCCAGTGCAGTCTCCAACTTCACCTCCAGTGCAGTCTCCAGTGCAGTCTCCAACTTCACCTCCAGTGTAGTCTCCAGTGCAGTCTCCAGTACAGTCTCCAGTGCAGTCTCCAACTTCACCTCCAGTGCAGTCTCCAGTGCAGTCTCCAACTTCACCTCCAGTGCAGTCTCCAGTGCAGTCTCCAGTGCAGTCTCCAACTTCACCTCCAGTGCAGTCTCCAACTTCACCTCCAGTGCAGTCTCCAACTTCACCTACAGTGCAGTCTCCAGTGCAGTCTCCAACTTCACCTCCAGTGCAGTCTCCAGTGCAGTCTCCAACTTCACCTCCAGTGCAGTCTCCAACTTCACCTACAGTGCAGTCTCCAGTGCAGTCTCCAACTTCACCTCCAGTGCAGTCTCCAGTGCAGTCTGCAGTGCAGTCTCCAACTTCACCTCCAGTGCAGTCTCCAGTGCAGTCTCCACGTTCACCTCCAGTGCAGTCTCCAGTGCAGTCTCCAACTTCACCTCCAGTGCAGTCTCCAACTTCACCTCCAGTGCAGTCTCCAGTGCAGTCTCCAACTTCACCTCCAGTGCAGTCTCCAGTGCAGTCTCCAACTTCATCTCCAGTGCAGTGTCCAGTGCAGTCTCCAACTTCACCTCCAGTGCAGTCTCCAACTTCACCTCCAGTGCAGTCTCCAGTGCAGTCTCCAACTTCACCTCCAGTGCAGCCTCCAGTGCAGTCTCCAACTTCACCTCCAGTGCAGTCTCCAGTGCAGTCTCCAGTGCAGTCTCCAACTTCACCTCCAGTGCAGTCTCCAGTGCAGTCTCCAACTTCACCTCCAGTGCAGTCTCCAGTGCAGTCTCCAACTTCACCTCCAGTGCAGTCTCCAGTGGAGTCTCCAGTGCAGTCTCCAACTTCACCTCCAGTGCAGTCTCCAACTTCACCTCCAGTGCAGTCTCCATTGCAGTCTCCAACTTCACCTCCAGTGCAGTCTCTAGTGCAATCTCCAGTGCAGTCTCCAGTGCAGTCTCCAACTTCACCTCCAGTGCAGTCTCCAGTGCAGTCTCCACGTTTACCTCCAGTGCAGTCTCCAGTGCAGTCTCGAACTTCACCTCCAGTGCAGTCTCCAACTTCACCTCCAGTGCAGTCTCCAGTGCAGTCTACAACTTCATCTCCAGTGCAGTGTCCAGTGCAGTCTCCAACTTCACCTCCAGTGCAGTCTCCAGTGCAGTCTCCAACTTCACCTCCAGTGCAGTCTCCAGTGCAGTCTCCAGTGCAGTCTCCAACTTCACCTCCAGTGTAGTCTCCAGTGCAGTCTCCAGTAGAGTCTCCAGTGCAGTCTGCAACTTCACCTCCAGTGCAGTCTCCAGTGCAGTCTCCAGTGCAGTCTCCAACTTCACCTCCAGTGTAGTCTCCAGTAGAGTCTCCAGTGCAGTCTCCAACTTCACCTCCAGTGCAGTCTCCAGTGCAGTCTCCAGTGCAGTCTCCAACATCACCTCCAGTGCAGTCTCCAACTTCACCTCCAGTGCAGTCTCCAGTGCAGTCTCCAACTTCACCTACAGTGCAGTCTCCAGTGCAGTCTCCAGTGCAGTCTCCAACTTCACCTCCAGTGCAGTCTCCAGTGCAGTCTCCAACTTCACCTCCAGTGCAGTCTCCAGTGCAGTCTCCACTGCAGTCTCCAACTTCACCTCCAGTGCAGTCTCCAGTGCAGTCTCCAGTGCAGTCTCCAACTTCACCTCCAGTGCAGTCTCCAGTGCAGTCTCCAACTTCACCTCCGGTGCAGTCTCCAGTGCAGTCTCCAACTTCACCTCCGGTGCAGTCTCCAGTGCAGTCTCCAACTTCACCTCCAGTGCAGTCTCCAGTGCAGTCTCCAGTGCAGTCTCCAGTGCAGTCTCCAGTGCAGTCTCCAACTTCACCTCCAGTGCAGTCTCCAGTGCAGTCTCCACGTTTACCTCCAGTGCAGTCTCCAGTGCAGTCTCCAACTTCACCTCCAGTGCAGTCTCCAACTTCACCTCCAGTGCAGTCTCCAGTGCAGTCTCCAACTTCACCTCCAGTGCAGTCTCCAGTGCAGTCTCCAACTTCACCTCCAGTGCAGTCTCCAACTTCACCTCCAGTGCAGTCTCCAGTGCAGTCTCCAGTGCAGTCTCCAACTTCACCTCCAGTGCAGTCTCCAGTGCAGTCTCCAACTTCACCTCCAGTGCAGTCTCCAACTTCACCTCCAGTGCAGTCTCCAGTGCAGTCTCCAGTGCAGTCTCCAACTTCACCTCCAGTGCAGTCTCCAGTGCAGTCTCCAGTGCAGTCTCCAGTGCAGTCTCCAACTTCACCTCCAGTGCAGTCTCCAACTTCACTTCCAGTGCAGTCTCCAACTTCACCTCCAGTGCAGTCACCAGTGCAGTCTCCAACTTCACCTCCAGTGCAGTCACCAGTGCAGTCTCCAACTTCACCTCCAGTGCAGTCTCCAGTGCAGTCTCCAACTTCACCTCCAGTGCAGTCTCCAGTGCAGTCTCCAACTTCACCTACAGTGCAGTCTCCAGTGCAGTCTCCAACTTCACCTCCAGTGCAGTCTCCAGTGCAGTCTCCAACTTCACCTCCAGTGCAGTCTCCAGTGCAGTCTCCAACTTCACCTCCAGTGTAGTCTCCAGTGCAGTCTCCAGTACAGTCTCCAGTGCAGTCTCCAACTTCACCTCCAGTGCAGTCTCCAGTGCAGTCTCCAACTTCACCTCCAGTGCAGTCTCCAGTGCAGTCTCCAGTGCAGTCTCCAACTTCACCTCCAGTGCAGTCTCCAACTTCACCTCCAGTGCAGTCTCCAACTTCACCTACAGTGCAGTCTCCAGTGCAGTCTCCAGTGCAGTCTCCAACTTCACCTCCAGTGCAGTCTCCAGTGCAGTCTCCAACTTCACCTCCAGTGCAGTCTCCAACTTCACCTACAGTGCACTCTCCAGTGCAGTCTCCAACTTCACCTCCAGTGCAGTCTCCAGTGCAGTCTGCAGTGCAGTCTCCAACTTCACCTCCAGTGCAGTCTCCAGTGCAGTCTCCACGTTCACCTCCAGTGCAGTCTCCAGTGCAGTCTCCAACTTCACCTCCAGTGCAGTCTCCAACTTCACCTCCAGTGCAGTCTCCAGTGCAGTCTCCAACTTCACCTCCAGTGCAGTCTCCAGTGCAGTCTCCAACTTCATCTCCAGTGCAGTGTCCAGTGCAGTCTCCAACTTCACCTCCAGTGCAGTCTCCAACTTCACCTCCAGTGCAGTCTCCAGTGCAGTCTCCAACTTCACCTCCAGTGCAGCCTCCAGTGCAGTCTCCAACTTCACCTCCAGTGCAGTCTCCAGTGCAGTCTCCAGTGCAGTCTCCAACTTCACCTCCAGTGTAGTCTCCAGTGCAGTCTCCAGTAGAGTCTCCAGTGCAGTCTGCAACTTCACCTCCAGTGCAGTCTCCAGTGCAGTCTCCAACTTCACCTCCAGTGCAGTCTCCAGTGCAGTCTCCAACTTCACCTCCAGTGCAGTCTCCAGTGCAGTCTCCAACTTCACCTCCAGTGCAGTCTCCAGTACAGTCTCCAGTGCAGTCTCCAACTTCACCTACAGTGCAGTCTCCAGTGCAGTCTCCAGTGCAGTCTCCAACTTCACCTCCAGTGCAGTCTCCAGTGCAATCTCCAACTTCACCTCCAGTGCAGTCTCCAGTGCAGTCTCCACGTTCACCTCCAGTGCAGTCTCCAGTGCAGTCTCCAACTTCACCTCCAGTGCAGTCTCCAGTGCAGTCTCCAACTTCACCTCCAGTGCAGTGTCCAGTGCAGTCTCCAACTTCACCTCCAGTGCAGTCTCCAGTGCAGTCTCCAACTTCACCTCCAGTGCAGTCTCCAGTGCAGTCTCCAACTTCACCTCCAGTGCAGTCTCCAGTGCAGTCTCCACTGCAGTCTCCAACTTCACCTCCAGTGCAGTCTCCAGTGCAGTCTCCAGTGCAGTCTCCAACTTCACCTCCAGTGCAGTCTCCAGTGCAGTCTCCACCTTCACCTCCAGTGCAGTCTCCAGTGCAGTCTCCAACTTCACCTCCGGTGCAGTCTCCAGTGCAGTCTCCAACTTCACCTCCAGTGCAGTCTCCAGTGCAGTCTCCAGTGCAGTCTCCAACTTCACCTCCAGTGCAGTCTCCAACTTCACTTCCAGTGCAGTCTCCAACTTCACCTCCAGTGCAGTCTCCAGTGCAGTCTCCAACTTCACCTCCAGTGCAGTCTCCAGTGCAGTCTCCAACTTCACCTCCAGTGCAGTCTCCAGTGCAGTCTCCAACTTCACCTCCAGTGCAGTCTCCAGTACAGTCTCCAGTGCAGTCTCCAACTTCACCTCCAGTGCAGTCTCCAACTTCACCTCCAGTGCAGTCTCCAGTGCAGTCTCCAACTTCACCTACAGTGCAGTCTCCAGTGCAGTCTCCAGTGCAGTCTCCAACTTCACCTCCAGTGCAGTCTCCAGTGCAATCTCCAACTTCACCTCCAGTGCAGTCTCCAGTGCAGTCTCCACGTTCACCTCCAGTGCAGTCTCCAGTGCAGTCTCCAACTTCACCTCCAGTGCAGTCTCCAGTGCAGTCTCCAACTTCACCTCCAGTGCAGTGTCCAGTGCAGTCTCCAACTTCACCTCCAGTGCAGTCTCCAGTGCAGTCTCCAACTTCACCTCCAGTGCAGTCTCCAGTGCAGTCTCCAACTTCACCTCCAGTGCAGTCTCCAGTGCAGTCTCCACTGCAGTCTCCAACTTCACCTCCAGTGCAGTCTCCAGTGCAGTCTCCAGTGCAGTCTCCAACTTCACCTCCAGTGCAGTCTCCAGTGCAGTCTCCACCTTCACCTCCAGTGCAGTCTCCAGTGCAGTCTCCAACTTCACCTCCGGTGCAGTCTCCAGTGCAGTCTCCAACTTCACCTCCAGTGCAGTCTCCAGTGCAGTCTCCAGTGCAGTCTCCAACTTCACCTCCAGTGCAGTCTCCAACTTCACTTCCAGTGCAGTCTCCAACTTCACCTCCAGTGCAGTCTCCAGTGCAGTCTCCAACTTAACCTCCAGTGCAGTCTCCAGTGCAGTCTCCAGTGCAGTCTCCAACTTCACCTCCAGTGTAGTCTCCAGTGCAGTCTGCAGTAGAGTCTCCAGTGCAGTCTCCAACTTCACCTCCAGTGCAGTCTCCAGTGCAGTCTCCAACTTCACCTCCAGTGCAGTCTCCAGTGCAGTCTCCAGTGCAGTCTCCAACTTCACCTCCAGTGCAGTCTCCAGTGCAGTCTCCAACTTCACCTCCAGTGCTGTCTCCAGTGCAGTCTCCAACTTCACCTCCAGTGCAGTCTCCAGTGCAGTCTCCAGTGCAGTCTCCAACTTCACCTCCAGTGCAGTATCCAACTTCACCTCCAGTGCAGTCTCCAGTGCAGTCTCCAACTTCACCTCCAGTGCAGTCTCCAGTGCAGTCTCCAACTTCACCTCCAGTGCAGTCTCCAGTGCAGTCTCCAGTGCAGTCTCCAACTTCACCTCCAGTGTAGTCTCCAGTGCAGTCTCCAGTAGAGTCTCCAGTGCAGTCTGCAACTTCACCTCCAGTGCAGTCTCCAGTGCAGTCTCCAGTGCAGTCTCCAACTTCACCTCCAGTGTAGTCTCCAGTAGAGTCTCCAGTGCAGTCTCCAACTTCACCTCCAGTGCAGTCTCCAGTGCAGTCTCCAGTGCAGTCTCCAACATCACCTCCAGTGCAGTCTCCAACTTCACCTCCAGTGCAGTCTCCAGTGCAGTCTCCAACTTCACCTCCAGTGCAGTCTCCAGTGCAGTCTCCAGTGCAGTCTCCAACTTCACCTCCAGTGCAGTCTCCAGTGCAGTCTCCAACTTCACCTCCAGTGCCGTCTCCAGTGCAGTCTCCACGTTCACCTCCAGTGCAGTCTCCAGTGCAGTCTCCAACTTCACCTCCAGTGCAGTCTCCAGTGCAGTCTCCAACTTCATCTCCAGTGCAGTGTCCAGTGCAGTCTCCAACTTCACCTCCAGTGCAGTCTCCAGTGCAGTCTCCAACTTCACCTCCAGTGCAGTCTCCAGTGCAGTCTCCAACTTCACCTCCAGTGCAGTCTCCAGTGCAGTCTCCAACTTCACCTCCAGTGCAGTCTCCAGTGCAGTCTCCACTGCAGTCTCCAACTTCACCTCCAGTGCAGTCTCCAGTGCAGTCTCCAGTGCAGTCTCCAACTTCACCTCCAGTGCAGTCTCCAGTGCAGTCTCCAACTTCACCTCCGGTGCAGTCTCCAGTGCAGTCTCCAACTTCACCTCCGGTGCAGTCTCCAGTGCAGTCTCCAACTTCACCTCCAGTGCAGTCTCCAGTGCAGTCTCCAGTGCAGTCTCCAACTTCACCTCCAGTGCAGTCTCCAGTGCAGTCTCCACGTTTACCTCCAGTGCAGTCTCCAGTGCAGTCTCCAACTTCACCTCCAGTGCAGTCTCCAACTTCACCTCCAGTGCAGTCTCCAGTGCAGTCTCCAACTTCACCTCCAGTGCAGTCTCCAGTGCAGTCTCCAACTTCACCTCCAGTGCAGTCTCCAACTTCACCTCCAGTGCAGTCTCCAGTGCAGTCTCCAGTGCAGTCTCCAACTTCACCTCCAGTGCAGTCTCCAGTGCAGTCTCCAACTTCACCTCCAGTGCAGTCTCCAACTTCACCTCCAGTGCAGTCTCCAGTGCAGTCTCCAGTGCAGTCTCCAGTGCAGTCTCCAACTTCACCTCCAGTGCAGTCTCCAACTTCACTTCCAGTGCAGTCTCCAACTTCACCTCCAGTGCAGTCACCAGTGCAGTCTCCAACTTCACCTCCAGTGCAGTCTCCAGTGCAGTCTCCAACTTCACCTCCAGTGCAGTCTCCAGTGCAGTCTCCAACTTCACCTAAAGTGCAGTCTCCAGTGCAGTCTCCAACTTCACCTCCAGTGCAGTCTCCAGTGCAGTCTCCAACTTCACCTCCAGTGCAGTCTCCAGTGCAGTCTCCAACTTCACCTCCAGTGTAGTCTCCAGTGCAGTCTCCAGTACAGTCTCCAGTGCAGTCTCCAACTTCACCTCCAGTGCAGTCTCCAGTGCAGTCTCCAACTTCACCTCCAGTGCAGTCTCCAGTGCAGTCTCCAGTGCAGTCTCCAACTTCACCTCCAGTGCAGTCTCCAACTTCACCTCCAGTGCAGTCTCCAACTTCACCTACAGTGCAGTCTCCAGTGCAGTCTCCAGTGCAGTCTCCAACTTCACCTCCAGTGCAGTCTCCAGTGCAGTCTCCAACTTCACCTCCAGTGCAGTCTCCAACTTCACCTACAGTGCACTCTCCAGTGCAGTCTCCAACTTCACCTCCAGTGCAGTCTCCAGTGCAGTCTGCAGTGCAGTCTCCAACTTCACCTCCAGTGCAGTCTCCAGTGCAGTCTCCACGTTCACCTCCAGTGCAGTCTCCAGTGCAGTCTCCAACTTCACCTCCAGTGCAGTCTCCAACTTCACCTCCAGTGCAGTCTCCAGTGCAGTCTCCAACTTCACCTCCAGTGCAGTCTCCAGTGCAGTCTCCAACTTCATCTCCAGTGCAGTGTCCAGTGCAGTCTCCAACTTCACCTCCAGTGCAGTCTCCAACTTCACCTCCAGTGCAGTCTCCAGTGCAGTCTCCAACTTCACCTCCAGTGCAGCCTCCAGTGCAGTCTCCAACTTCACCTCCAGTGCAGTCTCCAGTGCAGTCTCCAGTGCAGTCTCCAACTTCACCTCCAGTGTAGTCTCCAGTGCAGTCTCCAGTAGAGTCTCCAGTGCAGTCTGCAACTTCACCTCCAGTGCAGTCTCCAGTGCAGTCTCCAACTTCACCTCCAGTGCAGTCTCCAGTGCAGTCTCCAACTTCACCTCCAGTGCAGTCTCCAGTGCAGTCTCCAACTTCACCTCCAGTGCAGTCTCCAGTACAGTCTCCAGTGCAGTCTCCAACTTCACCTCCAGTGCAGTCTCCAACTTCACCTCCAGTGCAGTCTCCAGTGCAGTCTCCAACTTCACCTACAGTGCAGTCTCCAGTGCAGTCTCCAGTGCAGTCTCCAACTTCACCTCCAGTGCAGTCTCCAGTGCAATCTCCAACTTCACCTCCAGTGCAGTCTCCAGTGCAGTCTCCACGTTCACCTCCAGTGCAGTCTCCAGTGCAGTCTCCAACTTCACCTCCAGTGCAGTCTCCAGTGCAGTCTCCAACTTCACCTCCAGTGCAGCCTCCAGTGCAGTCTCCAACTTCACCTCCAGTGCAGTCTCCAGTGCAGTCTCCACTGCAGTCTCCAACTTCACCTCCAGTGCAGTCTCCAGTGCAGTCTCCAGTGCAGTCTCCAACTTCACCTCCAGTGCAGTCTCCAGTGCAGTCTCCACCTTCACCTCCAGTGCAGTCTCCAGTGCAGTCTCCAACTTCACCTCCGGTGCAGTCTCCAGTGCAGTCTCCAACTTCACCTCCAGTGCAGTCTCCAGTGCAGTCTCCAGTGCAGTCTCCAACTTCACCTCCAGTGCAGTCTCCAACTTCACTTCCAGTGCAGTCTCCAACTTCACCTCCAGTGCAGTCTCCAGTGCAGTCTCCAACTTAACCTCCAGTGCAGTCTCCAGTGCAGTCTCCAGTGCAGTCTCCAACTTCACCTCCAGTGTAGTCTCCAGTGCAGTCTGCAGTAGAGTCTCCAGTGCAGTCTCCAACTTCACCTCCAGTGCAGTCTCCAGTGCAGTCTCCAACTTCACCTCCAGTGCAGTCTCCAGTGCAGTCTCCAGTGCAGTCTCCAACTTCACCTCCAGTGCAGTCTCCAGTGCAGTCTCCAACTTCACCTCCAGTGCAGTCTCCAGTGCAGTCTCCAACTTCACCTCCAGTGCAGTCTCCAGTGCAGTCTCCAGTGCAGTCTCCAACTTCACCTCCAGTGCAGTATCCAACTTCACCTCCAGTGCAGTCTCCAGTGCAGTCTCCAACTTCACCTCCAGTGCAGTCTCCAGTGCAGTCTCCAACTTCACCTCCAGTGCAGTCTCCAGTGCAGTCTCCAGTGCAGTCTCCAACTTCACCTCCAGTGCAGTATCCAACTTCACCTCCAGTGCAGTCTCCAGTGCAGTCTCCAACTTCACCTCCAGTGCAGTCTCCAGTGCAGTCTCCAACTTCACCTCCAGTGCAGTCTCCAGTGCAGTCTCCAGTGCAGTCTCCAACTTCACCTCCAGTGTAGTCTCCAGTGCAGTCTCCAGTAGAGTCTCCAGTGCAGTCTGCAACTTCACCTCCAGTGCAGTCTCCAGTGCAGTCTCCAGTGCAGTCTCCAACTTCACCTCCAGTGTAGTCTCCAGTAGAGTCTCCAGTGCAGTCTCCAACTTCACCTCCAGTGCAGTCTCCAGTGCAGTCTCCAACATCACCTCCAGTGCAGTCTCCAACTTCACCTCCAGTGCAGTCTCCAGTGCAGTCTCCAACTTCACCTCCAGTGCAGTCTCCAGTGCAGTCTCCAGTGCAGTCTCCAACTTCACCTCCAGTGCAGTCTCCAACTTCACCTCCAGTGCAGTCTCCAGTGCAGTCTCCAACTTCACCTCCAGTGCAGTCTCCAGTGCAGTCTCCAACTTCATCTCCAGTGCAGTGTCCAGTGCAGTCTCCAACTTCACCTCCAGTGCAGTCTCCAACTTCACCTCCAGTGCAGTCTCCAGTGCAGTCTCCAACTTCACCTCCAGTGCAGCCTCCAGTGCAGTCTCCAACTTCACCTCCAGTGCAGTCTCCAGTGCAGTCTCCAGTGCAGTCTCCAACTTCACCTCCAGTGTAGTCTCCAGTGCAGTCTCCAGTAGAGTCTCCAGTGCAGTCTGCAACTTCACCTCCAGTGCAGTCTCCAGTGCAGTCTCCAACTTCACCTCCAGTGCAGTCTCCAGTGCAGTCTCCAACTTCACCTCCAGTGCAGTCTCCAGTGCAGTCTCCAACTTCACCTCCAGTGCAGTCTCCAGTACAGTCTCCAGTGCAGTCTCCAACTTCACCTCCAGTGCAGTCTCCAACTTCACCTCCAGTGCAGTCTCCAGTGCAGTCTCCAACTTCACCTACAGTGCAGTCTCCAGTGCAGTCTCCAGTGCAGTCTCCAACTTCACCTCCAGTGCAGTCTCCAGTGCAATCTCCAACTTCACCTCCAGTGCAGTCTCCAGTGCAGTCTCCACGTTCACCTCCAGTGCAGTCTCCAGTGCAGTCTCCAACTTCACCTCCAGTGCAGTCTCCAGTGCAGTCTCCAACTTCACCTCCAGTGCAGTGTCCAGTGCAGTCTCCAACTTCACCTCCAGTGCAGTCTCCAGTGCAGTCTCCGACTTCACCTCCAGTGCAGTCTCCAGTGCAGTCTCCAACTTCACCTCCAGTGCAGTCTCCAGTGCAGTCTCCACTGCAGTCTCCAACTTCACCTCCAGTGCAGTCTCCAGTGCAGTCTCCAGTGCAGTCTCCAACTTCACCTCCAGTGCAGTCTCCAGTGCAGTCTCCACCTTCACCTCCAGTGCAGTCTCCAGTGCAGTCTCCAACTTCACCTCCGGTGCAGTCTCCAGTGCAGTCTCCAACTTCACCTCCAGTGCAGTCTCCAGTGCAGTCTCCAGTGCAGTCTCCAACTTCACCTCCAGTGCAGTCTCCAACTTCACTTCCAGTGCAGTCTCCAACTTCACCTCCAGTGCAGTCTCCAGTGCAGTCTCCAACTTAACCTCCAGTGCAGTCTCCAGTGCAGTCTCCAGTGCAGTCTCCAACTTCACCTCCAGTGTAGTCTCCAGTGCAGTCTGCAGTAGAGTCTCCAGTGCAGTCTCCAACTTCACCTCCAGTGCAGTCTCCAGTGCAGTCTCCAACTTCACCTCCAGTGCAGTCTCCAGTGCAGTCTCCAACTTCACCTCCAGTGCAGTCTCCGGTGCAGTCTCCAACTTCACCTCCAGTGCAGTCTCCAGTGCAGTCTCCAACTTCACCTCCAGTGCAGTCTCCAGTGCAGTCTCCAGTGCAGTCTCAAACTTCACCTCCAGTGCAGTATCCAACTTCACCTCCAGTGCAGTCTCCAGTGCAGTCTCCAACTTCACCTCCAGTGCAGTCTCCAGTGCAGTCTCCAACTTCACCTCCAGTGCAGTCTCCAGTGCAGTCTCCAGTGCAGTCTCCAACTTCACCTCCAGTGCAGTATCCAACTTCACCTCCAGTGCAGTCTCCAGTGCAGTCTCCAACTTCACCTCCAGTGCAGTCTCCAGTGCAGTCTCCAACTTCACCTCCAGTGCAGTCTCCAGTGCAGTCTCCAGTGCAGTCTCCAACTTCACCTCCAGTGTAGTCTCCAGTGCAGTCTCCAGTAGAGTCTCCAGTGCAGTCTGCAACTTCACCTCCAGTGCAGTCTCCAGTGCAGTCTCCAGTGCAGTCTCCAACTTCACCTCCAGTGTAGTCTCCAGTAGAGTCTCCAGTGCAGTCTCCAACTTCACCTCCAGTGCAGTCTCCAGTGCAGTCTCCAGTGCAGTCTCCAACATCACCTCCAGTGCAGTCTCCAACTTCACCTCCAGTGCAGTCTCCAGTGCAGTCTCCAACTTCACCTCCAGTGCAGTCTCCAGTGCAGTCTCCAGTGCAGTCTCCAACTTCACCTCCAGTGCAGTCTCCAGTGCAGTCTCCAACTTCACCTCCAGTGCCGTCTCCAGTGCAGTCTCCACGTTCACCTCCAGTGCAGTCTCCAGTGCAGTCTCCAACTTCACCTCCAGTGCAGTCTCCAGTGCAGTCTCCAACTTCATCTCCAGTGCAGTGTCCAGTGCAGTCTCCAACTTCACCTCCAGTGCAGTCTCCAGTGCAGTCTCCAACTTCACCTCCAGTGCAGTCTCCAGTGCAGTCTCCAACTTCACCTCCAGTGCAGTCTCCAGTGCAGTCTCCAACTTCACCTCCGGTGCAGTCTCCAGTGCAGTCTCCAACTTCACCTCCGGTGCAGTCTCCAGTGCAGTCTCCAGTGCAGTCTCCAACTTCACCTCCAGTGCAGTCTCCAGTGCAGTCTCCACGTTTACCTCCAGTGCAGTCTCCAGTGCAGTCTCCAACTTCACCTCCAGTGCAGTCTCCAGTGCAGTCTCCAGTGCAGTCTCCAACTTCACCTCCAGTGCAGTCTCCAGTGCAGTCTCCACGTTTACCTCCAGTGCAGTCTCCAGTGCAGTCTCCAACTTCACCTCCAGTGCAGTCTCCAACTTCACCTCCAGTGCAGTCTCCAGTGCAGTCTCCAACTTCACCTCCAGTGCAGTCTCCAGTGCAGTCTCCAACTTCACCTCCAGTGCAGTCTCCAACTTCACCTCCAGTGCAGTCTCCAGTGCAGTCTCCAGTGCAGTCTCCAACTTCACCTCCAGTGCAGTCTCCAGTGCAGTCTCCAACTTCACCTCCAGTGCAGTCTCCAACTTCACCTCCAGTGCAGTCTCCAGTGCAGTCTCCAGTGCAGTCTCCAACTTCACCTCCAGTGCAGTCTCCAGTGCAGTCTCCAGTGCAGTCTCCAGTGCAGTCTCCAACTTCACCTCCAGTGCAGTCTCCAGTGCAGTCTCCAACTTCACCTCCAGTGCAGTCTCCAGTGCAGTCTCCAACTTCACCTCCAGTGTAGTCTCCAGTGCAGTCTCCAGTGCAGTCTCCAGTGCAGTCTCCAACTTCACCTCCAGTGCAGTCTCCAGTGCAGTCTCCAACTTCACCTCCAGTACAGTCTCCAGTGCAGTCTCCAGTGCAGTCTCCAACTTCACCTCCAGTGCAGTCTCCAACTTCACCTCCAGTGCAGTCTCCAACTTCACCTACAGTGCAGTCTCCAGTGCAGTCTCCAGTGCAGTCTCCAACTTCACCTCCAGTGCAGTCTCCAGTGCAGTCTCCAACTTCACCTCCAGTGCAGTCTCCAACTTCACCTCCAGTGCAGTCTCCAGTGCAGTCTCCAACTTCACCTCCAGTGCAGTCTCCAGTGCAGTCTGCAGTGCAGTCTCCAACTTCACCTCCAGTGCAGTCTCCACGTTCACCTCCAGTGCAGTCTCCAGTGCAGTCTCCAACTTCACCTCCAGTGCAGTCTCCAACTTCACCTCCAGTGCAGTCTCCAGTGCAGTCTCCAACTTCACCTCCAGTGCAGTCTCCAGTGCAGTCTCCAACTTCATCTCCAGTGCAGTGTCCAGTGCAGTCTCCAACTTCACCTCCAGTGCAGTCTCCAACTTCACCTCCAGTGCAGTCTCCAGTGCAGTCTCCAACTTCACCTCCAGTGCAGTCTCCAGTGCAGTCTCCAACTTCACCTCCAGTGCAGTCTCCAGTGCAGTCTCCAACTTCACCTCCAGTGCAGTCTCCAACTTCACCTCCAGTGCAGTCTCCAGTGCAGTCTCCAACTTCACCTCCAGTGCAGTCTCCAGTGCAGTCTCCAGTGCAGTCTCCAACTTCACCTCCAGTGCAGTCTCCAACTTCACTTCCAGTGCAGTCTCCAACTTCAACTCCAGTGCAGTCTCCAACTTCACCTCCAGTGCAGTCACCAGTGCAGTCTCCAACTTCACCTCCAGTGCAGTCTCCAGTGCAGTCTCCAACTTCACCTCCAGTTCAGTCTCCAGTGCAGTCTCCAACTTCACCTACAGTGCAGTCTCCAGTGTAGTCTCCAACTTCACCTCCAGTGCAGTCTCCAGTGCAGTCTCCAACTTCACCTCCAGTGCAGTCTCCAGTGCAGTCTCCAACTTCACCTCCAGTGTAGTCTCCAGTGCAGTCTCCAGTACAGTCTCCAGTGCAGTCTCCAACTTCACCTCCAGTGCAGTCTCCAGTGCAGTCTCCAACTTCACCTCCAGTGCAGTCTCCAGTGCAGTCTCCAACTTCACCTCCAGTGCAGTCTCCAGTGCAGTCTCCACCTTCACCTCCAGTGTAGTCTCCAGTGCAGTCTCCAGTACAGTCTCCAGTGCAGTCTCCAACTTCACCTCCAGTGCAGTCTCCAGTGCAGTCTCCAACTTCACCTCCAGTGCAGTCTCCAGTGCAGTCTCCAGTGCAGTCTCCAACTTCACCTCCAGTGCAGTCTCCAACTTCACCTCCAGTGCAGTCTCCAACTTCACCTACAGTGCAGTCTCCAGTGCAGTCTCCAGTGCAGTCTCCAACTTCACCTCCAGTGCAGTCTCCAGTGCAGTCTCCAACTTCACCTCCAGTGCAGTCTCCAACTTCACCTACAGTGCAGTCTCCAGGGCAGTCTCCAACTTCACCTCCAGTGCAGTCTCCAGTGCAGTCTGCAGTGAAGTCTCCAACTTCACCTCCAGTGCAGTCTCCAGTGCAGTCTCCACGTTCACCTCCAGTGCAGTCTCCAGTGCAGTCTCCAACTTCACCTCCAGTGCAGTCTCCAACTTCACCTCCAGTGCAGTCTCCAGTGCAGTCTCCAACTTCATCTCCAGTGCAGTGTCCAGTGCAGTCTCCAACTTCACCTCCAGTGCAGTCTCCAACTTCACCTCCGGTGCAGTCTCCAGTGCAGTCTCCAACTTCACCTCCGGTGCAGTCTCCAGTGCAGTCTCCAACTTCACCTCCAGTGCAGTCTCCAGTGTAGTCTCCAACATCACCTCCAGTGCAGTCTCCAGTGCAGTCTCCAACTTCACCTCCAGTGCAGACTCAAGTGCAGTCTCCAGTGCAGTCTCCACTGCAGTCTCCAACTTCACCTCCAGTGCAGTCTCCAGTGCAGTCTCCAGTGCAGTCTCCAACTTCACCTCCAGTGCAGTCTCCAGTGCAGTCTCCAACTTCACCTCCAGTGCAGTCTCCAGTGCAGTCTCCAACTTCACCTGCAGTGCAGTCTCCAGTGCAGTCTCCAGTGCAGTCTCCAACTTCACCTCCAGTGCAGTCTCCAACTTCACCTCCAGTGCAGTCTCCATTGCAGTCTCCAACTTCACCTCCAGTGAAGTCTCTAGTGCAATCTCCAGTGCAGTCTCCAGTGCAGTCTCCAACTTCACCTCCAGTGCAGTCTCCAGTGCAGTCTCCACGTTTACCTCCAGTGCAGTCTCCAGTGCAGTCTCCAACTTCACCTCCAGTGCAGTCTCCAACTTCACCTCCAGTGCAGTCTCCAGTGCAGTCTCCAACTTCACCTCCAGTGCAGTCTCCAGTGCAGTCTCCAACTTCACCTCCAGTGCAGTCTCCAACTTCACCTCCGGTGCAGTCTCCAGTGCAGTCTCCAACTTCACCTCCGGTGCAGTCTCCAGTGCAGTCTCCAACTTCACCTCCGGTGCAGTCTCCAGTGCAGTCTCCAACTTCACCTCCAGTGCAGTCTCCAGTGCAGTCTCCAGTGCAGTCTCCACTGCAGTCTCCACTGCAGTCTCCAACTTCACCTCCAGTGCAGTCTCCAGTGCAGTCTCCAGTGCAGTCTCCAACTTCACCTCCAGTGCAGTCTCCAGTGCAGTCTCCAACTTCACCTCCAGTGCAGTCTCCAGTGCAGTCTCCAGTGCAGTCTCCAACTTCACCTCCAGTGCAGTCTCCAGTGCAGTCTCCAACTTCACCTCCAGTGCAGTCTCCAGTGCAGTCTCCAACTTCACCTCCAGTGCAGTCTCCAGTGGAGTCTCCAGTGCAGTCTCCAACTTCACCTCCAGTGCAGTCTCCAACTTCACCTCCAGTGCAGTCTCCATTGCAGTCTCCAACTTCACCTCCAGTGAAGTCTCTAGTGCAATCTCCAGTGCAGTCTCCAACTTCACCTCCAGTGCAGTCTCCACCTTCACCTCCAGTGCAGTCTCCAGTGCAGTCTCCAACTTCATCTCCAGTGCAGTGTCCAGTGCAGTCTCCAACTTCACCTCCAGTGCAGTCTCCAACTTCACCTCCAGTGCAGTCTCCAGTGCAGTCTCCAACTTCACCTCCAGTGCAGTCTCCAGTGCAGTCTCCAGTGCAGTCTCCAACTTCACCTCCAGTTTAGTCTCCAGTGCAGTCTCCAGTAGAGTCTCCAGTGCAGTCTGCAACTTCACCTCCAGTGCAGTCTCCAGTGCAGTCTCCAGTGCAGTCTCCAACTTCACCTCCAGTGTAGTCTCCAGTAGAGTCTCCAGTGCAGTCTCCAACTTCACCTCCAGTGCAGTCTCCAGTGCAGTCTCCAGTGCAGTCTCCAACATCACCTCCAGTGCAGTCTCCAACTTCACCTCCAGTGCAGTCTCCGGTGCAGTCTCCAACTTCACCTACAGTGCAGTCTCCAGTGCAGTCTCCAGTGCAGTCTCCAACTTCACCTCCAGTGCAGTCTCCAGTGCAGTCTCCAACTTCACCTCCAGTGCAGTCTCCAGTGCAGTCTCCACGTTCACCTCCAGTGCAGTCTCCAGTGCAGTCTCCAACTTCACCTCCAGTGCAGTCTCCAGTGCAGTCTCCAACTTCATCTCCAGTGAAGTGTCCAGTTCAGTCTCCAACTTCACCTCCAGTGCAGTCTCCAGTGCAGTCTCCAACTTCACCTCCAGTGCAGTCTCCAGTGCAGTCTCCAACTTCACCTCCGGTGCAGTCTCCAGTGCAGTCTCCAACTTCACCTCCAGTGCAGTCTCCAACTTCACCTCCAGTGCAGTCTCCAGTGCAGTCTCCAACTTCACCTCCAGTGCAGTCTCCAGTGCAGTCTCAAACTTCACCTCCAGTGCAGTCTCCAACTTCACCTCCAGTGCAGTCTCCAGTGCAGTCTCCAGTGCAGTCTCCAACTTCACCTCCAGTGCAGTCTCCAGTGCAGTCTCCAACTTCACCTCCAGTGCAGTCTCCAACTTCACCTCCAGTGCAGTCTCCAGTGCAGTCTCCAACTTCACCTCCAGTGCAGTCTCCAGTGCAGTCTCCAGTGCAGTCTCCAACTTCACCTCCAGTGCAGTCTCCAACTTCACTTCCAGTGCAGTCTCCAACTTCACCTCCAGTGCAGTCTCCAACTTCACCTCCAGTGCAGTCACCAGTGCAGTCTCCAACTTCACCTCCAGTGCAGTCTCCAGTGCAGTCTCCAACTTCACCTCCAGTTCAGTCTCCAGTGCAGTCTCCAACTTCACCTACAGTGCAGTCTCCAGTGCAGTCTCCAACTTCACCTCCAGTGCAGTCTCCAGTGCAGTCTCCAACTTCACCTCCAGTGCAGTCTCCAGTGCAGTCTCCAACTTCACCTCCAGTGTAGTCTCCAGTGCAGTCTCCAGTACAGTCTCCAGTGCAGTCTCCAACTTCACCTCCAGTGCAGTCTCCAGTGCAGTCTCCAACTTCACCTCCAGTGCAGTCTCCAGTGCAGTCTCCAACTTCACCTCCAGTGCAGTCTCCAGTGCAGTCTCCACCTTCACCTCCAGTGTAGTCTCCAGTGCAGTCTCCAGTACAGTCTCCAGTGCAGTCTCCAACTTCACCTCCAGTGCAGTCTCCAGTGCAGTCTCCAACTTCACCTCCAGTGCAGTCTCCAGTGCAGTCTCCAGTGCAGTCTCCAACTTCACCTCCAGTGCAGTCTCCAACTTCACCTCCAGTGCAGTCTCCAACTTCACCTACAGTGCAGTCTCCAGTGCAGTCTCCAGTGCAGTCTCCAACTTCACCTCCAGTGCAGTCTCCAGTGCAGTCTCCAACTTCACCTCCAGTGCAGTCTCCAACTTCACCTACAGTGCAGTCTCCAGGGCAGTCTCCAACTTCACCTCCAGTGCAGTCTCAAGTGCAGTCTGCAGTGAAGTCTCCAACTTCACCTCCAGTGCAGTCTCCAGTGCAGTCTCCACGTTCACCTCCAGTGCAGTCTCCAGTGCAGTCTCCAACTTCACCTCCAGTGCAGTCTCCAACTTCACCTCCAGTGCAGTCTCCAGTGCAGTCTCCAACTTCATCTCCAGTGCAGTGTCCAGTGCAGTCTCCAACTTCACCTCCAGTGCAGTCTCCAACTTCACCTCCGGTGCAGTCTCCAGTGCAGTCTCCAACTTCACCTCCGGTGCAGTCTCCAGTGCAGTCTCCAACTTCACCTCCAGTGCAGTCTCCAGTGCAGTCTCCAACATCACCTCCAGTGCAGTCTCCAGTGCAGTCTCCAACTTCACCTCCAGTGCAGTCTCAAGTGCAGTCTCCAGTGCAGTCTCCACTGCAGTCTCCAACTTCACCTCCAGTGCAGTCTCCAGTGCAGTCTCCAGTGCAGTCTCCAACTTCACCTCCAGTGCAGTCTCCAGTGCAGTCTCCAACTTCACCTCCAGTGCAGTCTCCAGTGCAGTCTCCAACTTCACCTCCAGTGCAGTCTCCAGTGGAGTCTCCAGTGCAGTCTCCAACTTCACCTCCAGTGCAGTCTCCAACTTCACCTCCAGTGCAGTCTCCATTGCAGTCTCCAACTTCACCTCCAGTGAAGTCTCTAGTGCAATCTCCAGTGCAGTCTCCAGTGCAGTCTCCAACTTCACCTCCAGTGCAGTCTCCAGTGCAGTCTCCACGTTTACCTCCAGTGCAGTCTCCAGTGCAGTCTCCAACTTCACCTCCAGTGCAGTCTCCAACTTCACCTCCAGTGCAGTCTCCAGTGCAGTCTCCAACTTCATCTCCAGTGCAGTGTCCAGTGCAGTCTCCAACTTCACCTCCAGTGCAGTCTCCAACTTCACCTCCAGTGCAGTCTCCAGTGCAGTCTCCAACTTCACCTCCAGTGCAGTCTCCAGTGCAGTCTCCAACTTCACCTCCAGTGCAGTCTCCAGTGCAGTCTCCAGTGCAGTCTCCAACTTCACCTCCAGTGTAGTCTCCAGTGCAGTCTCCAGTAGAGTCTCCAGTGCAGTCTGCAACTTCACCTCCAGTGCAGTCTCCAGTGCAGTCTCCAGTGCAGTCTCCAACTTCACCTCCAGTGTAGTCTCCAGTAGAGTCTCCAGTGCAGTCTCCAACTTCACCTCCAGTGCAGTCTCCAGTGCAGTCTCCAGTGCACTCTCCAACATCACCTCCAGTGCAGTCTCCAACTTCACCTCCAGTGCAGTCTCCAGTGCAGTCTCCAACTTCACCTACAGTGCAGTCTCCAGTGCAGTCTCCAGTGCAGTCTCCAACTTCACCTCCAGTGCCGTCTCCAGTGCAGTCTCCACGTTCTCCTCCAGTGCAGTCTCCAGTGCAGTCTCCAACTTCACCTCCAGTGCAGTCTCCAGTGCAGTCTCCAACTTCACCTCCAGTGCAGTCTCCAGTGCAGTCTCCAACTTCACCTCCAGTGCAGTCTCCAGTGCAGTCTCCAACTTCACCTCCAGTGCAGTCTCCAGTGCAGTCTCCACTGCAGTCTCCAACTTCACCTCCAGTGCAGTCTCCAGTGCAGTCTCCAGTGCAGTCTCCAACTTCACCTCCAGTGCAGTCTCCAGTGCAGTCTCCAACTTCACCTCCGGTGCAGTCTCCAGTGCAGTCTCCAACTTCACCTCCAGTGCAGTCTCCAGTGCAGTCTCCAACTTCACCTCCAGTGCAGTCTCCAACTTCACCTCCAGTGCAGTCTCCAGTGCAGTCTCCAGTGCAGTCTCCAACTTCACCTCCAGTGCAGTCTCCAGTGCAGTCTCCAACTTCACCTCCAGTGCAGTCTCCAACTTCACCTCCAGTGCAGTCTCCAGTGCAGTCTCCAGTGCAGTCTCCAACTTCACCTCCAGTGCAGTCTCCAGTGCAGTCTCCAGTGCAGTCTCCAGTGCAGTCTCCAACTTCACCTCCAGTGCAGTCTCCAACTTCACTTCCAGTGCAGTCTCCAACTTCACCTCCAGTGCAGTCACCAGTGCAGTCTCCAACTTCACCTCCAGTGCAGTCTCCAGTGCAGTCTCCAACTTCACCTCCAGTGCAGTCTCCAGTGCAGTCTCCAACTTCACCTACAGTGCAGTCTCCAGTGCAGTCTCCAACTTCACCTCCAGTGCAGTCTCCAGTGCAGTCTCCAACTTCACCTCCAGTGCAGTCTCCAGTGCAGTCTCCAACTTCACCTCCAGTGTAGTCTCCAGTGCAGTCTCCAGTACAGTCTCCAGTGCAGTCTCCAACTTCACCTCCAGTGCAGTCTCCAGTGCAGTCTCCAACTTCACCTCCAATGCAGTCTCCAGTGCAGTCTCCAGTGCAGTCTCCAACTTCACCTCCAGTGCAGTCTCCAACTTCACCTCCAGTGCAGTCTCCAACTTCACCTACAGTGCAGTCTCCAACTTCACCTCCAGTGCAGTCTCCAACTTCACCTACAGTGCAGTCTCCAGTGCAGTCTCCAACTTCACCTCCAGTGCAGTCTCCAGTGCAGTCTCCAACTTCACCTCCAGTGCAGTCTCCAACTTCACCTCCAGTGCAGTCTCCAGTGCAGTCTCCAACTTCATCTCCAGTGCAGTGTCCAGTGCAGTCTCCAACTTCACCTCCAGTGCAGTCTCCAACTTCACCTCCGGTGCAGTCTCCAGTGCAGTCTCCAACTTCACCTCCGGTGCAGTCTCCAGTGCAGTCTCCAACTTCACCTCCAGTGCAGTCTCCAGTGCAGTCTCCAACATCACCTCCAGTGCAGTCTCCAGTGCAGTCTCCAACTTCACCTCCAGTGCAGTCTCAAGTGCAGTCTCCAGTGCAGTCTCCACTGCAGTCTCCAACTTCACCTCCAGTGCAGTCTCCAGTGCAGTCTCCAGTGCAGTCTCCAACTTCACCTCCAGTGCAGTCTCCAGTGCAGTCTCCAACTTCACCTCCAGTGCAGTCTCCAGTGCAGTCTCCAACTTCACCTCCAGTGCAGTCTCCAGTGGAGTCTCCAGTGCAGTCTCCAACTTCACCTCCAGTGCAGTCTCCAACTTCACCTCCAGTGCAGTCTCCATTGCAGTTTCCAACTTCACCTCCAGTGAAGTCTCTAGTGCAATCTCCAGTGCAGTCTCCAGTGCAGTCTCCAACTTCACCTCCAGTGCAGTCTCCAGTGCAGTCTCCACGTTTACCTCCAGTGCAGTCTCCAGTGCAGTCTCCAACTTCACCTCCAGTGCAGTCTCCAACTTCACCTCCAGTGCAGTCTCCAGTGCAGTCTCCAACTTCATCTCCAGTGCAGTGTCCAGTGCAGTCTCCAACTTCACCTCCAGTGCAGTCTCCAACTTCACCTCCAGTGCAGTCTCCAGTGCAGTCTCCAACTTCACCTCCAGTGCAGTCTCCAGTGCAGTCTCCAACTTCACCTCCAGTGCAGTCTCCAGTGCAGTCTCCAGTGCAGTCTCCAACTTCACCTCCAGTGTAGTCTCCAGTGCAGTCTCCAGTAGAGTCTCCAGTGCAGTCTGCAACTTCACCTCCAGTGCAGTCTCCAGTGCAGTCTCCAGTGCAGTCTCCAACTTCACCTCCAGTGTAGTCTCCAGTAGAGTCTCCAGTGCAGTCTCCAACTTCACCTCCAGTGCAGTCTCCAGTGCAGTCTCCAGTGCAGTCTCCAACATCACCTCCAGTGCAGTCTCCAACTTCACCTCCAGTGCAGTCTCCAGTGCAGTCTCCAACTTCACCTACAGTGCAGTCTCCAGTGCAGTCTCCAGTGCAGTCTCCAACTTCACCTCCAGTGCAGTCTCCAGTGCAGTCTCCAACTTCACCTCCAGTGCCGTCTCCAGTGCAGTCTCCACGTTCACCTCCAGTGCAGTCTCCAGTGCAGTCTCCAACTTCACCTCCAGTGCAATCTCCAGTGCAGTCTCCAACTTCACCTCCAGTGCAGTCTCCAGTGCAGTCTCCAACTTCACCTCCAGTGCAGTCTCCAGTGCAGTCTCCAACTTCACCTCCAGTGTAGTCTCCAGTGCAGTCTCCAGTACAGTCTCCAGTGCAGTCTCCAACTTCACCTCCAGTGCAGTCTCCAGTGCAGTCTCCAACTTCACCTCCAGTGCAGTCTCCAGTGCAGTCTCCAACTTCACCTCCAGTGTAGTCTCCAGTGCAGTCTCCAGTACAGTCTCCAGTGCAGTCTCCAACTTCACCTCCAGTGCAGTCTCCAGTGCAGTCTCCAACTTCACCTCCAATGCAGTCTCCAGTGCAGTCTCCAGTGCAGTCTCCAACTTCACCTCCAGTGCAGTCTCCAACTTCACCTCCAGTGCAGTCTCCAACTTCACCTACAGTGCAGTCTCCAGTGCAGTCTCCAACTTCACCTCCAGTGCAGTCTCCAGTGCAGTCTCCAACTTCACCTCCAGTGCAGTCTCCAACTTCACCTACAGTGCAGTCTCCAGTGCAGTCTCCAACTTCACCTCCAGTGCAGTCTCCAGTGCAGTCTCCAACTTCACCTCCAGTGCAGTCTCCAGTGCAGTCTCCAACTTCACCTCCAGTGCAGTCTCCAACTTCACCTCCAGTGCAGTCTCCAGTGCAGTCTCCAACTTCATCTCCAGTGCAGTGTCCAGTGCAGTCTCCAACTTCACCTCCAGTGCAGTCTCCAACTTCACCTCCGGTGCAGTCTCCAGTGCAGTCTCCAACTTCACCTCCGGTGCAGTCTCCAGTGCAGTCTCCAACTTCACCTCCAGTGCAGTCTCCAGTGCAGTCTCCAACATCACCTCCAGTGCAGTCTCCAGTGCAGTCTCCAACTTCACCTCCAGTGCAGTCTCAAGTGCAGTCTCCAGTGCAGTCTCCACTGCAGTCTCCAACTTCACCTCCAGTGCAGTCTCCAGTGCAGTCTCCAGTGCAGTCTCCAACTTCACCTCCAGTGCAGTCTCCAGTGCAGTCTCCAACTTCACCTCCAGTGCAGTCTCCAGTGCAGTCTCCAACTTCACCTCCAGTGCAGTCTCCAGTGGAGTCTCCAGTGCAGTCTCCAACTTCACCTCCAGTGCAGTCTCCAACTTCACCTCCAGTGCAGTCTCCATTGCAGTCTCCAACTTCACCTCCAGTGAAGTCTCTAGTGCAATCTCCAGTGCAGTCTCCAGTGCAGTCTCCAACTTCACCTCCAGTGCAGTCTCCAGTGCAGTCTCCACGTTTACCTCCAGTGCAGTCTCCAGTGCAGTCTCCAACTTCACCTCCAGTGCAGTCTCCAACTTCACCTCCAGTGCAGTCTCCAGTGCAGTCTCCAACTTCATCTCCAGTGCAGTGTCCAGTGCAGTCTCCAACTTCACCTCCAGTGCAGTCTCCAACTTCACCTCCAGTGCAGTCTCCAGTGCAGTCTCCAACTTCACCTCCAGTGCAGTCTCCAGTGCAGTCTCCAACTTCACCTCCAGTGCAGTCTCCAGTGCAGTCTCCAGTGCAGTCTCCAACTTCACCTCCAGTGTAGTCTCCAGTGCAGTCTCCAGTAGAGTCTCCAGTGCAGTCTGCAACTTCACCTCCAGTGCAGTCTCCAGTGCAGTCTCCAGTGCAGTCTCCAACTTCACCTCCAGTGTAGTCTCCAGTAGAGTCTCCAGTGCAGTCTCCAACTTCACCTCCAGTGCAGTCTCCAGTGCAGTCTCCAGTGCAGTCTCCAACATCACCTCCAGTGCAGTCTCCAACTTCACCTCCAGTGCAGTCTCCAGTGCAGTCTCCAACTTCACCTACAGTGCAGTCTCCAGTGCAGTCTCCAGTGCAGTCTCCAACTTCACCTCCAGTGCAGTCTCCAGTGCAGTCTCCAACTTCACCTCCAGTGCCGTCTCCAGTGCAGTCTCCACGTTCACCTCCAGTGCAGTCTCCAGTGCAGTCTCCAACTTCACCTCCAGTGCAGTCTCCAGTGCAGTCTCCAACTTCACCTCCAGTGCAGTCTCCAGTGCAGTCTCCAACTTCACCTCCAGTGCAGTCTCCAGTGCAGTCTCCAACTTCACCTCCAGTGTAGTCTCCAGTGCAGTCTCCAGTACAGTCTCCAGTGCAGTCTCCAACTTCACCTCCAGTGCAGTCTCCAGTGCAGTCTCCAACTTCACCTCCAGTGCAGTCTCCAGTGCAGTCTCCAGTGCAGTCTCCAACTTCACCTCCAGTGCAGTCTCCAACTTCACCTCCAGTGCAGTCTCCAACTTCACCTACAGTGCAGTCTCCAGTGCAGTCTCCAGTGCAGTCTCCAACTTCACCTCCAGTGCAGTCTCCAGTGCAGTCTCCAACTTCACCTCCAGTGCAGTCTCCAACTTCACCTACAGTGCAGTCTCCAGTGCAGTCTCCAACTTCACCTCCAGTGCAGTCTCCAGTGCAGTCTGCAGTGCAGTCTCCAACTTCACCTCCAGTGCAGTCTCCAGTGCAGTCTCCACGTTCACCTCCAGTGCAGTCTCCAGTGCAGTCTCCAACTTCACCTCCAGTGCAGTCTCCAACTTCACCTCCAGTGCAGCCTCCAGTGCAGTCTCCAACTTCACCTCCAGTGCAGTCTCCAGTGCAGTCTCCAGTGCAGTCTCCAACTTCACCTCCAGTGCAGTCTCCAGTGCAGTCTCCAACTTCACCTCCAGTGCAGTCTCCAGTGCAGTCTCCAACTTCACCTCCAGTGCAGTCTCCAGTGGAGTCTCCAGTGCAGTCTCCAACTTCACCTCCAGTGCAGTCTCCAACTTCACCTCCAGTGCAGTCTCCATTGCAGTCTCCAACTTCACCTCCAGTGAAGTCTCTAGTGCAATCTCCAGTGCAGTCTCCAGTGCAGTCTCCAACTTCACCTCCAGTGCAGTCTCCAGTGCAGTCTCCACGTTTACCTCCAGTGCAGTCTCCAGTGCAGTCTCGAACTTCACCTCCAGTGCAGTCTCCAACTTCACCTCCAGTGCAGTCTCCAGTGCAGTCTACAACTTCATCTCCAGTGCAGTGTCCAGTGCAGTCTCCAACTTCACCTCCAGTGCAGTCTCTAGTGCAGTCTCCAACTTCACCTCCAGTGCAGTCTCCAGTGCAGTCTCCAGTGCAGTCTCCAACTTCACCTCCAGTGTAGTCTCCAGTGCAGTCTCCAGTAGAGTCTCCAGTGCAGTCTGCAATTTCACCTCCAGTGCAGTCTCCAGTGCAGTCTCCAGTGCAGTCTCCAACTTCACCTCCAGTGTAGTCTCCAGTAGAGTCTCCAGTGCAGTCTCCAACTTCACCTCCAGTGCAGTCTCCAGTGCAGTCTCCAGTGCAGTCTCCAACATCACCTCCAGTGCAGTCTCCAACTTCACCTCCAGTGCAGTCTCCAGTGCAGTCTCCAACTTCACCTACAGTGCAGTCTCCAGTGCAGTCTCCAGTGCAGTCTCCAACTTCACCTCCAGTGCAGTCTCCAGTGCAGTCTCCAACTTCACCTCCAGTGCAGTCTCCAGTGCAGTCTCCACTGCAGTCTCCAACTTCACCTCCAGTGCAGTCTCCAGTGCAGTCTCCAGTGCAGTCTCCAACTTCACCTCCAGTGCAGTCTCCAGTGCAGTCTCCAACTTCACCTCCGGTGCAGTCTCCAGTGCAGTCTCCAACTTCACCTCCGGTGCAGTCTCCAGTGCAGTCTCCAACTTCACCTGCAGTGCAGTCTCCAGTGCAGTCTCCAGTGCAGTCTCCAGTGCAGTCTCCAGTGCAGTCTCCAACTTCACCTCCAGTGCAGTCTCCAGTGCAGTCTCCACGTTTACCTCCAGTGCAGTCTCCAGTGCAGTCTCCAACTTCACCTCCAGTGCAGTCTCCAACTTCACCTCCAGTGCAGTCTCCAGTGCAGTCTCCAACTTCACCTCCAGTGCAGTCTCCAGTGCAGTCTCCAACTTCACCTCCAGTGCAGTCTCCAACTTCACCTCCAGTGCAGTCTCCAGTGCAGTCTCCAGTGCAGTCTCCAACTTCACCTCCAGTGCAGTCTCCAACTTCACCTCCAGTGCAGTCTCCAACTTCACCTCCAGTGCAGTCTCCAGTGCAGTCTCCAGTGCAGTCTCCAACTTCACCTCCAGTGCAGTCTCCAGTGCAGTCTCCAGTGCAGTCTCCAGTGCAGTCTCCAACTTCACCTCCAGTGCAGTCTCCAACTTCACTTCCAGTGCAGTCTCCAACTTCACCTCCAGTGCAGTCACCAGTGCAGTCTCCAACTTCACCTCCAGTGCAGTCTCCAGTGCAGTCTCCAACTTCACCTCCAGTGCAGTCTCCAGTGCAGTCTCCAACTTCACCTACAGTGCAGTCTCCAGTGCAGTCTCCAACTTCACCTCCAGTGCAGTCTCCAGTGCAGTCTCCAACTTCACCTCCAGTGCAGTCTCCAGTGCAGTCTCCAACTTCACCTCCAGTGTAGTCTCCAGTGCAGTCTCCAGTACAGTCTCCAGTGCAGTCTCCAACTTCACCTCCAGTGCAGTCTCCAGTGCAGTCTCCAACTTCACCTCCAGTGCAGTCTCCAGTGCAGTCTCCAGTGCAGTCTCCAACTTCACCTCCAGTGCAGTCTCCAACTTCACCTCCAGTGCAGTCTCCAACTTCACCTACAGTGCAGTCTCCAGTGCAGTCTCCAGTGCAGTCTCCAACTTCACCTCCAGTGCAGTCTCCAGTGCAGTCTCCAACTTCACCTCCAGTGCAGTCTCCAACTTCAACTACAGTGCACTCTCCAGTGCAGTCTCCAACTTCACCTCCAGTGCAGTCTCCAGTGCAGTCTCCACGTTCACCTCCAGTGCAGTCTCCAGTGCAGTCTCCAACTTCACCTCCAGTGCAGTCTCCAACTTCACCTCCAGTGCAGTCTCCAGTGCAGTCTCCAACTTCACCTCCAGTGCAGTCTCCAGTGCAGTCTCCAACTTCATCTCCAGTGCAGTGTCCAGTGCAGTCTCCAACTTCACCTCCAGTGCAGTCTCCAACTTCACCTCCAGTGCAGTATCCAACTTCACCTCCAGTGCAGTCTCCAGTGCAGTCTCCAACTTCACCTCCAGTGCAGTCTCCAGTGGAGTCTCCAGTGCAGTCTCCAACTTCACCTCCAGTGCAGTCTCCAACTTCACCTCCAGTGCAGTCTCCATTGCAGTCTCCAACTTCACCTCCAGTGAAGTCTCTAGTGCAATCTCCAGTGCAGTCTCCAGTGCAGTCTCCAACTTCACCTCCAGTGCAGTCTCCAGTGCAGTCTCCACGTTTACCTCCAGTGCAGTCTCCAGTGCAGTCTCCAACTTCACCTCCAGTGCAGTCTCCAACTTCACCTCCAGTGCAGTCTCCAGTGCAGTCTCCAACTTCATCTCCAGTGCAGTGTCCAGTGCAGTCTCCAACTTCACCTCCAGTGCAGTCTCCAACTTCACCTCCAGTGCAGTCTCCAGTGCAGTCTCCAACTTCACCTCCAGTGCAGTCTCCAGTGCAGTCTCCAACTTCACCTCCAGTGCAGTCTCCAGTGCAGTCTCCAGTGCAGTCTCCAACTTCACCTCCAGTGTAGTCTCCAGTGCAGTCTCCAGTAGAGTCTCCAGTGCAGTCTGCAACTTCACCTCCAGTGCAGTCTCCAGTGCAGTCTCCAGTGCAGTCTCCAACTTCACCTCCAGTGTAGTCTCCAGTAGAGTCTCCAGTGCAGTCTCCAACTTCACCTCCAGTGCAGTCTCCAGTGCAGTCTCCAGTGCAGTCTCCAACATCACCTCCAGTGCAGTCTCCAACTTCACCTCCAGTGCAGTCTCCATTGCAGTCTCCAACTTCACCTCCAGTGAAGTCTCTAGTGCAATCTCCAGTGCAGTCTCCAGTGCAGTCTCCAACTTCACCTCCAGTGCAGTCTCCAGTGCAGTCTCCACGTTTACCTCCAGTGCAGTCTCCAGTGCAGTCTCCAACTTCACCTCCAGTGCAGTCTCCAACTTCACCTCCAGTGCAGTCTCCAGTGCAGTCTCCAACTTCATCTCCAGTGCAGTGTCCAGTGCAGTCTCCAACTTCACCTCCAGTGCAGTCTCCAACTTCACCTCCAGTGCAGTCTCCAGTGCAGTCTCCAACTTCACCTCCAGTGCAGTCTCCAGTGCAGTCTCCAACTTCACCTCCAGTGCAGTCTCCAGTGCAGTCTCCAGTGCAGTCTCCAACTTCACCTCCAGTGTAGTCTCCAGTGCAGTCTCCAGTAGAGTCTCCAGTGCAGTCTGCAACTTCACCTCCAGTGCAGTCTCCAGTGCAGTCTCCAGTGCAGTCTCCAACTTCACCTCCAGTGTAGTCTCCAGTAGAGTCTCCAGTGCAGTCTCCAACTTCACCTCCAGTGCAGTCTCCAGTGCAGTCTCCAGTGCAGTCTCCAACATCACCTCCAGTGCAGTCTCCAACTTCACCTCCAGTGCAGTCTCCAGTGCAGTCTCCAACTTCACCTCCAGTGCAGTCTCCAGTGCAGTCTCCAACTTCACCTCCAGTGCCGTCTCCAGTGCAGTCTCCACGTTCACCTCCAGTGCAGTCTCCAGTGCAGTCTCCAACTTCACCTCCAGTGCAGTCTCCAGTGCAGTCTCCAACTTCACCTCCAGTGCAGTCTCCAGTGCAGTCTCCAACTTCACCTCCAGTGCAGTCTCCAGTGCAGTCTCCAACTTCACCTCCAGTGTAGTCTCCAGTGCAGTCTCCAGTACAGTCTCCAGTGCAGTCTCCAACTTCACCTCCAGTGCAGTCTCCAGTGCAGTCTCCAACTTCACCTCCAGTGCAGTCTCCAGTGCAGTCTCCAGTGCAGTCTCCAACTTCACCTCCAGTGCAGTCTCCAACTTCACCTCCAGTGCAGTCTCCAACTTCACCTACAGTGCAGTCTCCAGTGCAGTCTCCAGTGCAGTCTCCAACTTCACCTCCAGTGCAGTCTCCAGTGCAGTCTCCAACTTCACCTCCAGTGCAGTCTCCAACTTCACCTACAGTGCAGTCTCCAGTGCAGTCTCCAACTTCACCTCCAGTGCAGTCTCCAGTGCAGTCTGCAGTGCAGTCTCCAACTTCACCTCCAGTGCAGTCTCCAGTGCAGTCTCCACGTTCACCTCCAGTGCAGTCTCCAGTGCAGTCTCCAACTTCACCTCCAGTGCAGTCTCCAACTTCACCTCCAGTGCAGCCTCCAGTGCAGTCTCCAACTTCACCTCCAGTGCAGTCTCCAGTGCAGTCTCCAGTGCAGTCTCCAACTTCACCTCCAGTGCAGTCTCCAGTGCAGTCTCCAACTTCACCTCCAGTGCAGTCTCCAGTGCAGTCTCCAACTTCACCTCCAGTGCAGTCTCCAGTGGAGTCTCCAGTGCAGTCTCCAACTTCACCTCCAGTGCAGTCTCCAACTTCACCTCCAGTGCAGTCTCCATTGCAGTCTCCAACTTCACCTCCAGTGAAGTCTCTAGTGCAATCTCCAGTGCAGTCTCCAGTGCAGTCTCCAACTTCACCTCCAGTGCAGTCTCCAGTGCAGTCTCCACGTTTACCTCCAGTGCAGTCTCCAGTGCAGTCTCGAACTTCACCTCCAGTGCAGTCTCCAACTTCACCTCCAGTGCAGTCTCCAGTGCAGTCTACAACTTCATCTCCAGTGCAGTGTCCAGTGCAGTCTCCAACTTCACCTCCAGTGCAGTCTCTAGTGCAGTCTCCAACTTCACCTCCAGTGCAGTCTCCAGTGCAGTCTCCAGTGCAGTCTCCAACTTCACCTCCAGTGTAGTCTCCAGTGCAGTCTCCAGTAGAGTCTCCAGTGCAGTCTGCAACTTCACCTCCAGTGCAGTCTCCAGTGCAGTCTCCAGTGCAGTCTCCAACTTCACCTCCAGTGTAGTCTCCAGTAGAGTCTCCAGTGCAGTCTCCAACTTCACCTCCAGTGCAGTCTCCAGTGCAGTCTCCAGTGCAGTCTCCAACATCACCTCCAGTGCAGTCTCCAACTTCACCTCCAGTGCAGTCTCCAGTGCAGTCTCCAACTTCACCTACAGTGCAGTCTCCAGTGCAGTCTCCAGTGCAGTCTCCAACTTCACCTCCAGTGCAGTCTCCAGTGCAGTCTCCAACTTCACCTCCAGTGCAGTCTCCAGTGCAGTCTCCACTGCAGTCTCCAACTTCACCTCCAGTGCAGTCTCCAGTGCAGTCTCCAGTGCAGTCTCCAACTTCACCTCCAGTGCAGTCTCCAGTGCAGTCTCCAACTTCACCTCCGGTGCAGTCTCCAGTGCAGTCTCCAACTTCACCTCCGGTGCAGTCTCCAGTGCAGTCTCCAACTTCACCTGCAGTGCAGTCTCCAGTGCAGTCTCCAGTGCAGTCTCCAGTGCAGTCTCCAGTGCAGTCTCCAACTTCACCTCCAGTGCAGTCTCCAGTGCAGTCTCCACGTTTACCTCCAGTGCAGTCTCCAGTGCAGTCTCCAACTTCACCTCCAGTGCAGTCTCCAACTTCACCTCCAGTGCAGTCTCCAGTGCAGTCTCCAACTTCACCTCCAGTGCAGTCTCCAGTGCAGTCTCCAACTTCACCTCCAGTGCAGTCTCCAACTTCACCTCCAGTGCAGTCTCCAGTGCAGTCTCCAGTGCAGTCTCCAACTTCACCTCCAGTGCAGTCTCCAGTGCAGTCTCCAACTTCACCTCCAGTGCAGTCTCCAACTTCACCTCCAGTGCAGTCTCCAGTGCAGTCTCCAGTGCAGTCTCCAACTTCACCTCCAGTGCAGTCTCCAGTGCAGTCTCCAGTGCAGTCTCCAACTTCACCTCCAGTGCAGTCTCCAACTTCACTTCCAGTGCAGTCTCCAACTTCACCTCCAGTGCAGTCACCAGTGCAGTCTCCAACTTCACCTCCAGTGCAGTCACCAGTGCAGTCTCCAACTTCACCTCCAGTGCAGTCTCCAGTGCAGTCTCCAACTTCACCTCCAGTGCAGTCTCCAGTGCAGTCTCCAACTTCACCTACAGTGCAGTCTCCAGTGCAGTCTCCAACTTCACCTCCAGTGCAGTCTCCAGTGCAGTCTCCAACTTCACCTCCAGTGCAGTCTCCAGTGCAGTCTCCAACTTCACCTCCAGTGTAGTCTCCAGTGCAGTCTCCAGTACAGTCTCCAGTGCAGTCTCCAACTTCACCTCCAGTGCAGTCTCCAGTGCAGTCTCCAACTTCACCTCCAGTGCAGTCTCCAGTGCAGTCTCCAGTGCAGTCTCCAACTTCACCTCCAGTGCAGTCTCCAACTTCACCTCCAGTGCAGTCTCCAACTTCACCTACAGTGCAGTCTCCAGTGCAGTCTCCAGTGCAGTCTCCAACTTCACCTCCAGTGCAGTCTCCAGTGCAGTCTCCAACTTCACCTCCAGTGCAGTCTCCAACTTCAACTACAGTGCACTCTCCAGTGCAGTCTCCAACTTCACCTCCAGTGCAGTCTCCAGTGCAGTCTCCACGTTCACCTCCAGTGCAGTCTCCAGTGCAGTCTCCAACTTCACCTCCAGTGCAGTCTCCAACTTCACCTCCAGTGCAGTCTCCAGTGCAGTCTCCAACTTCACCTCCAGTGCAGTCTCCAGTGCAGTCTCCAACTTCATCTCCAGTGCAGTGTCCAGTGCAGTCTCCAACTTCACCTCCAGTGCAGTCTCCAACTTCACCTCCAGTGCAGTATCCAACTTCACCTCCAGTGCAGTCTCCAGTGCAGTCTCCAACTTCACCTCCAGTGCAGTCTCCAGTGGAGTCTCCAGTGCAGTCTCCAACTTCACCTCCAGTGCAGTCTCCAACTTCACCTCCAGTGCAGTCTCCATTGCAGTCTCCAACTTCACCTCCAGTGAAGTCTCTAGTGCAATCTCCAGTGCAGTCTCCAGTGCAGTCTCCAACTTCACCTCCAGTGCAGTCTCCAGTGCAGTCTCCACGTTTACCTCCAGTGCAGTCTCCAGTGCAGTCTCCAACTTCACCTCCAGTGCAGTCTCCAACTTCACCTCCAGTGCAGTCTCCAGTGCAGTCTCCAACTTCATCTCCAGTGCAGTGTCCAGTGCAGTCTCCAACTTCACCTCCAGTGCAGTCTCCAACTTCACCTCCAGTGCAGTCTCCAGTGCAGTCTCCAACTTCACCTCCAGTGCAGTCTCCAGTGCAGTCTCCAACTTCACCTCCAGTGCAGTCTCCAGTGCAGTCTCCAGTGCAGTCTCCAACTTCACCTCCAGTGTAGTCTCCAGTGCAGTCTCCAGTAGAGTCTCCAGTGCAGTCTGCAACTTCACCTCCAGTGCAGTCTCCAGTGCAGTCTCCAACTTCACCTCCAGTGTAGTCTCCAGTAGAGTCTCCAGTGCAGTCTCCAACTTCACCTCCAGTGCAGTCTCCAGTGCAGTCTCCAGTGCAGTCTCCAACATCACCTCCAGTGCAGTCTCCAACTTCACCTCCAGTGCAGTCTCCAGTGCAGTCTCCAACTTCACCTACAGTGCAGTCTCCAGTGCAGTCTCCAGTGCAGTCTCCAACTTCACCTCCAGTGCAGTCTCCAGTGCAGTCTCCAACTTCACCTCCAGTGCCGTCTCCAGTGCAGTCTCCACGTTCACCTCCAGTGCAGTCTCCAGTGCAGTCTCCAACTTCACCTCCAGTGCAGTCTCCAGTGCAGTCTCCAACTTCACCTCCAGTGCAGTCTCCAGTGCAGTCTCCAACTTCACCTCCAGTGTAGTCTCCAGTGCAGTCTCCAGTACAGTCTCCAGTGCAGTCTCCAACTTCACCTCCAGTGCAGTCTCCAGTGCAGTCTCCAACTTCACCTCCAGTGCAGTCTCCAGTGCAGTCTCCAGTGCAGTCTCCAACTTCACCTCCAGTGCAGTCTCCAACTTCACCTCCAGTGCAGTCTCCAACTTCACCTACAGTGCAGTCTCCAGTGCAGTCTCCAGTGCAGTCTCCAACTTCACCTCCAGTGCAGTCTCCAGTGCAGTCTCCAACTTCACCTCCAGTGCAGTCTCCAACTTCACCTACAGTGCAGTCTCCAGTGCAGTCTCCAACTTCACCTCCAGTGCAGTCTCCAGTGCAGTCTGCAGTGCAGTCTCCAACTTCACCTCCAGTGCAGTCTCCAGTGCAGTCTCCACGTTCACCTCCAGTGCAGTCTCCAGTGCAGTCTCCAACTTCACCTCCAGTGCAGTCTCCAACTTCACCTCCAGTGCAGCCTCCAGTGCAGTCTCCAACTTCACCTCCAGTGCAGTCTCCAGTGCAGTCTCCAGTGCAGTCTCCAACTTCACCTCCAGTGCAGTCTCCAGTGCAGTCTCCAACTTCACCTCCAGTGCAGTCTCCAGTGCAGTCTCCAACTTCACCTCCAGTGCAGTCTCCAGTGGAGTCTCCAGTGCAGTCTCCAACTTCACCTCCAGTGCAGTCTCCAACTTCACCTCCAGTGCAGTCTCCATTGCAGTCTCCAACTTCACCTCCAGTGAAGTCTCTAGTGCAATCTCCAGTGCAGTCTCCAGTGCAGTCTCCAACTTCACCTCCAGTGCAGTCTCCAGTGCAGTCTCCACGTTTACCTCCAGTGCAGTCTCCAGTGCAGTCTCGAACTTCACCTCCAGTGCAGTCTCCAACTTCACCTCCAGTGCAGTCTCCAGTGCAGTCTACAACTTCATCTCCAGTGCAGTGTCCAGTGCAGTCTCCAACTTCACCTCCAGTGCAGTCTCTAGTGCAGTCTCCAACTTCACCTCCAGTGCAGTCTCCAGTGCAGTCTCCAGTGCAGTCTCCAACTTCACCTCCAGTGTAGTCTCCAGTGCAGTCTCCAGTAGAGTCTCCAGTGCAGTCTGCAACTTCACCTCCAGTGCAGTCTCCAGTGCAGTCTCCAGTGCAGTCTCCATTTCACCTCCAGTGTAGTCTCCAGTAGAGTCTCCAGTGCAGTCTCCAACTTCACCTCCAGTGCAGTCTCCAGTGCAGTCTCCAGTGCAGTCTCCAACATCACCTCCAGTGCAGTCTCCAACTTCACCTCCAGTGCAGTCTCCAGTGCAGTCTCCAACTTCACCTACAGTGCAGTCTCCAGTGCAGTCTCCAGTGCAGTCTCCAACTTCACCTCCAGTGCAGTCTCCAGTGCAGTCTCCAACTTCACCTCCAGTGCAGTCTCCAGTGCAGTCTCCACTGCAGTCTCCAACTTCACCTCCAGTGCAGTCTCCAGTGCAGTCTCCAGTGCAGTCTCCAACTTCACCTCCAGTGCAGTCTCCAGTGCAGTCTCCAACTTCACCTCCGGTGCAGTCTCCAGTGCAGTCTCCAACTTCACCTCCGGTGCAGTCTCCAGTGCAGTCTCCAACTTCACCTGCAGTGCAGTCTCCAGTGCAGTCTCCAGTGCAGTCTCCAGTGCAGTCTCCAGTGCAGTCTCCAACTTCACCTCCAGTGCAGTCTCCAGTGCAGTCTCCACGTTTACCTCCAGTGCAGTCTCCAGTGCAGTCTCCAACTTCACCTCCAGTGCAGTCTCCAACTTCACCTCCAGTGCAGTCTCCAGTGCAGTCTCCAACTTCACCTCCAGTGCAGTCTCCAGTGCAGTCTCCAACTTCACCTCCAGTGCAGTCTCCAACTTCACCTCCAGTGCAGTCTCCAGTGCAGTCTCCAGTGCAGTCTCCAACTTCACCTCCAGTGCAGTCTCCAGTGCAGTCTCCAACTTCACCTCCAGTGCAGTCTCCAACTTCACCTCCAGTGCAGTCTCCAGTGCAGTCTCCAGTGCAGTCTCCAACTTCACCTCCAGTGCAGTCTCCAGTGCAGTCTCCAGTGCAGTCTCCAGTGCAGTCTCCAACTTCACCTCCAGTGCAGTCTCCAACTTCACTTCCAGTGCAGTCTCCAACTTCACCTCCAGTGCAGTCACCAGTGCAGTCTCCAACTTCACCTCCAGTGCAGTCACCAGTGCAGTCTCCAACTTCACCTCCAGTGCAGTCTCCAGTGCAGTCTCCAACTTCACCTCCAGTGCAGTCTCCAGTGCAGTCTCCAACTTCACCTACAGTGCAGTCTCCAGTGCAGTCTCCAACTTCACCTCCAGTGCAGTCTCCAGTGCAGTCTCCAACTTCACCTCCAGTGCAGTCTCCAGTGCAGTCTCCAACTTCACCTCCAGTGTAGTCTCCAGTGCAGTCTCCAGTACAGTCTCCAGTGCAGTCTCCAACTTCACCTCCAGTGCAGTCTCCAGTGCAGTCTCCAACTTCACCTCCAGTGCAGTCTCCAGTGCAGTCTCCAACTTCACCTCCAGTGCAGTCTCCAACTTCACCTCCAGTGCAGTCTCCAACTTCACCTACAGTGCAGTCTCCAGTGCAGTCTCCAGTGCAGTCTCCAACTTCACCTCCAGTGCAGTCTCCAGTGCAGTCTCCAACTTCACCTCCAGTGCAGTCTCCAACTTCAACTACAGTGCACTCTCCAGTGCAGTCTCCAACTTCACCTCCAGTGCAGTCTCCAGTGCAGTCTCCACGTTCACCTCCAGTGCAGTCTCCAGTGCAGTCTCCAACTTCACCTCCAGTGCAGTCTCCAACTTCACCTCCAGTGCAGTCTCCAGTGCAGTCTCCAACTTCACCTCCAGTGCAGTCTCCAGTGCAGTCTCCAACTTCATCTCCAGTGCAGTGTCCAGTGCAGTCTCCAACTTCACCTCCAGTGCAGTCTCCAACTTCACCTCCAGTGCAGTATCCAACTTCACCTCCAGTGCAGTCTCCAGTGCAGTCTCCAGTGCAGTATCCAACTTCACCTCCAGTGTAGTCTCCAGTGCAGTCTGCAGTAGAGTCTCCAGTGCAGTCTCCAACTTCACCTCCAGTGCAGTCTCCAGTGCAGTCTCCAACTTCACCTCCAGTGCAGTCTCCAGTGCAGTCTCCAGTGCAGTCTCCAACTTCACCTCCAGTGCAGTCTCCAGTGCAGTCTCCAACTTCACCTCCAGTGCAGTCTCCAGTGCAGTCTCCAACTTCACCTCCAGTGCAGTCTCCAGTGCAGTCTCCAGTGCAGTCTCCAACTTCACCTCCAGTGCAGTATCCAACTTCACCTCCAGTGCAGTCTCCAGTGCAGTCTCCAACTTCACCTCCAGTGCAGTCTCCAGTGCAGTCTCCAACTTCACCTCCAGTGCAGTCTCCAGTGCAGTCTCCAGTGCAGTCTCCAACTTCACCTCCAGTGTAGTCTCCAGTGCAGTCTCCAGTAGAGTCTCCAGTGCAGTCTGCAACTTCACCTCCAGTGCAGTCTCCAGTGCAGTCTCCAGTGCAGTCTCCAACTTCACCTCCAGTGCAGTCTCCAACTTCACCTCCAGTGCAGTCTCCAGTGCAGTCTCCAGTGCAGTCTCCAACATCACCTCCAGTGCAGTCTCCAACTTCACCTCCAGTGCAGTCTCCAGTGCAGTCTCCAACTTCACCTCCAGTGCAGTCTCCAGTGCAGTCTCCAGTGCAGTCTCCAACTTCACCTCCAGTGCAGTCTCCAGTGCAGTCTCCAACTTCACCTCCAGTGCCGTCTCCAGTGCAGTCTCCACGTTCACCTCCAGTGCAGTCTCCAGTGCAGTCTCCAACTTCACCTCCAGTGCAGTCTCCAGTGCAGTCTCCAACTTCATCTCCAGTGCAGTGTTCAGTGCAGTCTCCAACTTCACCTCCAGTGCAGTCTCCAGTGCAGTCTCCAACTTCACCTCCAGTGCAGTCTCCAGTGCAGTCTCCAACTTCACCTCCAGTGCAGTCTCCAGTGCAGTCTCCAACTTCACCTCCAGTGCAGTCTCCAGTGCAGTCTCCACTGCAGTCTCCAACTTCACCTCCAGTGCAGTCTCCAGTGCAGTCTCCAACTTCACCTCCAGTGCAGTCTCCAGTGCAGTCTCCAACTTCACCTCCGGTGCAGTCTCCAGTGCAGTCTCCAACTTCACCTCCGGTGCAGTCTCCAGTGCAGTCTCCAACTTCACCTCCAGTGCAGTCTCCAGTGCAGTCTCCAGTGCAGTCTCCAACTTCACCTCCAGTGCAGTCTCCAGTGCAGTCTCCACGTTTACCTCCAGTGCAGTCTCCAGTGCAGTCTCCAACTTCACCTCCAGTGCAGTCTCCAACTTCACCTCCAGTGCAGTCTCCAGTGCAGTCTCCAACTTCACCTCCAGTGCAGTCTCCAGTGCAGTCTCCAACTTCACCTCCAGTGCAGTCTCCAACTTCACCTCCAGTGCAGTCTCCAGTGCAGTCTCCAGTGCAGTCTCCAACTTCACCTCCAGTGCAGTCTCCAGTGCAGTCTCCAACTTCACCTCCAGTGCAGTCTCCAACTTCACCTCCAGTGCAGTCTCCAGTGCAGTCTCCAGTGCAGTCTCCAACTTCACCTCCAGTGCAGTCTCCAGTGCAGTCTCCAGTGCAGTCTCCAACATCACCTCCAGTGCAGTCTCCAACTTCACCTCCAGTGCAGTCTCCAGTGCAGTCTCCAACTTCACCTCCAGTGCAGTCTCCAGTGCAGTCTCCAGTGCAGTCTCCAACTTCACCTCCAGTGCAGTCTCCAGTGCAGTCTCCAACTTCACCTCCAGTGCCGTCTCCAGTGCAGTCTCCACGTTCACCTCCAGTGCAGTCTCCAGTGCAGTCTCCAACTTCACCTCCAGTGCAGTCTCCAGTGCAGTCTCCAACTTCATCTCCAGTGCAGTGTCCAGTGCAGTCTCCAACTTCACCTCCAGTGCAGTCTCCAGTGCAGTCTCCAACTTCACCTCCAGTGCAGTCTCCAGTGCAGTCTCCAACTTCACCTCCAGTGCAGTCTCCAGTGCAGTCTCCAACTTCACCTCCAGTGCAGTCTCCAGTGCAGTCTCCACTGCAGTCTCCAACTTCACCTCCAGTGCAGTCTCCAGTGCAGTCTCCAGTGCAGTCTCCAACTTCACCTCCAGTGCAGTCTCCAGTGCAGTCTCCAACTTCACCTCCGGTGCAGTCTCCAGTGCAGTCTCCAACTTCACCTCCGGTGCAGTCTCCAGTGCAGTCTCCAACTTCACCTCCAGTGCAGTCTCCAGTGCAGTCTCCAGTGCAGTCTCCAACTTCACCTCCAGTGCAGTCTCCAGTGCAGTCTCCACGTTTACCTCCAGTGCAGTCTCCAGTGCAGTCTCCAACTTCACCTCCAGTGCAGTCTCCAACTTCACCTCCAGTGCAGTCTCCAGTGCAGTCTCCAACTTCACCTCCAGTGCAGTCTCCAGTGCAGTCTCCAACTTCACCTCCAGTGCAGTCTCCAACTTCACCTCCAGTGCAGTCTCCAGTGCAGTCTCCAGTGCAGTCTCCAACTTCACCTCCAGTGCAGTCTCCAGTGCAGTCTCCAACTTCACCTCCAGTGCAGTCTCCAACTTCACCTCCAGTGCAGTCTCCAGTGCAGTCTCCAGTGCAGTCTCCAACTTCACCTCCAGTGCAGTCTCCAGTGCAGTCTCCAGTGCAGTCTCCAGTGCAGTCTCCAACTTCACCTCCAGTGCAGTCTCCAACTTCACTTCCAGTGCAGTCTCCAACTTCACCTCCAGTGCAGTCACCAGTGCAGTCTCCAACTTCACCTCCAGTGCAGTCTCCAGTGCAGTCTCCAACTTCACCTCCAGTGCAGTCTCCAGTGCAGTCTCCAACTTCACCTACAGTGCAGTCTCCAGTGCAGTCTCCAACTTCACCTCCAGTGCAGTCTCCAGTGCAGTCTCCAACTTCACCTCCAGTGCAGTCTCCAGTGCAGTCTCCAACTTCACCTCCAGTGTAGTCTCCAGTGCAGTCTCCAGTACAGTCTCCAGTGCAGTCTCCAACTTCACCTCCAGTGCAGTCTCCAGTGCAGTCTCCAACTTCACCTCCAGTGCAGTCTCCAGTGCAGTCTCCAGTGCAGTCTCCAACTTCACCTCCAGTGCAGTCTCCAACTTCACCTCCAGTGCAGTCTCCAACTTCACCTACAGTGCAGTCTCCAGTGCAGTCTCCAGTGCAGTCTCCAACTTCACCTCCAGTGCAGTCTCCAGTGCAGTCTCCAACTTCACCTCCAGTGCAGTCTCCAACTTCACCTCCAGTGCAGTCTCCAGTGCAGTCTCCAACTTCACCTCCAGTGCAGTCTCCAGTGCAGTCTGCAGTGCAGTCTCCAACTTCACCTCCAGTGCAGTCTCCACGTTCACCTCCAGTGCAGTCTCCAGTGCAGTCTCCAACTTCACCTCCAGTGCAGTCTCCAACTTCACCTCCAGTGCAGTCTCCAGTGCAGTCTCCAACTTCACCTCCAGTGCAGTCTCCAGTGCAGTCTCCAACTTCATCTCCAGTGCAGTGTCCAGTGCAGTCTCCAACTTCACCTCCAGTGCAGTCTCCAACTTCACCTCCAGTGCAGTCTCCAGTGCAGTCTCCAACTTCACCTCCAGTGCAGCCTCCAGTGCAGTCTCCAACTTCACCTCCAGTGCAGTCTCCAGTGCAGTCTCCAGTGCAGTCTCCAACTTCACCTCCAGTGTAGTCTCCAGTGCAGTCTCCAGTAGAGTCTCCAGTGCAGTCTCCAACTTCACCTCCAGTGCAGTCTCCAGTGCAGTCTCCAACTTCACCTCCAGTGTAGTCTCCAGTGCAGTCTCCAACTTCACCTCCAGTGCAGTCTCCAGTACAGTCTCCAGTGCAGTCTCCAACTTCACCTCCAGTGCAGTCTCCAACTTCACCTCCAGTGCAGTCTCCAGTGCAGTCTACAACTTCACCTACAGTGCAGTCTCCAGTGCAGTCTCCAGTGCAGTCTACAACTTCACCTACAGTGCAGTCTCCAGTGCAGTCTCCAGTGCAGTCTCCAACTTCACCTCCAGTGCAGTCTCCAGTGCAGTCTCCAACTTCACCTCCAGTGTAGTCTCCAGTGCAGTCTCCAGTAGAGTCTCCAGTGCAGTCTGCAACTTCACCTCCAGTGCAGTCTCCAGTGCAGTCTCCAACTTCACCTCCAGTGTAGTCTCCAGTGCAGTCTCCAACTTCACCTCCAGTGCAGTCTCCAGTACAGTCTCCAGTGCAGTCTCCAACTTCACCTCCAGTGCAGTCTCCAACTTCACCTCCAGTGCAGTCTCCAGTGCAGTCTACAACTTCACCTACAGTGCAGTCTCCAGTGCAGTCTCCAGTGCAGTCTCCAACTTCACCTCCAGTGCAGTCTCCAGTGCAGTCTCCACGTTCACCTCCAGTGCAGTCTCCAGTGCAGTCTCCAACTTCACCTCCAGTGCAGTCTCCAGTGCAGTCTCCAACTTCACCTCCAGTGCAGTGTCCAGTGCAGTCTCCAACTTCACCTCCAGTGCAGTCTCCAGTGCAGTCTCCAACTTCACCTCCAGTGCAGTCTCCAGTGCAGTCTCCAACTTCACCTCCAGTGCAGTCTCCACTGCAGTCTCCAACTTCACCTCCAGTGCAGTCTCCAGTGCAGTCTCCAGTGCAGTCTCCAACTTCACCTCCAGTGCAGTCTCCAGTGCAGTCTCCAACTTCACCTCCAGTGCAGTCTCCAGTGCAGTCTCCAACTTCACCTCCGGTGCAGTCTCCAGTGCAGTCTCCAACTTCACCTCCAGTGCAGTCTCCAGTGCAGTCTCCAGTGCAGTCTCCAACTTCACCTCCAGTGCAGTCTCCAACTTCACTTCCAGTGCAGTCTCCAACTTCACCTCCAGTGCAGTCTCCAGTGCAGTCTCCAACTTAACCTCCAGTGCAGTCTCCAGTGCAGTCTCCAGTGCAGTCTCCAACTTCACCTCCAGTGTAGTCTCCAGTGCAGTCTGCAGTAGAGTCTCCAGTGCAGTCTCCAACTTCACCTCCAGTGCAGTCTCCAGTGCAGTCTCCAACTTCACCTCCAGTGCAGTCTCCAGTGCAGTCTCCAGTGCAGTCTCCAACTTCACCTCCAGTGCAGTCTCCAACTTCACCTCCAGTGCAGTCTCCAGTGCAGTCTCCAACTTCACCTCCAGTGCAGTCTCCAGTGCAGTCTCCAACTTCACCTCCAGTGCAGTCTCAAACTTCACCTCCAGTGCAGTCTCCAGTGCAGTCTCCAGTGCAGTCTCCAACTTCACCTCCAGTGCAGTCTCCAGTGCAGTCTCCAACTTCACCTCCAGTGCAGTCTCCAACTTCACCTCCAGTGCAGTCTCCAACTTCACCTCCAGTGCAGTGTCCAGTGCAGTCTCCCACTTCACCTCCAGTGAAGTCTCCAACTTCACCTCCAGTGCAGTCTCCAGTGCAGTCTCCAGTGCAGTCTCCAACTTCACCTCCAGTGCAGTCTCCAACTTCACCTCCAGTGCAGTCTCCAGTGCAGTCTCCAACTTCACCTCCAGTGCAGTCTCCAGTGCAGTCTCAAGTGCAGTCTCCACTGCAGTCTCCAACTTCACCTCCAGTGCAGTCTCCAGTGCAGTCTCCAGTGCAGTCTCCAACTTCACCTCCAGTGCAGTCTCCAACTTCACTTCCAGTGCAGTCTCCAACTTCACCTCCAGTGCAGTCTCCAACTTCACCTCCAGTGCAGTCACCAGTGCAGTCTCCAACTTCACCTCCAGTGCAGTCTCCAGTGAAGTCTCCAACTTCGACTCCAGTGCAGTCTCCAGTGCAGTCTCCAACTTCACCTCCAGTGCAGTCTCCAGTGCAGTCTCCAACTTCACCTCAAGTGCAGTCTCCAGTGCAGTCTCCAACTTCACCTCCAGTGCAGTCTCCAGTGCAGTCTCCAGTGCAGTCTCCAACTTCACCTCCAGTGTAGTCTCCAGTGCAGTCTCCAGTACAGCCTCCAGTGCAGTCTCCAACTTCACCTCCAGTGCAGTCTCCAGTGCAGTCTCCAACTTCACCTCCAGTGCAGTCTCCAGTGCAGTCTCCAGTGCAGTCTCCAACTTCACCTCCAGTGCAGTCTCCAACTTCACCTCCAGTGCAGTCTCCAACTTCACCTACAGTGCAGTCTCCAGTGCAGTCTCCAACTTCACCTCCAGTGCAGTCTCCAACTTCACCTACAGTGCAGTCTCCAGTGCAGTCTCCAACTTCACCTCCAGTGCAGTCTCCAACTTCACCTACAGTGCAGTCTCCAGTGCAGTCTCCAACTTCACCTCCAGTGCAGTCTCCAGTGCAGTCTGCAGTGCAGTCTCCAACTTCACCTCCAGTGCAGTCTCCAGTGCAGTCTCCACGTTCACCTCCAGTGCAGTCTCCAGTGCAGTCTCCAACTTCACCTCCAGTGCAGTCTCCAACTTCACCTCCAGTGCAGTCTCCAGTGCAGTCTCCAACTTCATCTCCAGTGCAGTCTCCAGTGCCGTCTCCAGTGCAGTCTCCAACTTCACCTCCAGTGCAGTCTCCAACTTCACCTCCAGTGCAGTCTCCAACTTCACCTACAGTGCAGTCTCCAGTGCAGTCTCCAGTGCAGTCTCCAACTTCACCTCCAGTGCAGTCTCCAGTGCAGTCTCCAACTTCACCTCCAGTGCAGTCTCCAACTTCACCTACAGTGCAGTCTCCAGTGCAGTCTCCAACTTCACCTCCAGTGCAGTCTCCAGTGCAGTCTGCAGTGCAGTCTCCAACTTCACCTCCAGTGCAGTCTCCAGTGCAGTCTCCACGTTCACCTCCAGTGCAGTCTCCAGTGCAGTCTCCAACTTCACCTCCAGTGCAGTCTCCAACTTCACCTCCAGTGCAGTCTCCAGTGCAGTCTCCAACTTCACCTCCAGTGCAGTGTCCAGTGCAGTCTCCAACTTCACCTCCAGTGCAGTCTCCAACTTCACCTCCAGTGCAGTCTCCAGTGCAGTCTCCAACTTCACCTCCAGTGCAGCCTCCAGTGCAGTCTCCAACTTCACCTCCAGTGCAGTCTCCAGTGCAGTCTCCAGTGCAGTCTCCAACTTCACCTCCAGTGTAGTCTCCAGTGCAGTCTCCAGTAGAGTCTCCAGTGCAGTCTGCAACTTCACCTCCAGTGCAGTCTCCAGTGCAGTCTCCAACTTCACCTCCAGTGCAGTCTCCAGTGCAGTCTCCAACTTCACCTCCAGTGCAGTCTCCAGTGCAGTCTCCAACTTCACCTCCAGTGCAGTCTCCAGTACAGTCTCCAGTGCAGTCTCCAACTTCACCTCCAGTGCAGTCTCCAACTTCACCTCCAGTGCAGTCTCCAGTGCAGTCTCCAACTTCACCTACAGTGCAGTCTCCAGTGCAGTCTCCAACTTCACCTCCAGTGCAGTCTCCAGTGCAATCTCCAACTTCACCTCCAGTGCAGTCTCCAGTGCAGTCTCCACGTTCACCTCCAGTGCAGTCTCCAGTGCAGTCTCCAACTTCACCTCCAGTGCAGTCTCCAGTGCAGTCTCCAACTTCACCTCCAGTGCAGTCTCCAGTGCAGTCTCCAACTTCACCTCCAGTGCAGCCTCCAGTGCAGTCTCCAACTTCACCTCCAGTGCAGTCTCCAGTGCAGTCTCCAGTGCAGTCTCCAACTTCACCTCCAGTGTAGTCTCCAGTGCAGTCTCCAGTAGAGTCTCCAGTGCAGTCTGCAACTTCACCTCCAGTGCAGTCTCCAGTGCAGTCTCCAACTTCACCTCCAGTGCAGTCTCCAGTGCAGTCTCCAACTTCACCTCCAGTGCAGTCTCCAGTGCAGTCTCCAACTTCACCTCCAGTGCAGTCTCCAGTACAGTCTCCAGTGCAGTCTCCAACTTCACCTCCAGTGCAGTCTCCAACTTCACCTCCAGTGCAGTCTCCAGTGCAGTCTCCAACTTCACCTACAGTGCAGTCTCCAGTGCAGTCTCCAACTTCACCTCCAGTGCAGTATCCAACTTCACCTCCAGTGCAGTCTCCAGTGCAGTCTCCAACTTCACCTCCAGTGCAGTCTCCAGTGCAGTCTCCAACTTCACCTCCAGTGCAGTCTCCAGTGCAGTCTCCAGTGCAGTCTCCAACTTCACCTCCAGTGTAGTCTCCAGTGCAGTCTCCAGTAGAGTCTCCAGTGCAGTCTGCAACTTCACCTCCAGTGCAGTGTCCAGTGCAGTCTCCAGTGCAGTCTCCAGCTTCACCTCCAGTGTAGTCTCCAGTAGAGTCTCCAGTGCAGTCTCCAACTTCACCTCCAGTGCAGTCTCCAGTGCAGTCTCCAGTGCAGTCTCCAACATCACCTCCAGTGCAGTCTCCAACTTCACCTCCAGTGCAGTCTCCAGTGCAGTCTCCAACTTCACCTCCAGTGCAGTCTCCAGTGCAGTCTCCAGTGCAGTCTCCAACTTCACCTCCAGTGCAGTCTCCAGTGCAGTCTCCAACTTCACCTCCAGTGCCGTCTCCAGTGCAGTCTCCACGTTCACCTCCAGTGCAGTCTCCAGTGCAGTCTCCAACTTCACCTCCAGTGCAGTCTCCAGTGCAGTCTCCAACTTCATCTCCAGTGCAGTGTCCAGTGCAGTCTCCAACTTCACCTCCAGTGCAGTCTCCAGTGCAGTCTCCAACTTCACCTCCAGTGCAGTCTCCAGTGCAGTCTCCAACTTCACCTCCAGTGCAGTCTGCAGTGCAGTCTCCAACTTCACCTCCAGTGCAGTCTCCAGTGCAGTCTCCACTGCAGTCTCCAACTTCACCTCCAGTGCAGTCTCCAGTGCAGTCTCCAGTGCAGTCTCCAACTTCACCTCCAGTGCAGTCTCCAGTGCAGTCTCCAACTTCACCTCCGGTGCAGTCTCCAGTGCAGTCTCCAACTTCACCTCCGGTGCAGTCTCCAGTGCAGTCTCCAACTTCACCTCCAGTGCAGTCTCCAGTGTAGTCTCCAGTGCAGTCTCCAGTGCAGTCTCCAACTTCACCTCCAGTGCAGTCTCCAGTGCAGTCTCCAACTTCACCTCCGGTGCAGTCTCCAGTGCAGTCTCCAACTTCACCTCCGGTGCAGTCTCCAGTGCAGTCTCCAACTTCACCTCCAGTGCAGTCTCCAGTGTAGTCTCCAGTGCAGTCTCCAGTGCAGTCTCCAACTTCACCAACAGTGCAGTCTCCAGTGCAGTCTCCAGTGCAGTCTCCAACTTCACCTCCAGTGCAGTCTCCAGTGCAGTCTCCAACTTCACCTCCAGTGCAGTCTCCAACTTCACCTCCAGTGCAGTCTCCAGTGCAGTCTCCAACTTCACCTCCAGTGCAGTCTCCAGTGCAGTCTGCAGTGCAGTCTCCAACTTCACCTCCAGTGCAGTCTCCAGTGCAGTCTCCAGTGCAGTCTCCAACTTCACCTCCAGTGCAGTCTCCAACTTCACCTCCAGTGCAGTCTCCAGTGCAGTCTCCAACTTCACCTCCAGTGCAGTCTCCAGTGCAGTCTCCAACTTCATCTCCAGTGCAGTGTCCAGTGCAGTCTCCAACTTCACCTCCAGTGCAGTCTCCAACTTCACCTCCAGTGCAGTCTCCAGTGCAGTCTCCAACTTCACCTCCAGTGCAGCCTCCAGTGCAGTCTCCAACTTCACCTCCAGTGCAGTCTCCAGTGCAGTCTCCAGTGCAGTCTCCAACTTCACCTCCAGTGTAGTCTCCAGTGCTGTCTCCAGTAGAGTCTCCAGTGCAGTCTCCAACTTCACCTCCAGTGCAGTCTCCAGTGCAGTCTCCAACTTCACCTCCAGTGTAGTCTCCAGTGCAGTCTCCAACTTCACCTTAAGTGCAGTCTCCAGTACAGTCTCCAGTGCAGTCTCCAACTTCACCTCCAGTGCAGTCTCCAACTTCACCTCCAGTGCAGTCTCCAGTGCAGTCTACAACTTCACCTACAGTGCAGTCTCCAGTGCAGTCTCCAGTGCAGTCTACAACTTCACCTACAGTGCAGTCTCCAGTGCAGTCTCCAGTGCAGTCTCCAACTTCACCTCCAGTGCAGTCTCCAGTGCAGTCTCCAACTTCACCTCCAGTGTAGTCTCCAGTGCAGTCTCCAGTAGAGTCTCCAGTGCAGTCTGCAACTTCACCTCCAGTGCAGTCTCCAGTGCAGTCTCCAACTTCACCTCCAGTGTAGTCTCCAGTGCAGTCTCCAACTTCACCTCCAGTGCAGTCTCCAGTACAGTCTCCAGTGCAGTCTCCAACTTCACCTCCAGTGCAGTCTCCAACTTCACCTCCAGTGCAGTCTCCAGTGCAGTCTACAACTTCACCTACAGTGCAGTCTCCAGTGCAGTCTCCAGTGCAGTCTCCAACTTCACCTCCAGTGCAGTCTCCAGTGCAGTCTCCACGTTCACCTCCAGTGCAGTCTCCAGTGCAGTCTCCAACTTCACCTCCAGTGCAGTCTCCAGTGCAGTCTCCAACTTCACCTCCAGTGCAGTGTCCAGTGCAGTCTCCAACTTCACCTCCAGTGCAGTCTCCAGTGCAGTCTCCAACTTCACCTCCAGTGCAGTCTCCAGTGCAGTCTCCAACTTCACCTCCAGTGCAGTCTCCACTGCAGTCTCCAACTTCACCTCCAGTGCAGTCTCCAGTGCAGTCTCCAGTGCAGTCTCCAACTTCACCTCCAGTGCAGTCTCCAGTGCAGTCTCCAACTTCACCTCCAGTGCAGTCTCCAGTGCAGTCTCCAACTTCACCTCCGGTGCAGTCTCCAGTGCAGTCTCCAACTTCACCTCCAGTGCAGTCTCCAGTGCAGTCTCCAGTGCAGTCTCCAACTTCACCTCCAGTGCAGTCTCCAACTTCACTTCCAGTGCAGTCTCCAACTTCACCTCCAGTGCAGTCTCCAGTGCAGTCTCCAACTTAACCTCCAGTGCAGTCTCCAGTGCAGTCTCCAGTGCAGTCTCCAACTTCACCTCCAGTGTAGTCTCCAGTGCAGTCTGCAGTAGAGTCTCCAGTGCAGTCTCCAACTTCACCTCCAGTGCAGTCTCCAGTGCAGTCTCCAACTTCACCTCCAGTGCAGTCTCCAGTGCAGTCTCCAGTGCAGTCTCCAACTTCACCTCCAGTGCAGTCTCCAACTTCACCTCCAGTGCAGTCTCCAGTGCAGTCTCCAACTTCACCTCCAGTGCAGTCTCCAGTGCAGTCTCCAACTTCACCTCCAGTGCAGTCTCAAACTTCACCTCCAGTGCAGTCTCCAGTGCAGTCTCCAGTGCAGTCTCCAACTTCACCTCCAGTGCAGTCTCAAACTTCACCTCCAGTGCAGTCTCCAGTGCAGTCTCCAGTGCAGTCTCCAACTTCACCTCCAGTGCAGTCTCCAGTGCAGTCTCCAACTTCACCTCCAGTGCAGTCTCCAACTTCACCTCCAGTGCAGTCTCCAGTGCAGTCTCAAACTTCACCTCCAGTGCAGTCTCCAGTGCAGTCTCCAACTTCATCTCCAGTGCAGTGTCCAGTGCAGTCTCCCACTTCACCTCCAGTGAAGTCTCCAACTTCACCTCCAGTGCAGTCTCCAGTGCAGTCTCCAGTGCAGTCTCCAACTTCACCTCCAGTGCAGTCTCCAGTGCAGTCTCAAGTGCAGTCTCCACTGCAGTCTCCAACTTCACCTCCAGTGCAGTCTCCAGTGCAGTCTCCAGTGCAGTCTCCAACTTCACCTCCAGTGCAGTCTCCAACTTCACTTCCAGTGCAGTCTCCAACTTCACCTCCAGTGCAGTCTCCAACTTCACCTCCAGTGCAGTCACCAGTGCAGTCTCCAACTTCACCTCCAGTGCAGTCTCCAGTGCAGTCTCCAACTTCGACTCCAGTGCAGTCTCCAGTGCAGTCTCCAACTTCACCTCCAGTGCAGTCTCCAGTGCAGTCTCCAACTTCACCTCCAGTGCAGTCTCCAGTGCAGTCTCCAACTTCACCTCCAGTGCAGTCTCCAGTGCAGTCTCCAGTGCAGTCTCCAACTTCACCTCCAGGGTAGTCTCCAGTGCAGTCTCCAGTACAGTCTCCAGTGCAGTCTCCAACTTCACCTCCAGTGCAGTCTCCAGTGCAGTCTCCAGTGCAGTCTCCAACTTCACCTCCAGTGCAGTCTCCAACTTCACCTCCAGTGCAGTCTCCAACTTCACCTACAGTGCAGTCTCCAGTGCAGTCTCCAACTTCACCTCCAGTGCAGTCTCCAACTTCACCTACAGTGCAGTCTCCAGTGCAGTCTCCAACTTCACCTCCAGTGCAGTCTCCAACTTCACCTACAGTGCAGTCTCCAGTGCAGTCTCCAACTTCACCTCCAGTGCAGTCTCCAGTGCAGTCTGCAGTGCAGTCTCCAACTTCACCTCCAGTGCAGTCTCCAGTGCAGTCTCCACGTTCACCTCCAGTGCAGTCTCCAGTGCAGTCTCCAACTTCACCTCCAGTGCAGTCTCCAACTTCACCTCCAGTGCAGTCTCCAGTGCAGTCTCCAACTTCATCTCCAGTGCAGTGTCCAGTGCAGTCTCCAACTTCACCTCCAGTGCAGTCTCCAGTGCAGTCTCCAACTTCACCTCCAGTGCAGTCTCAAACTTCACCTCCAGTGCAGTCTCCAGTGCAGTCTCCAGTGCAGTCTCCAACTTCACCTCCAGTGCAGTCTCCAGTGCAGTCTCCAACTTCACCTCCAGTGCAGTCTCCAACTTCACCTCCAGTGCAGTCTCCAGTGCAGTCTCAAACTTCACCTCCAGTGCAGTCTCCAGTGCAGTCTCCAACTTCATCTCCAGTGCAGTGTCCAGTGCAGTCTCCCACTTCACCTCCAGTGAAGTCTCCAACTTCACCTCCAGTGCAGTCTCCAGTGCAGTCTCCAGTGCAGTCTCCAACTTCACCTCCAGTGCAGTCTCCAACTTCACCTCCAGTGCAGTCTCCAGTGCAGTCTCCAACTTCACCTCCAGTGCAGTCTCCAGTGCAGTCTCAAGTGCAGTCTCCACTGCAGTCTCCAACTTCACCTCCAGTGCAGTCTCCAGTGCAGTCTCCAGTGCAGTCTCCAGTGCAGTCTCCAACTTCACCTCCAGTGCAGTCTCCAACTTCACTTCCAGTGCAGTCTCCAACTTCACCTCCAGTGCAGTCTCCAACTTCACCTCCAGTGCAGTCACCAGTGCAGTCTCCAACTTCACCTCCAGTGCAGTCTCCAGTGCAGTCTCCAACTTCGACTCCAGTGCAGTCTCCAGTGCAGTCTCCAACTTCACCTCCAGTGCAGTCTCCAGTGCAGTCTCCAACTTCACCTCCAGTGCAGTCTCCAGTGCAGTCTCCAACTTCACCTCCAGTGCAGTCTCCAGTGCAGTCTCCAGTGCAGTCTCCAACTTCACCTGCAGTGTAGTCTCCAGTGCAGTCTCCAGTACAGTCTCCAGTGCAGTCTCCAACTTCACCTCCAGTGCACTCTCCAGTGCAGTCTCCAACTTCACCTCCAGTGCAGTCTCCAGTGCAGTCTCCAGTGCAGTCTCCAACTTCACCTCCAGTGCAGTCTCCAACTTCACCTCCAGTGCAGTCTCCAACTTCACCTACAGTGCAGTCTCCAGTGCAGTCTCCAACTTCACCTCCAGTGCAGTCTCCAACTTCACCTACAGTGCAGTCTCCAGTGCAGTCTCCAACTTCACCTCCAGTGCAGTCTCCAACTTCACCTACAGTGCAGTCTCCAGTGCAGTCTCCACGTTCACCTCCAGTGCAGTCTCCAGTGCAGTCTCCAACTTCACCTCCAGTGCAGTCTCCAGTGCAGTCTCCAGTGCAGTCTCCAACTTCACCTCCAGTGCAGTCTCCAACTTCACCTCCAGTGCAGTCTCCAACTTCACCTACAGTGCAGTCTCCAGTGCAGTCTCCAACTTCACCTCCAGTGCAGTCTCCAGTGCAGTCTGCAGTGCAGTCTCCAACTTCACCTCCAGTGCAGTCTCCAGTGCAGTCTCCACGTTCACCTCCAGTGCAGTCTCCAGTGCAGTCTCCAACTTCACCTCCAGTGCAGTCTCCAACTTCACCTCCAGTGCAGTCTCCAGTGCAGTCTCCAACTTCATCTCCAGTGCAGTGTCCAGTGCAGTCTCCAACTTCACCTCCAGTGCAGTCTCCAGTGCAGTCTCCAACTTCACCTCCAGTGCAGTCTCAAACTTCACCTCCAGTGCAGTCTCCAGTGCAGTCTCCAGTGCAGTCTCCAACTTCACCTCCAGTGCAGTCTCCAGTGCAGTCTCCAACTTCACCTCCAGTGCAGTCTCCAACTTCACCTCCAGTGCAGTCTCCAGTGCAGTCTCAAACTTCACCTCCAGTGCAGTCTCCAGTGCAGTCTCCAACTTCATCTCCAGTGCAGTGTCCAGTGCAGTCTCCCACTTCACCTCCAGTGAAGTCTCCAACTTCACCTCCAGTGCAGTCTCCAGTGCAGTCTCCAGTGCAGTCTCCAACTTCACCTCCAGTGCAGTCTCCAACTTCACCTCCAGTGCAGTCTCCAGTGCAGTCTCCAACTTCACCTCCAGTGCAGTCTCCAGTGCAGTCTCAAGTGCAGTCTCCACTGCAGTCTCCAACTTCACCTCCAGTGCAGTCTCCAGTGCAGTCTCCAGTGCAGTCTCCAGTGCAGTCTCCAACTTCACCTCCAGTGCAGTCTCCAACTTCACTTCCAGTGCAGTCTCCAACTTCACCTCCAGTGCAGTCTCCAACTTCACCTCCAGTGCAGTCACCAGTGCAGTCTCCAACTTCACCTCCAGTGCAGTCTCCAGTGCAGTCTCCAACTTCGACTCCAGTGCAGTCTCCAGTGCAGTCTCCAACTTCACCTCCAGTGCAGTCTCCAGTGCAGTCTCCAACTTCACCTCCAGTGCAGTCTCCAGTGCAGTCTCCAACTTCACCTCCAGTGCAGTCTCCAGTGCAGTCTCCAGTGCAGTCTCCAACTTCACCTGCAGTGTAGTCTCCAGTGCAGTCTCCAGTACAGTCTCCAGTGCAGTCTCCAACTTCACCTCCAGTGCAGTCTCCAGTGCAGTCTCCAACTTCACCTCCAGTGCAGTCTCCAGTGCAGTCTCCAGTGCAGTCTCCAACTTCACCTCCAGTGCAGTCTCCAACTTCACCTCCAGTGCAGTCTCCAACTTCACCTACAGTGCAGTCTCCAGTGCAGTCTCCAACTTCACCTCCAGTGCAGTCTCCAACTTCACCTACAGTGCAGTCTCCAGTGCAGTCTCCAACTTCACCTCCAGTGCAGTCTCCAACTTCACCTACAGTGCAGTCTCCAGTGCAGTCTCCAACTTCACCTCCAGTGCAGTCTCCAGTGCAGTCTCCAGTGCAGTCTCCAGTGCAGTCTCCAACTTCACCTCCAGTGCAGTCTCCAGTGCAGTCTCCAACTTCACCTCCAGTGCAGTTTCCACTGCAGTCTCCAGTGCAGTCTCCAACTTCACCTCCAGTGCAGTCTCCAGTGCAGTCTCCAACTTCACCTCCAGTGCAGTCTCCAGTGCAGTCTCCAATGCAGTCTCCAACTTCACCTCCAGTGCAGTCTCCAGTGCAGTCTCCAGTGCAGTCTCCAACTTCACCTCCAGTGCAGTCTCCAGTGCAGTCTCCAGTGCAGTCTCCAACTTCACCTCCAGTGCAGTCTCCAACTTTACCTCCAGTGCAGTCTCCAGTGCAGTCTCCAGTGCAGTCTCCAACTTCACCTCCAGTGCAGTCTCCAGTGCAGTCTCCAACTTCACCTCCAGTGCAGTCTTCAACTTCACCTCCAGTGCAGTCTCCAGTGCAGTCTCCAACTTCACCTCCAGTGCAGTCTCCAGTGCCGTCTCCAGTGCAGTCTCCAACTTCACCTCCAGTGCAGTCTCCAGTGCAGTCTCCAGTGCAGTCTCCAGTGCAATCTCCAACTTCACCTCCAGTGCAGTCTCCAACTTCACCTCCAGTGCATTCTCCAGTGCAGTCTCCAGTTCAGTCTCCAACTTCACCTCCAGTGCAGTCTCCAGTGCAGTCTCCAACTTCACCTCCAGTGCAGTCTCCAGTGCAGTCTCCAGTGCAGTCTCCAACTTCACCTCCAGTGCAGTCTCCAGTGCAGTCTCCAACTTCACCTCCAGTGCAGTCTCCAACTTCACTTCCAGTGCAGTCTCCAACTTCGGACGTGCTGGTTTTAGGTGTTGGGCGTGGCTCGACGCGCCGGGGTGCGAGGGCCCTCATAACGCTGCTTGCAGCTTTAATTAGGGCCCGAGCACCGAGAGTGCGAAAGCCCTATTGTATCTGCTCCGTTTCTTATTATTAGGGCCCGAGCACTGAGAGTGCGAAGGCCCTATTGTATCTGCTCCGTTTCTTATTAGGGCCCGAGCACCGAGAGTGCGAAGGCCCTATTGTATCTGCTCCGTTTGTTATTATTATTATTATTATTATTATTATTATTATTATTATTCAGGTAAAATAAGGGCCTTTTTGAGGGCCTAAACATGCTCAAAAACTCATGAAATTTTGCACACGCGTCAGGTCTGGTGAAAAATTACGTATTTTAATGTCCTCAGACATGGCCAGGGAAAATTGGCTCAGTAGTGCCACCTAGAAAAATCTAAAACGCGAGCCCCCGGTGTGGGTATGACCTACATGTATGAAAATTGGAACACATATCTATCGTTAGTAGACACACAAAAAATTCTATTATGACAATGTCCTAAACCCAACAGGAAGTCCGCCATTTTGGATTGAAGGTGACATTTTGGCTCTGATTTTACCGTTTCCATGCCTTGTACTTTAACGAACTCCTCCTTGGGATTTGGTCCTATAAACTTCAAATTTGGACAGTGCCCACTACACACCTGGGCCATGTTAAATCGCGGAGCTTTTGAGTTTTCACAATACGGTGACGCCGTGGCGCCGCGTCGAATTTCGATGACTCGCCATGAAAATCTTATTGCCTCTCATTCTGTCATACATTGTCCGAGCTGGACCAAAGAGTACACATATGATAAGGCTTCACCCCTGAACACATTTCAACTGCCATATTTGACATCAGGGACAGCGCCACCTAGTGGGAACAGGAAATGTCATGTTTTACACTTTGGGATACAGTATTGTGATGGGTGACATCTGCAGCCTCAAATTTCTCCAGGAAAGCCTTAAGGAGTTGGTCTTGGGTTACAGTGAAAACTGTGACTTTTCGCGAAAGGGTGTGACCCCAGCAGCATGGCGAACTTTGATGTCTCGCCATGGAGAAACAAATTAGTATAACTCAATGAAATCCAAGCTGATCAGAACCAGACTTTACAGGTATGATGTCAGACCCGCCCTGAACAGATTGATGTGCCCATTGTCAGGAATACGCAGAGCACCACCTAGTGGCAACAGGGAATGTCATGTCTTTCACTTTGTTGTACTGATTTTCACAGGTTCATCGTGGAGACCTCAAAAGCGGTGAATATTAACATGGGTCCCTCATGATGCTTCAGTGAGAAAATTGTGACTTTAAACTGAACGGCGCACCCTGGTGGGAAGGCGGTTGACCATGAAAGATGAAGTGGCTTTTGAGGGGCTTGGAAAGTTTATATAGGCTTTAAATTTGGCCCACACCTCCAATATGATGAAGGCTTTGTTGTTGTGTAACCATTTTCCTTGAATAGCGCAAAATGGCTCCACAGCGCCCCCTACAAAATTTCAAAACATCAGCCCCTGCTCTGTGTTTTATGTATGAGTCTGAAACCTGGTAAGCTTATAGGAGATACCAAGATCTACAAAAAAGTCTCTTGGAGCAATATCCCAAATCCAACAAGAAGTCAGCCATTTTAAAATTAATGTGTAATTTTGGCGACATTTTCCCCTCTTTTCAGGCACCGTACTTTGACGAACTCCTCCAAGGGATTTCATCAGACTGATGCGATCTCCAGTGTGTGGAATCTGAAGATCTTTGTGATGTTAAATTGCGAAGCTTTTTACATTCAGGGAAACGGGGTGGTCATGGCGGCACGTGGTTTCAGTCACTCGCCAAAAAGCAGTAATCTGCTGTCACTCAAAAACATAATGTTCAATCTCTCCCAAAGGTCATAGGCGTGATGAGACTCGAGCTCGGAAATGTTTGTTATGCCATTTGTCATTAATGGTTAGAGCGCCACCTAGTGGGACGACTAACTAATCATGATTGAACGAGATGAAATGTTAGCTGGTGGTTAAATGCATGAATTCCATCAATGTGACATCAGATCGGACGTGCTGGTTTCAGGTGCTGGGCGTGGCTCGACGCGCCGGGGTGCGAGGGCCCTCATAACGCTGCTTGCAGCTTTAATTAGGGCCCGAGCACCGAGAGTGCGAAGGCCCTATTGTATCTGCTCCGTTTCTTCTTCTTCTTCTTCTTCTTCTTCTTCTTATTATTATTATTATTCAGGTAAAACAAGGGCCTTTTTGAGGGCCTAAACATGCTCAAAAACTCATGAAATTTTGCACACGCGTCAGGTCTGGTGAAAAATTACGTATTTTAATGTCCTCAGACATGGCCAGGGAAAATTGGCTCAGTAGCGCCACCTAGAAAAATCTAAAACGCGAGCCCCCGGTGTGGGTATGACCTACATGTATGAAAATTGGAACACATATCTATCGTTAGCAGACGCACAAATAAGTCTATTATGGCCATGTCCTAAACCCAACAGGAAGTCCGCCATTTTGGATTGAAGGTGACATTTTGGCTCTGATTTTACCGTTTCCATGCCTTGTACTTTAACGAACTCCTCCTTGGGATTTGGTCCTATAAACTTCAAATTTGGACAGTGCCAACTACACACCTGGGCCATGTTAAATTGCGGAGCTTTTGAGTTTTCACAATACGGTGACGCCGTGGCGCCGCGGCGAATTTCGATGACTCGCCATGAAAATCTTATTGCCTCTCATTCTGTCATACATTGTCCGAGCTGGACCAAAGAGTACACATATGATAAGGCTCCACCCCTGAACACATTTCACCTGCCATATTTGACATCAGGGAGAGCGCCACCTAGTGGGAACAGGAAATGTCATGTTTTACACTTTGGGGTACAGTATTGTGATGGGTGACATCTGCAGCCTCAAATTTCTCCAGGAAAGCCTTAAGGAGTTGGTCTTGGGTTACAGTGAAAACTGTGACTTTTTGCGAAAGGGTGTGACCCCAGCAGCATGGCGAACTTTGATGTCTCGCCATGGAGAAACAAATTAGTATAACTCAATGAAATCCAAGCTGATCAGAACCAGACTTTACAGGTATGATGTCAGACCCGCCCTGAACAGATTGATGTGCCCATTGTCGGGAATACGCAGAGCGCCACCTAGTGGCAACAGTAAATGTCATGTCTTTCACTTTGTTGTACTGATTTTCACAGGTTCATCGTGGCCACCTCAAAAGCGGTGAATATCACCATCAGTGCCTCATGATGCTTTAGTGCGAAAATTGTGACTTTAAACTGAACGGCGCACCCTGGTGGGAAGGCGGTTGACCATGAAAAATGAAGTGGCTTTTGAGGGGCTTGGAAAGTTTATATAGGCTTTAAATTTGGCCCACACCTCCAATGTGATGAACGCTTTGTTGTTATGTAACCATTTTCCTTGAACAGCGCAAAATGGCTCCACAGCGCCCCCTACAAAATTTCAAAAACCACAGCCCCTGCTCTGTGTTTTATCTATGAGTCTGAAACCGGGTAAGCTTATAGGAGATATCAAGATGTACAAAAAAGTCTCTTGGAGCAATATCCCAAATCCAACAGGAAGTCAGCCATTTTAAAATTAATGTGTAATTTTGGCGACATTTTCCCCTCTTTTCAGGCACCGTACTTTGACGAACTCCTCCAAGAGATTTCATCACATTGACGCGATCTCCTGTATGTGGCATCTAAAGACCTTTGTGATGTTAATTTGCCAAGCTTTTTACGTTCAGGGAAACGGCGTGGTCATGGCGGCACGTGGAGTTTCAATCACTCGCCAAAAAGCAGTAATCTGCTGTCACTCAAAAACACAATGTTCAATCTCTCCCAAAGGTCATAGGCGTGATGAGACTCAAGCTCGGAAATGTTTGTTATGCCATTTGTCAGTAATGGTTAGAGCGCCACCTAGTGGGGCGACTATAATCATGATTGAATGAGATGAAATGTTAGCTGGTGGTTAAAGGCATGAATTCCATCAATGTGACATCAGATCGGACGTGCTGGTTTTAGGTGTTGGGCGTGGCTCGACGCGTCGGGGGTGCGAGGGCCCTTATAACGCTGCTTGCAGCTTTAATTGTTATTAGGGCCCGAAAACCGAGAGTGCGAAGGCCCTATTGTATCTGCTCCGTTTCTTCTTCTTATTATTATTAGGGCCCGAGCACCGAGAGTGCGAAGGCCCTATTGTATCTGCTCCGTTTCTTATTATTATTCTTATTATTATTATTATTATTATTATTCAGGTAAAACAAGGGCCTTTTTGAGGGCCTAAACATGCTCAAAAACTCATGAAATTTTGCACACGCGTCAGGTCTGGTGAAAAATTACGTATTTTAATGTCCTCAGACATGGCCAGGGAAAATTGGCTCAGTAGCGCCACCTAGAATAATCTAAAACGCGAGCCCCCGGTGTGGGTATGACCTACATGTATGAAAATTGGAACACATATCTACCGTTAGCAGACGCACAAAAAAGTCTATTATGGCCATGTCCTAAACGCAACAGGAAGTCCGCCATTTTGGATTGAAGGTGACATTTTGGCTCTGATTTTACCGTTTCCATGCCTTGTACTTTAACGAACTCCTCCTTGGGATTTGGTCCTATAAACTTCAAATTTGGACAGTGCCAACTACACACCTGGGCCATGTTAAATTGCGGAGCTTTTGAGTTTTCACAATACGGTGACGCCGTGGCGCCGCGGCGAATTTCAATGACTCGCCATGAAAATCTTATTGCCTCTCATTCTGTCATACATTGTCCGAGCTGGACCAAAGTGAACACATATGATAAGGCTCCACCCCTGAACACATTTCAACTGCCATATTTGACATCAGGGACAGCGCCACCTAGTGGGAACAGGAAATGTCATGTTTTACACTTTGGGGTACAGTATTGTGATGGGTGACATCTGCAGCCTCAAATTTCTCCAGGAAAGCCTTAAGGAGTTGGTCTTGGGTTACAGTGAAAACTGTGACTTTTCGCGAAAGGGTGTGACCCCAGCAGCATGGCGAACTTTGATGTCTCGCCATGGAGAAACAAATTAGTATAACTCAATGAAATCCAAGCTGATCAGAACCAGACTTTACAGGTATGATGTCAGACCCGCCCTGAACAGATTGATGTGCCCATTGTCGGGAATACGCAGAGCGCCACCTAGTGGCAACAGGAAATGTCATGGCTTTCACTTTGTTGTACTGATTTTCACAGGTTCATCGTGGCCACCTCAAAAGCGGTGAATATCACCACCAGTGCCTCATGATGCTTCAGTGCGAAAATTGTGACTTTAAACTGAACGGCGCACCCTGGTGGGAAGGCGGTTGACCATGAAAAATGAAGTGGCTTTTGAGGGGCTTGGAAAGTTTATATAGGCTTTAAATTTGGCCCACACCTCCAATGTGATGAACGCTTTGTTGTTATGTAACCATTTTCCTTGAATAGCGCAAAATGGCTCCACAGCGCCCCCTACAAAATTTCAAAACCACAGCCCCTGCTCTGTGTTTTATGTATGAGTCTGAAACCTGGTAAGCTTATAGGAGATATCAAGATGTACAAAAAAGTCTCTTGGAGCAATATCCCAAATCCAACAGGAAGTCAGCCATTTTAAAATTAATGTGTAATTTTGGCGACATTTTCCCCTCTTTTCAGGCACCGTACTTTGACGAACTCCTCCAAGGGATTTCATCAGATTGATGCGATCTCCTGTATGTGGCATCTAAAGACCTTTGTGATGTTAAATTGCGAAGCTTTTTACGTTCAGGGAAACGGCGTGGTCATGGCGGCACGTGGAGTTTCAATCACTCGCCAAAAAGCAGTAATCTGCTGTCACTCAAAAACACAATGTTCAATCTCTCCCAAAGGTCGTAGACGTGATGAGACTCAAGCTCGGAAATGTTTGTTATGCCATTTGTCAGTAATGGTTAGAGCGCCACCTAGTGGGGCGACTATAATCATGATTGAATGAGATGAAATGTTAGCTGGTGGTTAAATGCATGAATTCCATCAATGTGACATCAGATCGGACGTGCTGGTTTTAGGTGTTGGGCGAGGCTCGACGCGCCGGGGGTGCGAGGGCCCTTATAACGCTGCTTGCAGCTTTAATTAGGGCCCGAGCACTAAAAGTGCGAAGGCCCTATTGTATCTGCTTCGTTTTCGGCAAATGAATCGGCCTTTTGAGGGCCTAAACATGCTCAAAAACTCATGAAATTTTGCACACGCGTCAGGTCTGGTGAAAATTTACGTATTTTAATGTCCTCAGACATGGCCAGGGAAAATTGGCTCAGTAGCGCCACCTAGAAAAATGAAAAACACGAGCCCCCCGTGTGGGTATGACCTACATGTATGAAATCTGGGACACATGTGTACCATGCCGAGACGAACAAAAAAAGTCTGTGGGCCCATTGACGCAAACCCAACAGGAAGTCCGCAATTTAGAAGTGAAGGTGACATTTTGGCTCTAATTTTGCCATTTCCATGCCTCGAACTTTTTTGAACTCCTCCTTGGGATTTGGTCGTATAAGCTTCATCTTTGGTCAGTGTCAACTACACAACTGGGCCATGTTAAATTGCGGAGCTTTTGAGTTTTCGTGATACGGTGAGGCCGTGGCGCCATGGCGAATTTCGATGACTCGCCATGAAAATCTTATTGACTCTTATTTTGTCATACATTTTCTGACCTTGACCAAAGTGAACACATATGATAAGGCTCCACCCCTGAACATATTTCAACTGCCATATTTGACATCAGGGACAGCGCCACCTAGTGGGAACAGGAAATGTCATGTTTTACACTTTGGGGTACAGTATTGTGATGTTTTACATCTGCAGCCTCAAATTTCTCCAGGAAAGCCTTAAGGAGTTGGTCTTGGGTTACAGTGAAAAGTGTGACTTTTCGCGAAAGGGTGTGACCCCGAAAGCCTGGCGAACTTTCATGTCTTGCCATGAAGAAACAAATTAGTATAACTCAATGAAATCCAGTCTGATCAGTACCTGACTTTACAGGCATGATGTCATACCCGCCCTGAACAGATTGATGTGCCCATTGTCGGGAATACGCACAGCGCCACCTAGTGGCAACAGGAAATGTCATGGCTTTAATTTTGTTGTACTGATTTTCACAGGTTCATTGTGGGCACCTCAAAAGCGGTGAATATCACCATCAGTCCTTCATGATGCTTCAGTGCGAAAATTGTGAGTTTAAACTGAACGGCGCACCCTGATGGCAACGCGGTTCACCATGAACAATGAAGTTGCTTTTCAGGGGCTTGGAAAGTTTAAAAAGTCTTGAAATTTGGTGCACACCTCCAATGTGATGAAGGCTTTTTTGTTATGTGATCATTTTCATTGAATATCCCAAAATGGCTCCACAGCACCCCCTACAAAATTTCAAAACCACAGCCCCTGCTCTGTGTTTTATCTATGAGTCTGAAACCTGGTAAGCTTATAGGAGATATCAAGATGTACAAAAAAGTCTCTTGGAGCAATATCCCAAATCCAACAGGAAGTCAGCCATTTTAAAATTAATGTGTAATTTTGGCGACATTTTCCCCTCTTTTCAGGCACCGTACTTTGACGAACTCCTCCAAGGGATTTCATCAGATTGGACCGATCTCCAGTGCGTGGAATCTAAAGACCTTTGTGATGTTAAATTGCGAAGCTTTTTACATTCAGGGAAACGGGGTGGTCATGGCGGCACGTGGAGTTTCAATCACTCGCCAAAAAGCAGTAATCTGCTGTCACTCAAAAACACAATGTTCAATCTCTCCCAAAGGTCATAGGTGTGATGAGACTCGAGCTCGGAAATGTTTATGCCATTTGTCAGTAATGGTTAGAGCGCCACCTAGTGGGACGACTGACTAATCATGATTGAATGAGATGAAATGTTAGCTGGTGGTTAAATGCATGAATTCCATCAATGTGACATCAGATGGGACGTGCTGGTTGTAGATGTTGGGCGTGGCTCGACGCGCCGGGGGTGTGAGGGCCCTCATAACGCTGCTTGCAGCTTTAATTATTATTATTATTATTATTCAGGTAAAACAAGGGCCTTTTTGAGGGCCTAAACATGCTCAAAAACTCATGAAATTTTGCACACGCGTCAGGTCTGGTGAAAAATTACGTATTTTAATGTCCTCAGACATGGCCAGGGAAAATTGGCTCAGTAGCGCCACCTAGGAAAATCTAAAACGCGAGCCCCCGGTGTGGGTATGACCTACATGTATGAAAATTGGAACACATATCTACCGTTAGTAGACGCACAAAAAAGTCTATTATGGCCATGTCCTAAACACAACAGGAAGTCCGCCATTTTGGATTGAATGTGACATTTTGGCTCTGATTTTACCATTTCCATGCCTTGTACTTTAACGAACTCCTCGGATTTGGTCCTATAAACTTCAAATTTGGACAGTGCCAACTACACACCTGGGCCATGTTAAATTGCGGAGCTTTTGAGTTTTCACAATACCGTGAGGCCGTGGCGCCACGGCGAATTTCGAGGACTCGCCATGAAAATTTTATTGCCTCTCATTCTGTCATACATTGTCCGAGCTGGACCAAAGAGCACACATATGATAAGGCTCCACCCCTGAACATATTTCAACTGCCATATTTGACATAAGGGACAGCGCCACCTAGTGGGAACAGGAAATGTCATGTTTTACACTTTGGGGTACAGTATAGTGATGGGTGACATCTGAAACCTCAAATTACTCCAGGAAAGCTTTAAGGAGTTGGTCTTGGGTTACAGTGAAAACTGTGAGTTTTCGCGAAAGGGTGTGACCCCAGCAGCATGGCGAACTTTGATGTCTGTGTAATGTGTAATTTTGGCGACATTTTCCCCTCTTTTCAGGCACGGTACTTTGACGAACTCCTCCAAGAGATTTCATCACATTGACGCGATCTCCTGTATGTGGCATCTAAAGACCTTTGTTATGTTAAATTGCGAAGCTTTTTACATTCAGGGAAATGGCGTGGTCATGGCGACACGTGGAGTTTCAATCACTCGCCAAAAAGCAGTAATCTGCTGTCACTCAAAAACACAATGTTCAATCTCTCGCAAAGGTCGTAGGCGTGATGAGACTCGAGCTCGGAAATGTTTGTTATGCCATTTGTCAGTAATGGTTAGAGCGCCACCTAGTGGGGCGACTATAATCATGATTGAATGAGATGAAATGTTAGCTGGTGGTTAAAGGCATGAATTCCATCAATGTGACATCAGATCGGACGTGCTGGTTTTAGGTGTTGGGCGTGGCTCGACGCGCCGGGGGTGCGAGGGCCCTCATAACGCTGCTTGCAGCTTTAATTAGGGCCCGAGCACCGAGAGTGCGAAGGCCCTATTGTATCTGCTCCGTTTCTTCTTATTATTATTATTATTATTATTATTCAGGTAAAACAAGGGCCTTTTTGAGGGCCTAAACATGCTCAAAAACTCATGAAATTTTGCACACGCGTCAGGTCTGGTGAAAAATTACGTATTTTAATGTCCTCAGACATGGCCAGGGAAAATTGGCTCAGTAGCGCCACCTAGGAAAATCTAAAACGCGAGCCCCCGGTGTGGGTATGACCTACATGTATGAAAATTGGAACACATATCTATTGTTAGTAGACGCACAAAAAAGTCTATTATGGCCATGTCCTAAACACAACAGGAAGTCCGCCATTTTGTATTGAAGGTGACATTTTGGCTCTGATTTTACCATTTCCATGCCTTGTACTTTAACGAACTCCTCCTTGGGATTTGGTCCTATAAACTCCAAATTTGGACAGTGCAAACTACACACCTGGGCCATGTTAAATTGCGGAGCTTTTGAGTTTTCACAATACCGTGAGGCCGTGGCGCCACGGCGAATTTCGATGACTCGCCATGAAAATCTTATTGCCTCTCATTCCGTCATACATTGTCCGAGCTGGACCAAAGAGTACACATATGATAAGACTCCACCCCTGAACATATTTCAACTGCCATATTTGACATCAGGGACAGCGCCACCTAGTGGGAACAGGAAATGTCATGTTTTACACTTTGGGGTACAGTATAGTGATGGGTGACATCTGCAGCCTCAAATTTCTCCAGGAAAGCCTTAAGGAGTTGGTCTTGGGTTACAGTGAAAACTGTGACTTTTCGCAAAAGGGTGTGACTCCAGCAGAATGGCGAACTCTGATGTCTCGCCATGGAGAAACAAATTAGTATAACTCAATGAAGTCCAGTCTGATCAGTACCAGACTTTACAGGCATGATGTCAGACCAGCCCTGAACAGATTGATGTGCCCATTGTCAGGAGTAAGCAGAGCGCCACCTAGTGGCAACAGGAAATGTCATGTCTTTCACTTTGTTGTACTGATTTTCACAGGTTCATCGTGGACACCTCAAAAGCGGTGAATATTAACATGAGTCCCTCGTGATGCTTCAGTGCGAAAATTGTGACTTTAAACTGAACGGCGCACCCTGGTGGCAGCGCAGTTCACCATGAAAGATGAAGTGGCTTTTGAGGGGCTTGGAAAGTTTATAGAGGCTTTAAATTTGGCACACACCTCCAATGTGATGAACGCTTTGTTGTTATGTAACCATTTTCCTTGAATAGCGCAAAATGGCTCCACAGCGCCCCCTACACAATTTCAAAACCACAGCCCCTGCTCTGTGTTTTATCTATGAGTCTGAAACCTGGTAAGCTTATAGGAGATATCAAGATGTACAAAAAAGTCTCTTGGAGCAATATCCCAAATCCAACAGGAAGTCAGCCATTTTAAAATTAATGTGTAATTTTGGCGACATTTTCCCCTCTTTTCAGGCACCGTACTTTGACGAACTCCTCCAAGGGATTTCATCAGATTGATGCGATCTCCAGTGTGTGGCATCTAAAGACCTTTGTGATGTTAAATTGCGAAGCTTTTTACATTCAGGGAAACGGGGTGGTCATGGCGGTACGTGGTTTCAGTCACTCGCCAAAAAGCAGTAATCTGCTGTCACTCAAAAACACAATGTTCAATCTCTCCCAAAGGTCATAGGCGTGATGAGACTCGAGCTCGGAAATGTTTGTTATGCCATTTGTCATTAATGGTTAGAGCGCCACCTAGTGGGACGACTAACTAATCATGATTGAACGAGGTGAAATGTTAGCTGGTGGTTAAATGCATGAATTCCATCAATGTGACATCAGATCGGACGTGCTGGTTTCAGGTGTTGGGCGTGGCTCGACACGCCGGGGGTGCGAGGGCCCTCATAACGCTGCTTGCAGCTTTAATTATTATTATTATTATTATTTCGGCAAATGAATCGGCCTTTTGGGTGCCTAAACATGCTCAAAAACTCATGAAATTTTGCACACGCGTCAGGTCTGGTGAAAATTTACGTATTTTAATGTCCTCAGACATGGCCAGGGAAAATTGGCTCAGTAGCGCCACCTAGAAAAATCTAAAACGCGAGCCCCCGGTGTGGGTATGACCTACATGTATGAAAATTGGAACACATATCTATCGTTTGCAGACGCACAAAAAAGTCTATTATGGCCATGTCCTAAACCCAACAGGAAGTCCGCCATTTTGGATTGAAGGTGACATTTTGGCTCTGATTTTACCGTTTCCATGCCTTGTACTTTAACGAACTCCTCCTTGGGATTTGGTCGTATAAGCTTCATCTTTGGTCAGTGTCAACTACACACCTGGGCCATGTTAAATTGCGGAGCTTTTGAGTTTTCACAATACCGTGAGGCCGTGGCGCCACGGCGAATTTCGATGACTCGCCATGAAAATCTTATTGCCTCTCATTCTGTCATACATTGTCTGATCTGGACCAAAGAGCACACATATGATAAGGCTCCACCCCTGAACATATTTCACCTGCCATATTTGACATCAAGGACAGCGCCACCTAGTGGGAACAGGAAATGTCATGTTTTACACTTTGGGGTACAGTATTGTGATGGGTGACATCTGCAGCCTCAAATTTCTCCAGGAAAGCCTTAAGGAGTTGGTCTTGGGTTACAGTGAAAACTGTGACTTTTCGCGAAAGGGTGTGACCCCAGCAGCATGGCGAACTTTCATGTCTCGCCATGAAGAAACAAATTAGTATAACTCAATGAAGTCCAGTCTGATCAGTACCAGACTTTACAGGCGTGATGTCAGACCCGCCCTGAACAGATTGATGTGCCCATTGTCAGGAGTAACCAGAGCGCCACCTAGTGGCAACAGGAAATGTCATGTCTTTCACTTTGTTGTACTGATTTTCACAGGTTCATCGTGGACACCTCAAAAGCGGTGAATATTAACATGGGTCCCTCGTGATGCTTCGGTGCGAAAATTGTGACTTTAAACTGAACGGCGCACCCTGGTGGCAGCGCAGTTCACCATGAAAGATGAAGTGGCTTTTGAGGGGCTTGGAAAGTTTATAGAGGCTTTAAATTTGGCACACACCTCCAATGTGATGAACGCTTTGTTGTTATGTAACCATTTTCCTTGAATAGCGCAAAATGGCTCCACATCGCCCCCTACACAATTTCAAAACCACAGCCCCTGCTCTGTGTTTTATCTATGAGTCTGAAACCTGGTAAGCTTATAGGAGATATCAAGATGTACAAAAAAGTCTCTTGGAGCAATATCCCAAATCCAACAGGAAGTCAGCCATTTTAAAATTAATGTGTAATTTTGGCGACATTTTCCCCTCTTTTCAGGCACCGTACTTTGACGAACTCCTCCAAGGGATTTCATCAGATTGATGCGATCTCCAGTGTGTGCAAACTAAAGACCTTTGTTATGTTAAATTGCGAAGCTTTTTACATTCAGGGAAACGGGGTGGTGATGGCGGCACGTGGTTTCAGTCACTCGCCAAAAAGCAGTAATCTGCTGTCACTCAAAAACACAATGTTCAATCTCTCCCAAAGGTCATAGGCGTGATGAGACTCGAGCTCGGAAATGTTTGTTATGCCATTTGTCATTAATGGTTAGAGCGCCACCTAGTGGGACGACTAACTAATCATGATTGAACGAGGTGAAATGTTAGCTGGTGGTTAAATGCATGAATTCCATCAATGTGACATCAGATCGGACGTGCTGGTTTCAGGTGTTGGGCGTGGCTCGACACGCCGGGGGTGCGAGGGCCCTCATAACGCTGCTTGCAGCTTTAATTATTATTATTATTATTATTTCGGCAAATGAATCGGCCTTTTGGGTGCCTAAACATGCTCAAAAACTCATGAAATTTTGCACACGCGTCAGGTCTGGTGAAAATTTACGTATTTTAATGTCCTCAGACATGGCCAGGGAAAATTGGCTCAGTAGCGCCACCTAGAAAAATCTAAAACGCGAGCCCCCGGTGTGGGTATGACCTACATGTATGAAAATTGGAACACATATCTATCGTTTGCAGACGCACAAAAAAGTCTATTATGGCCATGTCCTAAACCCAACAGGAAGTCCGCCATTTTGGATTGAAGGTGACATTTTGGCTCTGATTTTACCGTTTCCATGCCTTGTACTTTAACGAACTCCTCCTTGGGATTTGGTCGTATAAGCTTCATCTTTGGTCAGTGTCAACTACACACCTGGGCCATGTTAAATTGCGGAGCTTTTGAGTTTTCACAATACCGTGAGGCCGTGGCGCCACGGCGAATTTCGATGACTCGCCATGAAAATCTTATTGCCTCTCATTCTGTCATACATTGTCTGATCTGGACCAAAGAGCACACATATGATAAGGCTCCACCCCTGAACATATTTCACCTGCCATATTTGACATCAAGGACAGCGCCACCTAGTGGGAACAGGAAATGTCATGTTTTACACTTTGGGGTACAGTATTGTGATGGGTGACATCTGCAGCCTCAAATTTCTCCAGGAAAGCCTTAAGGAGTTGGTCTTGGGTTACAGTGAAAACTGTGACTTTTCGCGAAAGGGTGTGACCCCAGCAGCATGGCGAACTTTCATGTCTCGCCATGAAGAAACAAATTAGTATAACTCAATGAAGTCCAGTCTGATCAGTACCAGACTTTACAGGCGTGATGTCAGACCCGCCCTGAACAGATTGATGTGCCCATTGTCAGGAGTAACCAGAGCGCCACCTAGTGGCAACAGGAAATGTCATGTCTTTCACTTTGTTGTACTGATTTTCACAGGTTCATCGTGGACACCTCAAAAGCGGTGAATATTAACATGGGTCCCTCGTGATGCTTCGGTGCGAAAATTGTGACTTTAAACTGAACGGCGCACCCTGGTGGCAGCGCAGTTCACCATGAAAGATGAAGTGGCTTTTGAGGGGCTTGGAAAGTTTATAGAGGCTTTAAATTTGGCACACACCTCCAATGTGATGAACGCTTTGTTGTTATGTAACCATTTTCCTTGAATAGCGCAAAATGGCTCCACATCGCCCCCTACACAATTTCAAAACCACAGCCCCTGCTCTGTGTTTTATCTATGAGTCTGAAACCTGGTAAGCTTATAGGAGATATCAAGATGTACAAAAAAGTCTCTTGGAGCAATATCCCAAATCCAACAGGAAGTCAGCCATTTTAAAATTAATGTGTAATTTTGGCGACATTTTCCCCTCTTTTCAGGCACCGTACTTTGACGAACTCCTCCAAGGGATTTCATCAGATTGATGCGATCTCCAGTGTGTGCAAACTAAAGACCTTTGTTATGTTAAATTGCGAAGCTTTTTACATTCAGGGAAACGGGGTGGTGATGGCGGCACGTGGTTTCAGTCACTCGCCAAAAAGCAGTAATCTGCTGTCACTCAAAAACACAATGTTCAATCTCTCCCAAAGGTCATTGGCGTGATGAGACTCGAGCTCGGAAATGTTTGTTATGCCATTTGTCATTAATGGTTAGAGCGCCACCTAGTGGGACGACTAACTAATCATGATTGAACGAGGTGAAATGTTAGCTGGTGGTTAAATGCATGAATTCCATCAATGTGACATCAGATCGGACGTGCTGGTTTCAGGTGTTGGGCGTGGCTCGACGCACCGGGGGTGCGAGGGCCCTTATAACGCTGCTCGCAGCTTTAATTATTATTATTATTATTATTCAGGCAAAACAAGGGCCTTTTTGAGGGCCTAAACATGCTCAAAAACTCATGAAATTTTGCACACGCGTCAGGTCTGGTGAAAAATTACGTATTTTAATGTCCTCAGACATGGCCAGGGAAAATTGGCTCAGTAGCGCCACCTAGAAAATCTAAAACGCGAGCCCCCGGTGTGGGTATGACCTACATGTATGAAAATTGGAACACATATCTATCGTTAGTAGACGCACAAAAAAGTCTATAATGGCCATGTTCTAAACACAACAGGAAGTCCGCCATTTTGGATTAAATGTCACATTTGGGCTCTGATTTTACCATTTCCACGCCTTGTACTTTCGCGAACTCCTCCTTGGGATTTGATCATACAAGCTTCATATTTGGTCAGTGTCAACTACACACCTGGGCCATGTTAAATTGCGGAGCTTTTGAGTTTTCACAATACGGTGAGGCCGTGGCGCCACGGCGAATTTCGATGACTCGCCATGAAAATCTTATTGCCTCTCATTCTGTCATACATTGTTCGATCTGGACCAAAGAGTACACATATGAAAAGGCTCCACCCCTGAACATATTTCAACTGCCATATTTGACATCAGGGAGAGCGCCACCTAGTGGGAACAGGAAATGTCATGTTTTACACTTTGGGGTACAGTATTGTGATGGGTGACATCTGCAGCCTCAAATTTCTCCAGGAAAGCCTTAAGGAGTTGGTCTTGGGTTACAGTGAAAACTGTGAGTTTTCACGAAAGGGTGTGACCCCAGCAGAATGGCGAACTTTGATGTCTCGCCATGGAGAAACAAATTAGTATAACTCAATGAAATCCAGTCTGATCAGAACCAGACTTTACAGGCGTGATGTCAGACCCGCCCTGAACAGATTGATGTGCCCATTGTCGGGAATACGCAGAGCGCCACCTAGTGGCAACAGGAAATTTCATAGCTTTCACTTTGTTGTACTGATTTTCACAGGTTCATCGTGGCCACCTCAAAAGCGGTGAATATCACCATCAGTGCCTCATGATGCTTCAGTGCGAAAATTGTGACTTTAAACTGAATGGCGCACCCTGGTGGTAACGCAGTTCACCATGAAAAATGAAGTTGCTTTTGAGGGGCTTGGAAAGTTTCAAAAGGCTTGAAATTTGGCGCACACCTCCAATGTGATAAAGGCTTTGTTGTTATGTGATCATTTTCCGTGAATAGCGCAAAATGGCTCCACAGCGCCCCCTACAAAATTTCAAAACAACAGCCCCTGCTCTGTGTTTTATGTATGAGTCTGAAACCTGGTAAGCTTAAAGAAGATATCAAGATGTACAAAAAAGTCTCTTGGAGCAATATCCCAAATCCAACAGGAAGTCAGCCATTTTAAAATTAATGTGTAATTTTGGCGACATTTTCCCCTCTTTTCAGGCACCGTACTTTGACGAACTCCTCCAAGGGATTTCATCAGATTGATGCGATCTCCAGTGTGTGGAAACTAAAGACCTTTGTTATGTTAAATTGCGAAGCTTTTTACATTCAGGGAAACGGGGTGGTGATGGCGGCACGTGGTTTCAGTCACTCGCCAAAAAGCAGTAATCTGCTGTCACTCAAAAACACAATGTTCAATCTCTCCCAAAGGTCATTGGCGTGATGAGACTCGAGCTCGGAAATGTTTGTTATGCCATTTGTCATTAATGGTTAGAGCGCCACCTAGTGGGACGACTAACTAATCATGATTGAACGAGGTGAAATGTTAGCTGGTGGTTAAATGCATGAATTCCATCAATGTGACATCAGATCGGACGTGCTGGATTTAGCTGTTGGGCGTGGCTTGACACGCCGGGGTGCGAGGGCCCTCATAACGCTGCTTGCAGCTTTAATTATTATTAGGGCCCGAGCACCGAGAGTGCGAAGGCCCTATTGTATCTGCTCCGTTTCTTCTTCTTCTTATTATTATTATTATTATTATTATTCAGGCAAAACAAGGGCCTTTTTGAGGGCCTAAACATGCTCAAAAACTCATGAAGTTTTGCACACATGCCAGGTCTGGTGAAAAATTTTGTATTTTACAGTTTTTCTCAAATGCTAAAACACATGTCACAAACGTTACCACCAGGTCCCCCAATGTCCAAACACAACACCCTTCTCTAAAGCTACATAAACACAACCACACCTTCCCACTGCAAAACTCAAACTCCCACACCAAGAGAGCAGCTCGAAGCTGTCAAAACTGTAAACACTATACACAGCATTACACACTACAGCAAAACAATTGAAAACACAATGCTCAATTTGTGAGAAGGTTCTTTGGTTCATAACTGCCAATGCATATTTTTATAAACTGTACAGTAACGGATCGTCATAGAACCCTGCAGAGGATTAGGCATTTAGATTTGTGAGTTTCACATGAAGACTATAAATCTATAAAAACATCCTGCATGTACGTACACTACTGTAACACAACTCAATGCAAAAACAGAATCTATCGCACACAACAGTACTCTCGGAAACATGATCAGGGTGTGAAGTCTTTTTTATTGTCTACACGGTCTTTTTACAGTATTACACACAGTCACTGTGCGGCATCATGTCGCCGAGCTGCATTGGGCCACATCACCTCATCCACATCACAGGCTATATTGTCCCTTGCTAGGCACCGCGGGAAAAACGCCCTGGAATGGCGAATCCATCCCTGGAAGGCCTCCACTGGGATGTCAGCACAGGCCAGCTCCATTGCCCGTACGAGGTTCTCTCTTGTGTATGGCTGTCTGTCATACACCTTCCATCTCCATGATGAGAAGAACTCCTCTATAGGGTTCAGGAAAGGGGAGTAGGGTGGCAGACAGACGTTTAAAAAGTGGTCACTGTTGGTGGTGAACCACTCTCTGATTTGGTGCGTTTTGTGGAAGCAGACGTTGTCCCAAATGATCACATACATGTGATGTGCTAGCCTAGGATGGTGTTGTTGATGGTCCAGGAGGATGTCTTTTAGCTCCTCTAGGAAGGTGAGGAGACGTTGGGTGTTGTAAGACCCAAGGACAGCATGCCGGTGGACAAGCCCCTCCGTACCCATAGCTGCACAAAGAGTAATATTACCCCCCCGTTGGCCAGGAACCTCAGTGATGGCTCTTTGGCCAATGATGTTACGGCCTCTTCGCCTTCGTTTCTGGAGGTTGAAGCCAGCCTCATCCAGGAAGAGGTACTCATGGGGTCTGGCCATCGCGTCCAACTGCATTATCCTCTGTGAACATGGAAAAGCGTACAGGTGTTCAGAACGGTCAATCAGGTAGCACAGTATTGTCCAGAAGTAATGTAGGCCACTAAGCAACACAGTATGTCCACTAACTGTACTGTGGACATGGATGTATACGTACTTGCACATACTCGTAACGTTGTTCTATGTGTCGCGCAGAGTTGCGCTCAAAGGGAACCTTGTAGACCTGTTTCATCCTCATCTGTTGGCGCCGGAGAACTCGGTCTATTGTGGACACGCTGACAGCATCAATGTTCTCAAAGTTTACATTATCTGCAATGACTTTGTCTCTGATCTCTCGGAGTCTAATGCAGTTGTTCTCACGGACCATATCTGCAATGAGGGTTTCTTGTGCCGCTGTGAATATGGCAACCCTCCCACCTCTATGTGGCATCCTTTCAGCTCTAAAGAAAGAAACATGTGTTGTCAATTGACTGATTTATATGTAAAACTACATGTAAAGTAACAGACCACTTTCACAGGCCTGTAAAACTGTAGTGTGACAAAGAAAGCAATAGCGTACTATACCTGTTGTGTTGTCTAAATGCCTTGATAATGGTGGCCACGGTGAACCTACTCAGGTTTGGATGTACTCTTCGTCCCGCTTCAGCCATTGTCGTGCCATGGCCAATGACATGATCAATTACTGTTGCTCGCATATCATCTGTTATGATGGTGCGAGGTTGTCTTCTTCTCCCACCTGGACCTTCTCCTCTCTCTTGTTGGCCTCCTTCTCTTCCTCCTGTACTCTGAACTCCTCTTCTTCTTAGGCCTTCACCTCTTCCTCCTCTGATCTCAACCCCTCTTCCTCTTTGGCCTGCAGCTCTTCTCCTTCCGCACGCTCAAATGACTTCATCTATTGTGATTGTTTGGCATCTTCACCAAACTATGCTTTTATAGGTGGGGTCACATCATTAGCAACAGGTGTCTTCAATTTTGAGTCGTTGTGTGTAGTGACTGACGCCAGGTGTGTTTCCTGTGTTCAAAGATTGGTGACTGTGGCAAGCATTTTGCATCACATGGGCTTTCATTTGAGAATATGAGCAGAGTTGTTTTGCAACATGTGTTTTAGCAAGGAAAAATGTGTTTAGATTTATGAGTACAGAGGGTTGTGTTTTGTGAATTGTGTCTTCATGTGACATGTGTTTATGGTACTGGAATATGGTGGCTACATTTAGTAAATGTGTTTAGACTACTGGTCATTTGGGTTAAAGGATTGGCTTTTGTGTTTTAACATTTGAGAAAAACTGTAATGGTTTTACATATGTTACATATGTTCGGAATTCCGGAATGCGTTCCGGAATGTTCGGAATTCCGGAATGCGTTCCGGAATGTTCGGAATTCCGGAATGCGTTCCGGAATTTTCGGAATTCCGGGATGCGCCATAGTTCATAGTGTCACAGTTCATGTTTTTTGCCACTTCCCTCTTAGCTGTGAGTCCCCTAGTTCATAGTTCCTGCTCTGTTTTCAGCCTCTCATAGTTCATGCTCTTAGCTCCTGCTCAGCTTTTATTGATATTAACTCTCCTACAGTCCCTCTTCCCCTCCTTCTCATTTGGTACCACCACCTTGACCTTTCCGGAATGTTCGGAATTCCGGGATGCGCCAAAGTTCCGGAATGTTCGGAATTCCGGAATGCGTTCCGGAATGTTCGGAATTCCGGGATGCGCCAAGGTTCCGGAATGTTCAGAATTCCGGAATGCGTTCCGGAATGTCCGGAATTTCGGAATGCGCCATAGTTCATAGTGTCACAGTTCATGTTTTTTGCCACTTCCCTCTTAGCTGTGAGTCCCCTAGTTCATAGTTCCTGCTCTGTTTTCAGCCTCTCATAGTTCATCCTCTTAGCTCCTGCTTAGCTTTTATTGATATTAACTCTCCTACAGTCCCTCTTCCCCTCCTTCTCATTTGGTACCACCACCTTGACCTTTCCGGAATGTTCGGAATTCCGGGATGCGCCAAAGTTCCGGAATGTTCGGAATTCCGGAATGTGTTCCGGAATGTTCGGAATTCCGGGATGCGCCAAGGTTCCGGAATGTTCAGAATTCAGGAATGCGTTCCGGAATGTTCGGAATTCCGGAATGCGTTCCGGAATGTTCGGAATTCCGGAATGCGTTTCGGAATGTTCGGAATTCCGGGATGCACCAAGGTTCCGGAATGTTCGGAATTCCGGAATGCGTTCCGGAATGTTCGGAATTCCGGGATGCGCCAATGTTCCGGAATGTTCAGAATTCCGGAATGCGTTCCGGAATGTTCGGAATTCCGGGATGCGCCATAGTTCATAGTGTCACAGTTCATGTTTTTTGCCACTTCCCTCTTAGCTGTGAGTCCCCTAGTTCATAGTTCCTGCTCTGTTTTCAGCCTCTCATAGTTCATGCTCTTAGCTCCTGCTCAGCTTTTATGGATATTAACTCTCCTACAGTCCCTCTTCCCCTCCTTCTCATTTGGTACCACCACCTTGACCTTTCCGGAATGTTCGGAATTCCGAAATGCGCCAAGGTTCCGGAATGTTCGGAATTCCGGAATGCGTTCCAGAATGTTCAGAATTCCGGAATGCGTACCGGAATGTTCGGAATTCCGTGATGCGCCATAGTTCCGGAATGTTCGGAATTCCGGGATGCGTTCCGGAATGTTCGGAATTCAGGAATGCGTTCCGGAATGTTCGGAATTCCGGGATGCGCCATAGTTCATAGTGTCACAGTTCATGTTTTTTGCCACTTCCCTCTTAGCTGTGAGTCCCCTAGTTCATAGTTCCTGCTCTGTTTTCAGCCTCTCATAGTTCATGCTCTTAGCTCCTGCTCAGCTTTTATTGATATTAACTCTCCTACAGTCCCTCTTCCCCTCCTTCTCATTTGGTACCACCACCTTGACCTTTCCGGAATGTTCGGAATTCCGGGATGCGCCAAAGTTCCGGAATGTTCGGAATTCCGGAATGCGTTCCGGAATGTTCGGAATTCCGGAATGCGTTCCGGAATGTTCGGAATTCCGGAATGCGTTTCGGAATGTTCGGAATTCCGGGATGCACCAAGGTTCCGGAATGTTCGGAATTCCGGAATGCGTTCCGGAATGTTCGGAATTCCGGAATGCGTTCCGGAATGTTCGGAATTCCGGGATGCGCCATAGTTCATAGTGTCACAGTTCATGTTTTTTGCCACTTCCCTCTTAGCTGTGAGTCCCCTTGTTCATAGTTCCTGCTCTGTTTTCAGCCTCTCATAGTTCATGCTCTTAGCTCCTGCTCAGCTTTTATTGATATTAACTCTCCTACAGTCCCTCTTCCCCTCCTTCTCATTTGGTACCACCACCTTGACCTTTCCGGAGTGTTCGGAATTCCGAAATGCGCCAAGGTTCCGGAATGTTCTGAATTCCGGAATGCGTTCCGGAATGTTCGGAATTCCGGGATGCGCCATAGTTCATAGTGTCACAGTTCATAGTGTCACAGTTCATGTTTTTTGCCACTTCCCTCTTAGCTGTGAGTCCCCTAGTTCATAGTTCCTGCTCTGTTTTCAGCCTCTCATAGTTCATGCTCTTAGCTCCTGCTCAGCTTTTATTGATATTAACTCTCCTACAGTCCCTCTTCCCCTCCTTCTCATTTGGTACCACCACCTTGACCTTTCCGGAATGTTCAGAATTCCGGGATGCGCCAAGGTTCCGGAATGTTCGGAATTCCGGAATGCGTTCCGGAATGTTCGGAATTCCGGAATGCGTTCCGGAATGTTCGGAATTCCGGGATGCGCCATAGTTCATAGTGTCACAGTTCATGTTTTTTGCCACTTCCCTCTTAGCTGTGAGTCCCCTAGTTCATAGTTCCTGCTCTGTTTTCAGCCTCTCATAGTTCATGCTCTTAGCTCCTGCTCAGCTTTTATTGATATTAACTCTCCTACAGTCCCTCTTCCCCTCCTTCTCATTTGGTACCACCACCTTGACCTTTCCGGAATGTTCAGAATTCCGGGATGCGCCAAGGTTCCGGAATGTTCGGAATTCCGGAATGCGTTCCGGAATGTTCGGAATTCCGGAATGCGTTCCGGAATGTTCGGAATTCCGGGATGCGCCATAGTTCATAGTGTCACAGTTCATGTTTTTTGCCACTTCCCTCTTAGGTGTGAGTCCCCTAGTTCATAGTTCCTGCTCTGTTTTCAGCCTCTCATAGTTCATGCTCTTAGCTCCTGCTCAGCTTTTATTGATATTAACTCTCCTACAGTCCCTCTTCCCCTCCTTCTCATTTGGTACCACCACCTTGACCTTTCCGGAATGTTCGGAATTCCGGAATGCGTTCAGGAATGTTCGGAATTCCGGGATGCGCCAAGGTTCCGGAATGTTTGGAATTCCGGAATGCGTTCCGGAATGTTCGGAATTCCGGGATGCGCCATAGTTCATAGTGTCACATTTCATGTTTTTTGCCACTTCCCTCTTAGTTGTGAGTCCCCTAGTTCATAGTTCCTGCTCTGCTTTCAGCCTCTCATAGTTCATGCTCTTAGCTCCTGCTCAGCTTTTATTGATATTAACTCTCCTACAGTCCCTCTTCCCCTCCTTCTCATTTGGTACCACCACCTTGACCTTTCCGGAATGTTCGGAATTCCGGGATGCGCCAAGGTTCCGGAATGTTCGGAATTCCGGAATGCGTTCCGGAATGTTCGGAATTCCGGGATGCGCCATAGTTCATAGTGTCACAGTTCATAGTGTCACAGTTCATGTTTTTTACACTTCCCTCTTAGCTGTGAGTCCCCTAGTTCATAGTTCCTGCTCTGTTTTCAGCCTCTCATAGTTCATGCTCTTAGCTCCTGCTCAGCTTTTATTGATATTAACTCTCCTACAGTCCCTCTTCCCCTCCTTCTCATTTGGTACCACCACCTTGACCTTTCCGGAATGTTCGGAATTCCGGAACGCGTTCCGGAATGTTCGGAATTCCGGAATGCGTTCCGGAATGTTCGGAATTCCGGAATGCGTTCCGGAATGTTCGGAATTCCGGGATGCGCCATAGTTCATAGTGTCACACCATAGTTCATAGTGTCACAGTTCATGTTTTTTGCCACTTCCCTCTTAGCTGTGAGTCCCCTATTTCATAGTTCCTGCTCTGTTTTCAGCCTCTCATAGTTCATGCTCTTAGCTCCTGCTCAGCTTTTATTGATATTAACTCTCCTACAGTCCCTCTTCCCCTCCTTCTCATTTGGTACCACCACCTTGACCTTTCCGGAATGTTCGGAATTCCGGAACGCGTTCTGGAATGTTCGGAATTCCGGAATGCGTTCCGGAATGTTCGGAATTCCGGAATGCGTTCCGGAATGTTCGGAATTCCGGGATGCGCCATAGTTCATAGTGTCACAGTTCATAGTGTCACAGTTCATGTTTTTTACACTTCCCTCTTAGCTGTGAGTCCCCTAGTTCATAGTTCCTGCTCTGTTTTCAGCCTCTCATAGTTCATGCTCTTAGCTCCTGCTCAGCTTTTATTGATATTAACTCTCCTACAGTCCCTCTTCCCCTCCTTCTCATTTGGTACCACCACCTTGACCTTTCCGGAATGTTCGGAATTCCGGAACGCGTTCTGGAATGTTCGGAATTCCGGAATGCGTTCCGGAATGTTCGGAATTCCGGAATGCGTTCCGGAATGTTCGGAATTCCGGGATGCGCCATAGTTCATAGTGTCACAGTTCATGTTTTTTGCCACTTCCCTCTTAGCTGTGAGTCCCCTAGTTCATAGTTCCTGCTCTGTTTTCAGCCTCTCATAGTTCATGCTCTTAGCTGCTGCTCAGCTTTTATTGATATTAACTCTCCTACAGTCCCTCTTCCCCTCCTTCTCATTTGGTACCACCACCTTGACCTTTCCGGAATGTTCGGAATTCCGGAATGCGTTCCGGAATGTTCGGAATTCCGGAATGTTCGGAATTCCGGAATGCGTTCTGGAATGTTCGGAATTCCGGAATGCGTTCCGGAATGTTCGGAATTCCGGGATGCGCCATAGTTCATAGTGTCACAGTTCATGTTTTTTGCCACTTCCCTCTTAGCTGTGAGTCCCCTAGTTCATAGTTCCTGCTCTGTTTTCAGCCTCTCATAGTTCATGCTCTTAGCTCCTGCTCAGCTTTTATTGATATTAACTCTCCTACAGTCCCTCTTCCCCTCCTTCTCATTTGGTACCACCACCTTGACCTTTCCGGAATGTTCGGAATTCCGGAATGCGTTCCGGAATGTTCGGAATTCCGGAATGCGTTCCGGAATGTTCGGAATTCCGGGATGCGCCAAGGTTCCGGAATGTTCGGAATTCCGGGATGCGCCATAGTTCATAGTGTCACAGTTCATGTTTTTTGCCACTTCCCTCTTAGCTGTGAGTCCCCTAGTTCATAGTTCCTGCTCTGTTTTCAGCCTCTCATAGTTCATGCTCTTAGCTCCTGCTCAGCTTTTATTGATATTAACTCTCCTACAGTCCCTCTTCCCCTCCTTCTCATTTGGTACCACCACCTTGACCTTTCCGGAATGTTCAGAATTCCGGGATGCGCCAAGGTTCCGGAATGTTCGGAATTCCGGAATGCGTTCCGGAATGTTCGGAATTCCGGAATGCGTTCCGGAATGTTCGGAATTCCGGGATGCGCCATAGTTCATAGTGTCACAGTTCATGTTTTTTGCCACTTCCCTCTTAGTTGTGAGTCCCCTAGTTCATAGTTCCTGCTCTGCTTTCAGCCTCTCATAGTTCATGCTCTTAGCTCCTGCTCAGCTTTTATTGATATTAACTCTCCTACAGTCCCTCTTCCCCTCCTTCTCATTTGGTACCACCACCTTGACCTTTCCGGAATGTTCGGAATTCCGGAATGCGTTCCGGAATGTTCGGAATTCCGGAATGTTCGGAATTCCGGAATGCGGTCCGGAATGTTCGGAATTCCGGAATGCGTTCCGGAATGTTCGGAATTCCGGGATGCGCCATAGTTCATAGTGTCACAGTTCATGTTTTTTGCCACTTCCCTCTTAGCTGTGAGTCCCCTAGTTCATAGTTCCTGCTCTGTTTTCAGCCTCTCATAGTTCATGCTCTTAGCTCCTGCTCAGCTTTTATTGATATTAACTCTCCTACAGTCCCTCTTCCCCTCCTTCTCATTTGGTACCACCACCTTGACCTTTCCGGAATGTTCGGAATTCCGGAATGCGTTCCGGAATGTTCGGAATTCCGGAATGCGTTCCGGAATGTTCGGAATTCCGGAATGCGTTCCGGAATGTTCGGAATTCCGGGATGCGCCATAGTTCATAGTGTCACAGTTCATGTTTTTTGCCACTTCCCTCTTAGCTGTGAGTCCCCTAGTTCATAGTTCCTGCTCTGTTTTCAGCCTCTCATAGTTCATGCTCTTAGCTCCTGCTCAGCTTTTATTGATATTAACTCTCCTACAGTCCCTCTTCCCCGCCTTCTCATTTGGTACCACCACCTTGACCTTTCCGGAATGTTCGGAATTCCGGGATGCGCCAAGGTTCCGGAATGTTCGGAATTCCGGAATGCGTTCCGGAATGTTCGGAATTCCGGGATGCGCCATAGTTCATAGTGTCACAGTTCATAGTGTCACAGTTCATGTTTTTTACACTTCCCTCTTAGCTGTGAGTCCCCTAGTTCATAGTTCCTGCTCTGTTTTCAGCCTCTCATAGTTCATGCTCTTAGCTCCTGCTCAGCTTTTATTGATATTAACTCTCCTACAGTCCCTCTTCCCCTCCTTCTCATTTGGTACCACCACCTTGACCTTTCCGGAATGTTCGGAATTCCGGGATGCGCCAAGGTTCCGGAATGTTCGGAATTCCGGAATGCGTTCCGGAATGTTCGGAATTCCGGAATGCGTTCCGGAATGTTCGGAATTCCGGGATGCGCCATAGTTCATAGTGTCACAGTTCATGTTTTTTGCCACTTCCCTCTTAGCTGTGAGTCCCCTAGTTCATAGTTCCTGCTCTGTTTTCAGCCTCTCATAGTTCATGCTCTTAGCTCCTGCTCAGCTTTTATTGATATTAACTCTCCTACAGTCCCTCTTCCCCTCCTTCTCATTTGGTACCACCACCTTGACCTTTCCGGAATGTTCGGAATTCCGGAATGCGTTCCGGAATGTTCGGAATTCCGGAATGCGTTCTGGAATGTTCGGAATTCCGGAATGCGTTCCGGAATGTTCGGAATTCCGGGATGCGCCATAGTTCATAGTGTCACAGTTCATGTTTTTTGCCACTTCCCTCTTAGCTGTGAGTCCCCTAGTTCATAGTTCCTGCTCTGTTTTCAGCCTCTCATAGTTCATGCTCTTAGCTCCTGCTCAGCTTTTATTGATATTAACTCTCCTACAGTCCCTCTTCCCCTCCTTCTCATTTGGTACCACCACCTTGACCTTTCCGGAATGTTCGGAATTCCGGGATGCGCCAAGGTTCCGGAATGTTCGGAATTCCGGAATGCGTTCCGGAATGTTCGGAATTCCGGAATGCGTTCCGGAATGTTCGGAATTCCGGGATGCGCCATAGTTCATAGTGTCACAGTTCATGTTTTTTGCCACTTCCCTCTTAGCTGTGAGTCCCCTAGTTCATAGTTCCTGCTCTGTTTTCAGCCTCTCATAGTTCATGCTCTTAGCTCCTGCTCAGCTTTTATTGATATTAACTCTCCTACAGTCCCTCTTCCCCTCCTTCTCATTTGGTACCACCACCTTGACCTTTCCGGAATGTTCGGAATTCCGGAATGCGTTCCGGAATGTTCGGAATTCCGGAATGCGTTCTGGAATGTTCGGAATTCCGGAATGCGTTCCGGAATGTTCGGAATTCCGGGATGCGCCATAGTTCATAGTGTCACAGTTCATGTTTTTTGCCACTTCCCTCTTAGCTGTGAGTCCCCTAGTTCATAGTTCCTGCTCTGTTTTCAGCCTCTCATAGTTCATGCTCTTAGCTCCTGCTCAGCTTTTATTGATATTAACTCTCCTACAGTCCCTCTTCCCCTCCTTCTCATTTGGTACCACCACCTTGACCTTTCCGGAATGTTCGGAATTCCGGGATGCGCCAAGGTTCCGGAATGTTCGGAATTCCGGAATGCGTTCCGGAATGTTCGGAATTCCGGAATGCGCCATAGTTCATAGTGTCACAGTTCATGTTTTTTGCCACTTCCCTCTTAGTTGTGAGTCCCCTAGTTCATAGTTCCTGCTCTGCTTTCAGCCTCTCATAGTTCATGCTCTTAGCTCCTGCTCAGCTTTTATTGATATTAACTCTCCTACAGTCCCTCTTCCCCTCCTTCTCATTTGGTACCACCACCTTGACCTTTCCGGAATGTTCGGAATTCCGGAATGCGTTCCGGAATGTTCGGAATTCCGGAATGCGGTCCAGAATGTTCGGAATTCCGGAATGCGTTCCGGAATGTTCGGAATTCCGGGATGCGCCATAGTTCATAGTGTCACAGTTCATGTTTTTTGCCACTTCCCTCTTAGCTGTGAGTCCCCTAGTTCATAGTTCCTGCTCTGTTTTCAGCCTCTCATAGTTCATGCTCTTAGCTCCTGCTCAGCTTTTATTGATATTAACTCTCCTACAGTCCCTCTTCCCCTCCTTCTCATTTGGTACCACCACCTTGACCTTTCCGGAATGTTCGGAATTCCGGGATGCGCCAAGGTTCCGGAATGTTCGGAATTCCGGAATGCGTTCCGGAATGTTCGGAATTCCGGGATGCGCCATAGTTCATAGTGTCACAGTTCATAGTGTCACAGTTCATGTTTTTTACACTTCCCTCTTAGCTGTGAGTCCCCTAGTTCATAGTTCCTGCTCTGTTTTCAGCCTCTCATAGTTCATGCTCTTAGCTCCTGCTCAGCTTTTATTGATATTAACTCTCCTACAGTCCCTCTTCCCCTCCTTCTCATTTGGTACCACCACCTTGACCTTTCCGGAATGTTCGGAATTCCGGAATGCGTTCCGGAATGTTCGGAATTCCGGAATGCGTTCCGGAATGTTCGGAATTCCGGAATGCGTTCCGGAATGTTCGGAATTCCGGAATGCGTTCCGGAATGTTCGGAATTCCGGGATGCGCCATAGTTCATAGTGTCACAGTTCATGTTTTTTGCCACTTCCCTCTTAGCTGTGAGTCCCCTAGTTCATAGTTCCTGCTCTGTTTTCAGCCTCTCATAGTTCATGCTCTTAGCTCCTGCTCAGCTTTTATTGATATTAACTCTCCTACAGTCCCTCTTCCCCGCCTTCTCATTTGGTACCACCACCTTGACCTTTCCGGAATGTTCGGAATTCCGGGATGCGCCAAGGTTCCGGAATGTTCGGAATTCCGGAATGCGTTCCGGAATGTTCGGAATTCCGGGATGCGCCATAGTTCATAGTGTCACAGTTCATAGTGTCACAGTTCATGTTTTTTACACTTCCCTCTTAGCTGTGAGTCCCCTAGTTCATAGTTCCTGCTCTGTTTTCAGCCTCTCATAGTTCATGCTCTTAGCTCCTGCTCAGCTTTTATTGATATTAACTCTCCTACAGTCCCTCTTCCCCTCCTTCTCATTTGGTACCACCACCTTGACCTTTCCGGAATGTTCGGAATTCCGGGATGCGCCAAGGTTCCGGAATGTTCGGAATTCCGGAATGCGTTCCGGAATGTTAGGAATTCCGGAATGCGTTCCGGAATGTTCGGAATTCCGGGATGCGCCATAGTTCATAGTGTCACAGTTCATGTTTTTTGCCACTTCCCTCTTAGCTGTGAGTCCCCTAGTTCATAGTTCCTGCTCTGTTTTCAGCCTCTCATAGTTCATGCTCTTAGCTCCTGCTCAGCTTTTATTGATATTAACTCTCCTACAGTCCCTCTTCCCCTCCTTCTCATTTGGTACCACCACCTTGACCTTTCCGGAATGTTCGGAATTCCGGGATGCGCCAAGGTTCCGGAATGTTCGGAATTCCGGAATGCGTTCCGGAATGTTCGGAATTCCGGGATGCGCCATAGTTCATAGTGTCACAGTTCATAGTGTCACAGTTCATGTTTTTTACACTTCCCTCTTAGCTGTGAGTCCCCTAGTTCATAGTTCCTGCTCTGTTTTCAGCCTCTCATAGTTCATGCTCTTAGCTCCTGCTCAGCTTTTATTGATATTAACTCTCCTACAGTCCCTCTTCCCCTCCTTCTCATTTGGTACCACCACCTTGACCTTTCCGGAATGTTCGGAATTCCGGAATGCGTTCCGGAATGTTCGGAATTCCGGAATGCGTTCCGGAATGTTCGGAATTCCGGAATGCGTTCCGGAATGTTCGGAATTCCGGGATGCGCCATAGTTCATAGTGTCACAGTTCATGTTTTTTGCCACTTCCCTCTTAGCTGTGAGTCCCCTAGTTCATAGTTCCTGCTCTGTTTTCAGCCTCTCATAGTTCATGCTCTTAGCTCCTGCTCAGCTTTTATTGATATTAACTCTCCTACAGTCCCTCTTCCCCTCCTTCTCATTTGGTACCACCACCTTGACCTTTCCGGAATGTTCGGAATTCCGGAATGCGTTCCGGAATGTTCGGAATTCCGGAATGCGTTCTGGAATGTTCGGAATTCCGGAATGCGTTCCGGAATGTTCGGAATTCCGGGATGCGCCATAGTTCATAGTGTCACAGTTCATGTTTTTTGCCACTTCCCTCTTAGCTGTGAGTCCCCTAGTTCATAGTTCCTGCTCTGTTTTCAGCCTCTCATAGTTCATGCTCTTAGCTCCTGCTCAGCTTTTATTGATATTAACTCTCCTACAGTCCCTCTTCCCCTCCTTCTCATTTGGTACCACCACCTTGACCTTTCCGGAATGTTCGGAATTCCGGGATGCGCCAAGGTTCCGGAATGTTCGGAATTCCGGAATGCGTTCCGGAATGTTCGGAATTCCGGGATGCGCCATAGTTCATAGTGTCACAGTTCATAGTGTCACAGTTCATGTTTTTTACACTTCCCTCTTAGCTGTGAGTCCCCTAGTTCATAGTTCCTGCTCTGTTTTCAGCCTCTCATAGTTCATGCTCTTAGCTCCTGCTCAGCTTTTATTGATATTAACTCTCCTACAGTCCCTCTTCCCCTCCTTCTCATTTGGTACCACCACCTTGACCTTTCCGGAATGTTCGGAATTCCGGAATGCGTTCCGGAATGTTCGGAATTCCGGAATGCGTTCCGGAATGTTCGGAATTCCGGAATGCGTTCCGGAATGTTCGGAATTCCGGGATGCGCCATAGTTCATAGTGTCACAGTTCATGTTTTTTGCCACTTCCCTCTTAGCTGTGAGTCCCCTAGTTCATAGTTCCTGCTCTGTTTTCAGCCTCTCATAGTTCATGCTCTTAGCTCCTGCTCAGCTTTTATTGATATTAACTCTCCTACAGTCCCTCTTCCCCTCCTTCTCATTTGGTACCACCACCTTGACCTTTCCGGAATGTTCGGAATTCCGGAATGCGTTCCGGAATGTTCGGAATTCCGGAATGCGTTCTGGAATGTTCGGAATTCCGGAATGCGTTCCGGAATGTTCGGAATTCCGGGATGCGCCATAGTTCATAGTGTCACAGTTCATGTTTTTTGCCACTTCCCTCTTAGCTGTGAGTCCCCTAGTTCATAGTTCCTGCTCTGTTTTCAGCCTCTCATAGTTCATGCTCTTAGCTCCTGCTCAGCTTTTATTGATATTAACTCTCCTACAGTCCCTCTTCCCCTCCTTCTCATTTGGTACCACCACCTTGACCTTTCCGGAATGTTCGGAATTCCGGGATGCGCCAAGGTTCCGGAATGTTCGGAATTCCGGAATGCGTTCCGGAATGGTCGGAATTCCGGAATGCGTTCCGGAATGTTCGGAATTCCGGGATGCGCCATAGTTCATAGTGTCACAGTTCATGTTTTTTGCCACTTCCCTCTTAGCTGTGAGTCCCCTAGTTCATAGTTCCTGCTCTGTTTTCAGCCTCTCATAGTTCATGCTCTTAGCTCCTGCTCAGCTTTTATTGATATTAACTCTCCTACAGTCCCTCTTCCCCTCCTTCTCATTTGGTACCACCACCTTGACCTTTCCGGAATGTTCGGAATTCCGGGATGCGCCAAGGTTCCGGAATGTTCGGAATTCTGGAATGCGTTCCGGAATGTTCGGAATTCCGGGATGCGCCATAGTTCATAGTGTCACAGTTCATAGTGTCACAGTTCATGTTTTTTACACTTCCCTCTTAGCTGTGAGTCCCCTAGTTCATAGTTCCTGCTCTGTTTTCAGCCTCTCATAGTTCATGCTCTTAGCTCCTGCTCAGCTTTTATTGATATTAACTCTCCTACAGTCCCTCTTCCCCTCCTTCTCATTTGGTACCACCACCTTGACCTTTCCGGAATGTTCGGAATTCCGGAATGCGTTCCGGAATGTTCGGAATTCCGGAATGCGTTCCGGAATGTTCGGAATTCCGGAATGCGTTCCGGAATGTTCGGAATTCCGGGATGCGCCATAGTTCATAGTGTCACAGTTCATGTTTTTTGCCACTTCCCTCTTAGCTGTGAGTCCCCTAGTTCATAGTTCCTGCTCTGTTTTCAGCCTCTCATAGTTCATGCTCTTAGCTCCTGCTCAGCTTTTATTGATATTAACTCTCCTACAGTCCCTCTTCCCCTCCTTCTCATTTGGTACCACCACCTTGACCTTTCCGGAATGTTCGGAATTCCGGAATGCGTTCCGGAATGTTCGGAATTCCGGAATGCGTTCTGGAATGTTCGGAATTCCGGAATGCGTTCCGGAATGTTCGGAATTCCGGGATGCGCCATAGTTCATAGTGTCACAGTTCATGTTTTTTGCCACTTCCCTCTTAGCTGTGAGTCCCCTAGTTCATAGTTCCTGCTCTGTTTTCAGCCTCTCATAGTTCATGCTCTTAGCTCCTGCTCAGCTTTTATTGATATTAACTCTCCTACAGTCCCTCTTCCCCTCCTTCTCATTTGGTACCACCACCTTGACCTTTCCGGAATGTTCGGAATTCCGGGATGCGCCAAGGTTCCGGAATGTTCGGAATTCCGGAATGCGTTCCGGAATGTTCGGAATTCCGGGATGCGCCATAGTTCATAGTGTCACAGTTCATAGTGTCACAGTTCATGTTTTTTACACTTCCCTCTTAGCTGTGAGTCCCCTAGTTCATAGTTCCTGCTCTGTTTTCAGCCTCTCATAGTTCATGCTCTTAGCTCCTGCTCAGCTTTTATTGATATTAACTCTCCTACAGTCCCTCTTCCCCTCCTTCTCATTTGGTACCACCACCTTGACCTTTCCGGAATGTTCGGAATTCCGGAATGCGTTCCGGAATGTTCGGAATTCCGGAATGCGTTCCGGAATGTTCGGAATTCCGGAATGCGTTCCGGAATGTTCGGAATTCCGGGATGCGCCATAGTTCATAGTGTCACAGTTCATGTTTTTTGCCACTTCCCTCTTAGCTGTGAGTCCCCTAGTTCATAGTTCCTGCTCTGTTTTCAGCCTCTCATAGTTCATGCTCTTAGCTCCTGCTCAGCTTTTATTGATATTAACTCTCCTACAGTCCCTCTTCCCCTCCTTCTCATTTGGTACCACCACCTTGACCTTTCCGGAATGTTCGGAATTCCGGAATGCGTTCCGGAATGTTCGGAATTCCGGAATGCGTTCTGGAATGTTCGGAATTCCGGAATGCGTTCCGGAATGTTCGGAATTCCGGGATGCGCCATAGTTCATAGTGTCACAGTTCATGTTTTTTGCCACTTCCCTCTTAGCTGTGAGTCCCCTAGTTCATAGTTCCTGCTCTGTTTTCAGCCTCTCATAGTTCATGCTCTTAGCTCCTGCTCAGCTTTTATTGATATTAACTCTCCTACAGTCCCTCTTCCCCTCCTTCTCATTTGGTACCACCACCTTGACCTTTCCGGAATGTTCGGAATTCCGGAATGCGTTCCGGAATGTTCGGAATTCCGGAATGCGGTCCAGAATGTTCGGAATTCCGGAATGCGTTCCGGAATGTTCGGAATTCCGGGATGCGCCATAGTTCATAGTGTCACAGTTCATGTTTTTTGCCACTTCCCTCTTAGCTGTGAGTCCCCTAGTTCATAGTTCCTGCTCTGTTTTCAGCCTCTCATAGTTCATGCTCTTAGCTCCTGCTCAGCTTTTATTGATATTAACTCTCCTACAGTCCCTCTTCCCCTCCTTCTCATTTGGTACCACCACCTTGACCTTTCCGGAATGTTCGGAATTCCGGGATGCGCCAAGGTTCCGGAATGTTCGGAATTCCGGAATGCGTTCCGGAATGTTCGGAATTCCGGGATGCGCCATAGTTCATAGTGTCACAGTTCATAGTGTCACAGTTCATGTTTTTTACACTTCCCTCTTAGCTGTGAGTCCCCTAGTTCATAGTTCCTGCTCTGTTTTCAGCCTCTCATAGTTCATGCTCTTAGCTCCTGCTCAGCTTTTATTGATATTAACTCTCCTACAGTCCCTCTTCCCCTCCTTCTCATTTGGTACCACCACCTTGACCTTTCCGGAATGTTCGGAATTCCGGAATGCGTTCCGGAATGTTCGGAATTCCGGAATGCGTTCCGGAATGTTCGGAATTCCGGAATGCGTTCCGGAATGTTCGGAATTCCGGGATGCGCCATAGTTCATAGTGTCACAGTTCATGTTTTTTGCCACTTCCCTCTTAGCTGTGAGTCCCCTAGTTCATAGTTCCTGCTCTGTTTTCAGCCTCTCATAGTTCATGCTCTTAGCTCCTGCTCAGCTTTTATTGATATTAACTCTCCTACAGTCCCTCTTCCCCTCCTTCTCATTTGGTACCACCACCTTGACCTTTCCGGAATGTTCGGAATTCCGGAATGCGTTCCGGAATGTTCGGAATTCCGGAATGCGTTCTGGAATGTTCGGAATTCCGGAATGCGTTCCGGAATGTTCGGAATTCCGGGATGCGCCATAGTTCATAGTGTCACAGTTCATGTTTTTTGTCACTTCCCTCTTAGCTGTGAGTCCCCTAGTTCATAGTTCCTGCTCTGTTTTCAGCCTCTCATAGTTCATGCTCTTAGCTCCTGCTCAGCTTTTATTGATATTAACTCTCCTACAGTCCCTCTTCCCCTCCTTCTCATTTGGTACCACCACCTTGACCTTTCCGGAATGTTCGGAATTCCGGGATGCGCCAAGGTTCCGGAATGTTCGGAATTCCGGAATGCGTTCCGGAATGGTCGGAATTCCGGAATGCGTTCCGGAATGTTCGGAATTCCGGGATGCGCCATAGTTCATAGTGTCACAGTTCATGTTTTTTGCCACTTCCCTCTTAGCTGTGAGTCCCCTAGTTCATAGTTCCTGCTCTGTTTTCAGCCTCTCATAGTTCATGCTCTTAGCTCCTGCTCAGCTTTTATTGATATTAACTCTCCTACAGTCCCTCTTCCCCTCCTTCTCATTTGGTACCACCACCTTGACCTTTCCGGAATGTTCGGAATTCCGGGATGCGCCAAGGTTCCGGAATGTTCGGAATTCCGGAATGCGTTCCGGAATGTTCGGAATTCCGGAATGCGTTCCGGAATGTTCGGAATTCCGGGATGCACCATAGTTCATAGTGTCACAGTTCATGTTTTTTGCCACTTCCCTCTTAGCTGTGAGTCCCCTAGTTCATAGTTCCTGCTCTGTTTTCAGCCTCTCATAGTTCATGCTCTTAGCTCCTGCTCAGCTTTTATTGATATTAACTCTCCTACAGTCCCTCTTCGCCTCCTTCTCATTTGGTACCACCACCTTGACCTTTCCGGAATGTTCGGAATTCCGGAATGCGTTCCGGAATGTTCGGAATTCCGGAATGTTCGGAATTCCGGAATGCGTTCCGGAATGTTCGGAATTCCGGAATGCGTTCCGGAATGTTCGGAATTCCGGGATGCGCCATAGTTCATAGTGTCACAGTTCATGTTTTTTGCCACTTCCCTCTTAGCTGTGAGTCCCCTAGTTCATAGTTCCTGCTCTGTTTTCAGCCTCTCATAGTTCATGCTCTTAGCTCCTGCTCAGCTTTTATTGATATTAACTCTCCTACAGTCCCTCTTCCCCTCCTTCTCATTTGGTACCACCACCTTGACCTTTCCGGAATGTTCGGAATTCCGGAATGCGTTCCGGAATGTTCGGAATTCCGGAATGCGTTCTGGAATGTTCGGAATTCCGGAATGCGTTCCGGAATGTTCGGAATTCCGGGATGCGCCATAGTTCATAGTGTCACAGTTCATGTTTTTTGCCACTTCCCTCTTAGCTGTGAGTCCCCTAGTTCATAGTTCCCGCTCTGTTTTCAGCCTCTCATAGTTCATGCTCTTAGCTCCTGCTCAGCTTTTATTGATATTAACTCTCCTACAGTCCCTCTTCCCCGCCTTCTCATTTGGTACCACCACCTTGACCTTTCCGGAATGTTCGGAATTCCGGGATGCGCCAAGGTTCCGGAATGTTCGGAATTCCGGAATGCGTTCCGGAATGTTCGGAATTCCGGGATGCGCCATAGTTCATAGTGTCACAGTTCATAGTGTCACAGTTCATGTTTTTTACACTTCCCTCTTAGCTGTGAGTCCCCTAGTTCATAGTTCCTGCTCTGTTTTCAGCCTCTCATAGTTCATGCTCTTAGCTCCTGCTCAGCTTTTATTGATATTAACTCTCCTACAGTCCCTCTTCCCCTCCTTCTCATTTGGTACCACCACCTTGACCTTTCCGGAATGTTCGGAATTCCGGGATGCGCCAAGGTTCCGGAATGTTCGGAATTCCGGAATGCGTTCCGGAATGTTCGGAATTCCGGAATGCGTTCCGGAATGTTCGGAATTCCGGGATGCGCCATAGTTCATAGTGTCACAGTTCATGTTTTTTGCCACTTCCCTCTTAGCTGTGAGTCCCCTAGTTCATAGTTCCTGCTCTGTTTTCAGCCTCTCATAGTTCATGCTCTTAGCTCCTGCTCAGCTTTTATTGATATTAACTCTCCTACAGTCCCTCTTCCCCTCCTTCTCATTTGGTACCACCACCTTGACCTTTCCGGAATGTTCGGAATTCCGGAATGCGTTCCGGAATGTTCGGAATTCCGGAATGCGTTCTGGAATGTTCGGAATTCCGGAATGCGTTCCGGAATGTTCGGAATTCCGGGATGCGCCATAGTTCATAGTGTCACAGTTCATGTTTTTTGCCACTTCCCTCTTAGCTGTGAGTCCCCTAGTTCATAGTTCCTGCTCTGTTTTCAGCCTCTCATAGTTCATGCTCTTAGCTCCTGCTCAGCTTTTATTGATATTAACTCTCCTACAGTCCCTCTTCCCCTCCTTCTCATTTGGTACCACCACCTTGACCTTTCCGGAATGTTCGGAATTCCGGGATGCGCCAAGGTTCCGGAATGTTCGGAATTCCGGAATGCGTTCCGGAATGTTCGGAATTCCGGAATGCGCCATAGTTCATAGTGTCACAGTTCATGTTTTTTGCCACTTCCCTCTTAGTTGTGAGTCCCCTAGTTCATAGTTCCTGCTCTGCTTTCAGCCTCTCATAGTTCATGCTCTTAGCTCCTGCTCAGCTTTTATTGATATTAACTCTCCTACAGTCCCTCTTCCCCTCCTTCTCATTTGGTACCACCACCTTGACCTTTCCGGAATGTTCGGAATTCCGGGATGCGCCAAGGTTCCGGAATGTTCGGAATTCCGGAATGCGGTCCGGAATGTTCGGAATTCCGGAATGCGTTCCGGAATGTTCGGAATTCCGGGATGCGCCATAGTTCATAGTGTCACAGTTCATGTTTTTTGCCACTTCCCTCTTAGCTGTTAGTCCCCTAGTTCATAGTTCCTGCTCTGTTTTCAGCCTCTCATAGTTCATGCTCTTAGCTCCTGCTCAGCTTTTATTGATATTAACTCTCCTACAGTCCCTCTTCCCCTCCTTCTCATTTGGTACCACCACCTTGACCTTTCCGGAATGTTCGGAATTCCGGAATGCGTTCCGGAATGTTCGGAATTCCGGAATGCGGTCCAGAATGTTCGGAATTCCGGAATGCGTTCCGGAATGTTCGGAATTCCGGGATGCGCCATAGTTCATAGTGTCACAGTTCATGTTTTTTACACTTCCCTCTTAGCTGTGAGTCCCCTAGTTCATAGTTCCTGCTCTGTTTTCAGCCTCTCATAGTTCATGCTCTTAGCTCCTGCTCAGCTTTTATTGATATTAACTCTCCTACAGTCCCTCTTCCCCTCCTTCTCATTTGGTACCACCACCTTGACCTTTCCGGAATGTTCGGAATTCCGGAATGCGTTCCGGAATGTTCGGAATTCCGGAATGCGTTCCGGAATGTTCGGAATTCCGGAATGCGTTCCGGAATGTTCGGAATTCCGGGATGCGCCATAGTTCATAGTGTCACAGTTCATGTTTTTTGCCACTTCCCTCTTAGCTGTGAGTCCCCTAGTTCATAGTTCCTGCTCTGTTTTCAGCCTCTCATAGTTCATGCTCTTAGCTCCTGCTCAGCTTTTATTGATATTAACTCTCCTACAGTCCCTCTTCCCCTCCTTCTCATTTGGTACCACCACCTTGACCTTTCCGGAATGTTCGGAATTCCGGAATGCGTTCCGGAATGTTCGGAATTCCGGAATGCGTTCTGGAATGTTCGGAATTCCGGAATGCGTTCCGGAATGTTCGGAATTCCGGGATGCGCCATAGTTCATAGTGTCACAGTTCATGTTTTTTGCCACTTCCCTCTTAGCTGTGAGTCCCCTAGTTCATAGTTCCTGCTCTGTTTTCAGCCTCTCATAGTTCATGCTCTTAGCTCCTGCTCAGCTTTTATTGATATTAACTCTCCTACAGTCCCTCTTCCCCTCCTTCTCATTTGGTACCACCACCTTGACCTTTCCGGAATGTTCGGAATTCCGGGATGCGCCAAGTTTCCGGAATGTTCGGAATTCCGGAATGCGTTCCGGAATGGTCGGAATTCCGGAATGCGTTCCGGAATGTTCGGAATTCCGGGATGCGCCATAGTTCATAGTGTCACAGTTCATGTTTTTTGCCACTTCCCTCTTAGCTGTGAGTCCCCTAGTTCATAGTTCCTGCTCTGTTTTCAGCCTCTCATAGTTCATGCTCTTAGCTCCTGCTCAGCTTTTATTGATATTAACTCTCCTACAGTCCCTCTTCCCCTCCTTCTCATTTGGTACCACCACCTTGACCTTTCCGGAATGTTCGGAATTCCGGAATGCGTTCCGGAATGTTCGGAATTCCGGAATGTTCGGAATTCCGGAATGCGTTCCGGAATGTTCGGAATTCCGGAATGCGTTCCGGAATGTTCGGAATTCCGGGATGCGCCATAGTTCATAGTGTCACAGTTCATGTTTTTTGCCACTTCCCTCTTAGCTGTGAGTCCCCTAGTTCATAGTTCCTGCTCTGTTTTCAGCCTCTCATAGTTCATGCTCTTAGCTCCTGCTCAGCTTTTATTGATATTAACTCTCCTACAGTCCCTCTTCCCCTCCTTCTCATTTGGTACCACCACCTTGACCTTTCCGGAATGTTCGGAATTCCGGAATGCGTTCCGGAATGTTCGGAATTCCGGAATGCGTTCCGGAATGTTCGGAATTCCGGGATGCGCCAAGGTTCCGGAATGTTCGGAATTCCGGGATGCGCCATAGTTCATAGTGTCACAGTTCATGTTTTTTGCCACTTCCCTCTTAGCTGTGAGTCCCCTAGTTCATAGTTCCTGCTCTGTTTTCAGCCTCTCATAGTTCATGCTCTTAGCTCCTGCTCAGCTTTTATTGATATTAACTCTCCTACAGTCCCTCTTCCCCTCCTTCTCATTTGGTACCACCACCTTGACCATTCCGGAATGTTCAGAATTCCGGGATGCGCCAAGGTTCCGGAATGTTCGGAATTCCGGAATGCGTTCCGGAATGTTCGGAATTCCGGAATGCGTTCCGGAATGTTCGGAATTCCGGGATGCGCCATAGTTCATAGTGTCACAGTTCATGTTTTTTGCCACTTCCCTCTTAGTTGTGAGTCCCCTAGTTCATAGTTCCTGCTCTGCTTTCAGCCTCTCATAGTTCATGCTCTTAGCTCCTGCTCAGCTTTTATTGATATTAACTCTCCTACAGTCCCTCTTCCCCTCCTTCTCATTTGGTACCACCACCTTGACCTTTCCGGAATGTTCGGAATTCCGGGATGCGCCAAGGTTCCGGAATGTTCGGAATTCCGGAATGCGTTCCGGAATGTTCGGAATTCCGGAATGCGTTCCGGAATGTTCGGAATTCCGGGATGCGCCATAGTTCATAGTGTCACAGTTCATGTTTTTTGCCACTTCCCTCTTAGCTGTGAGTCCCCTAGTTCATAGTTCCTGCTCTGTTTTCAGCCTCTCATAGTTCATGCTCTTAGCTCCTGCTCAGCTTTTATTGATATTAACTCTCCTACAGTCCCTCTTCCCCTCCTTCTCATTTGGTACCACCACCTTGACCTTTCCGGAATGTTCGGAATTCCGGAATGCGTTCCGGAATGTTCGGAATTCCGGAATGCGTTCTGGAATGTTCGGAATTCCGGAATGCGTTCCGGAATGTTCGGAATTCCGGGATGCGCCATAGTTCATAGTGTCACAGTTCATGTTTTTTGCCACTTCCCTCTTAGCTGTGAGTCCCCTAGTTCATAGTTCCTGCTCTGTTTTCAGCCTCTCATAGTTCATGCTCTTAGCTCCTGCTCAGCTTTTATTGATATTAACTCTCCTACAGTCCCTCTTCCCCTCCTTCTCATTTGGTACCACCACCTTGACCTTTCCGGAATGTTCAGAATTCCGGGATGCGCCAAGGTTCCGGAATGTTCGGAATTCCGGAATGCGTTCCGGAATGTTCGGAATTCCGGAATGCGTTCCGGAATGTTCGGAATTCCGGGATGCGCCATAGTTCATAGTGTCACAGTTCATGTTTTTTGCCACTTCCCTCTTAGTTGTGAGTCCCCTAGTTCATAGTTCCTGCTCTGCTTTCAGCCTCTCATAGTTCATGCTCTTAGCTCCTGCTCAGCTTTTATTGATATTAACTCTCCTACAGTCCCTCTTCCCCTCCTTCTCATTTGGTACCACCACCTTGACCTTTCCGGAATGTTCGGAATTCCGGGATGCGCCAAGGTTCCGGAATGTTCGGAATTCCGGAATGCGGTCCGGAATGTTCGGAATTCCGGAATGCGTTCCGGAATGTTCGGAATTCCGGGATGCGCCATAGTTCATAGTGTCAAAGTTCATGTTTTTTGCCACTTCCCTCTTAGCTGTGAGTCCCCTAGTTCATAGTTCCTGCTCTGTTTTCAGCCTCTCATAGTTCATGCTCTTAGCTCCTGCTCAGCTTTTATTGATATTAACTCTCCTACAGTCCCTCTTCCCCTCCTTCTCATTTGGTACCACCACCTTGACCTTTCCGGAATGTTCGGAATTCCGGAATGCGTTCCGGAATGTTCGGAATTCCGGAATGCGTTCCGGAATGTTCGGAATTCCGGAATGCGTTCCGGAATGTTCGGAATTCCGGGATGCGCCATAGTTCATAGTGTCACAGTTCATGTTTTTTGCCACTTCCCTCTTAGCTGTGAGTCCCCTAGTTCATAGTTCCTGCTCTGTTTTCAGCCTCTCATAGTTCATGCTCTTAGCTCCTGCTCAGCTTTTATTGATATTAACTCTCCTACAGTCCCTCTTCCCCTCCTTCTCATTTGGTACCACCACCTTGACCTTTCCGGAATGTTCGGAATTCCGGGATGCGCCAAGGTTCCGGAATGTTCGGAATTCCGGAATGCGTTCCGGAATGTTCGGAATTCCGGGATGCGCCATAGTTCATAGTGTCACAGTTCATAGTGTCACAGTTCATGTTTTTTACACTTCCCTCTTAGCTGTGAGTCCCCTAGTTCATAGTTCCTGCTCTGTTTTCAGCCTCTCATAGTTCATGCTCTTAGCTCCTGCTCAGCTTTTATTGATATTAACTCTCCTACAGTCCCTCTTCCCCTCCTTCTCATTTGGTACCACCACCTTGACCTTTCCGGAATGTTCGGAATTCCGGAACGCGTTCTGGAATGTTCGGAATTCCGGAATGCGTTCCGGAATGTTCGGAATTCCGGAATGCGTTCCGGAATGTTCGGAATTCCGGGATGCGCCATAGTTCATAGTGTCACAGTTCATGTTTTTTTCCGCTTCCCTCTTAGCTGTGAGTCCCCTAGTTCATAGTTCCTGCTCTGTTTTCAGCCTCTCATAGTTCATGCTCTTAGCTCCTGCTCAGCTTTTATTGATATTAACTCTCCTACAGTCCCTCTTCCCCTCCTTCTCATTTGGTACCACCACCTTGACCTTTCCGGAATGTTCGGAATTCCGGGATGCGCCAAGGTTCTGGAATGTTCGGAATTCCGGAATGCGTTCCGGAATGTTCGGAATTCCGGAATGCGTTCCGGAATGTTCGGAATTCCGGGATGCGCCATAGTTCATAGTGTCACAGTTCATGTTTTTTGCCACTTCCCTCTTAGCTGTGAGTCCCCTAGTTCATAGTTCCTGCTCTGTTTTCAGCCTCTCATAGTTCATGCTCTTAGCTGCTGCTCAGCTTTTATTGATATTAACTCTCCTACAGTCCCTCTTCCCCTCCTTCTCATTTGGTACCACCACCTTGACCTTTCCGGAATGTTCGGAATTCCGGGATGCGCCAAGGTTCCGGAATGTTCGGAATTCCGGAATGCGTTCCGGAATGTTCGGAATTCCGGAATGCGTTCCGGAATGTTCGGAATTCCGGAATGCGTTCCGGAATGTTCGGAATTCCGGGATGCGCCATAGTTCATAGTGTCACAGTTCATGTTTTTTGCCACTTCCCTCTTAGCTGTGAGTCCCCTAGTTCATAGTTCCTGCTCTGTTTTCAGCCTCTCATAGTTCATGCTCTTAGCTCCTGCTCAGCTTTTATTGATATTAACTCTCCTACAGTCCCTCTTCGCCTCCTTCTCATTTGGTACCACCACCTTGACCTTTCCGGAATGTTCGGAATTCCGGAATGCGTTCCGGAATGTTCGGAATTCCGGAATGTTCAGAATTCCGGAATGCGTTCTGGAATGTTCGGAATTCCGGAATGCGTTCCGGAATGTTCGGAATTCCGGGATGCGCCATAGTTCATAGTGTCACAGTTCATGTTTTTTGCCACTTCCCTCTTAGCTGTGAGTCCCCTAGTTCATAGTTCCTGCTCTGTTTTCAGCCTCTCATAGTTCATGCTCTTAGCTCCTGCTCAGCTTTTATTGATATTAACTCTCCTACAGTCCCTCTTCCCCTCCTTCTCATTTGGTACCACCACCTTGACCTTTCCGGAATGTTCGGAATTCCGGAATGCGTTCCGGAATGTTCGGAATTCCGGAATGCGTTCCGGAATGTTCGGAATTCCGGAATGCGTTCCGGAATGTTCGGAATTCCGGGATGCGCCATAGTTCATAGTGTCACAGTTCATGTTTTTTGCCACTTCCCTCTTAGCTGTGAGTCCCCTAGTTCATAGTTCCTGCTCTGTTTTCAGCCTCTCATAGTTCATGCTCTTAGCTCCTGCTCAGCTTTTATTGATATTAACTCTCCTACAGTCCCTCTTCCCCGCCTTCTCATTTGGTACCACCACCTTGACCTTTCCGGAATGTTCGGAATTCCGGGATGCGCCAAGGTTCCGGAATGTTCGGAATTCCGGAATGCGTTCCGGAATGTTCGGAATTCCGGGATGCGCCATAGTTCATAGTGTCACAGTTCATAGTGTCACAGTTCATGTTTTTTACACTTCCCTCTTAGCTGTGAGTCCCCTAGTTCATAGTTCCTGCTCTGTTTTCAGCCTCTCATAGTTCATGCTCTTAGCTCCTGCTCAGCTTTTATTGATATTAACTCTCCTACAGTCCCTCTTCGCCTCCTTCTCATTTGGTACCACCACCTTGACCTTTCCGGAATGTTCGGAATTCCGGAATGCGTTCCGGAATGTTCGGAATTCCGGAATGTTCGGAATTCCGGAATGCGTTCTGGAATGTTCGGAATTCCGGAATGCGTTCCGGAATGTTCGGAATTCCGGGATGCGCCATAGTTCATAGTGTCACAGTTCATATTTTTTGCCACTTCCCTCTTAGCTGTGAGTCCCCTAGTTCATAGTTCCTGCTCTGTTTTCAGCCTCTCATAGTTCATGCTCTTAGCTCCTGCTCAGCTTTTATTGATATTAACTCTCCTACAGTCCCTCTTCCCCTCCTTCTCATTTGGTACCACCACCTTGACCTTTCCGGAATGTTCGGAATTCCGGGATGCGCCAAGGTTCCGGAATGTTCGGAATTCCGGAATGCGTTCCGGAATGTTCGGAATTCCGGAATGCGTTCCGGAATGTTCGGAATTCCGGGATGCGCCATAGTTCATAGTGTCACAGTTCATGTTTTTTGCCACTTCCCTCTTAGCTGTGAGTCCCCTAGTTCATAGTTCCTGCTCTGTTTTCAGCCTCTCATAGTTCATGCTCTTAGCTCCTGCTCAGCTTTTATTGATATTAACTCTCCTACAGTCCCTCTTCCCCTCCTTCTCATTTGGTACCACCACCTTGACCTTTCCGGAATGTTCGGAATTCCGGAATGCGTTCCGGAATGTTCGGAATTCCGGAATGCGTTCTGGAATGTTCGGAATTCCGGAATGCGTTCCGGAATGTTCGGAATTCCGGGATGCGCCATAGTTCATAGTGTCACAGTTCATGTTTTTTGCCACTTCCCTCTTAGCTGTGAGTCCCCTAGTTCATAGTTCCTGCTCTGTTTTCAGCCTCTCATAGTTCATGCTCTTAGCTCCTGCTCAGCTTTTATTGATATTAACTCTCCTACAGTCCCTCTTCCCCTCCTTCTCATTTGGTACCACCACCTTGACCTTTCCGGAATGTTCGGAATTCCGGGATGCGCCAAGGTTCCGGAATGTTCGGAATTCCGGAATGCGTTCCGGAATGTTCGGAATTCCGGAATGCGCCATAGTTCATAGTGTCACAGTTCATGTTTTTTGCCACTTCCCTCTTAGTTGTGAGTCCCCTAGTTCATAGTTCCTGCTCTGCTTTCAGCCTCTCATAGTTCATGCTCTTAGCTCCTGCTCAGCTTTTATTGATATTAACTCTCCTACAGTCCCTCTTCCCCTCCTTCTCATTTGGTACCACCACCTTGACCTTTCCGGAATGTTCGGAATTCCGGGATGCGCCAAGGTTCCGGAATGTTCGGAATTCCGGAATGCGGTCCGGAATGTTCGGAATTCCGGAATGCGTTCCGGAATGTTCGGAATTCCGGGATGCGCCATAGTTCATAGTGTCACAGTTCATGTTTTTTGCCACTTCCCTCTTAGCTGTGAGTCCCCTAGTTCATAGTTCCTGCTCTGTTTTCAGCCTCTCATAGTTCATGCTCTTAGCTCCTGCTCAGCTTTTATTGATATTAACTCTCCTACAGTCCCTCTTCCCCTCCTTCTCATTTGGTACCACCACCTTGACCTTTCCGGAATGTTCGGAATTCCGGAATGCGTTCCGGAATGTTCGGAATTCCGGAATGCGGTCCAGAATGTTCGGAATTCCGGAATGCGTTCCGGAATGTTCGGAATTCCGGGATGCGCCATAGTTCATAGTGTCACAGTTCATGTTTTTTGCCACTTCCCTCTTAGCTGTGAGTCCCCTAGTTCATAGTTCCTGCTCTGTTTTCAGCCTCTCATAGTTCATGCTCTTAGCTCCTGCTCAGCTTTTATTGATATTAACTCTCCTACAGTCCCTCTTCCCCTCCTTCTCATTTGGTACCACCACCTTGACCTTTCCGGAATGTTCGGAATTCCGGGATGCGCCAAGGTTCCGGAATGTTCGGAATTCCGGAATGCGTTCCGGAATGTTCGGAATTCCGGGATTCGCCATAGTTCATAGTGTCACAGTTCATAGTGTCACAGTTCATGTTTTTTACACTTCCCTCTTAGCTGTGAGTCCCCTAGTTCATAGTTCCTGCTCTGTTTTCAGCCTCTCATAGTTCATGCTCTTTGCTCCTGCTCAGCTTTTATTGATATTAACTCTCCTACAGTCCCTCTTCCCCTCCTTCTCATTTGGTACCACCACCTTGACCTTTCCGGAATGTTCGGAATTCCGGAATGCGTTCCGGAATGTTCGGAATTCCGGAATGCGTTCCGGAATGTTCGGAATTCCGGAATGCGTTCCGGAATGTTCGGAATTCCGGGATGCGCCATAGTTCATAGTGTCACAGTTCATAGTGTCACAGTTCATGTTTTTTGCCACTTCCCTCTTAGCTGTGAGTCCCCTAGTTCATAGTTCCTGCTCTGTTTTCAGCCTCTCATAGTTCATGCTCTTAGCTCCTGCTCAGCTTTTATTGATATTAACTCTCCTACAGTCCCTCTTCCCCTCCTTCTCATTTGGTACCACCACCTTGACCTTTCCGGAATGTTCGGAATTCCGGGATGCGCCAAGGTTCCGGAATGTTCGGAATTCCGGAATGCGTCCCGGAATGTTCGGAATGCGTTCCGGAATGTTCGGAATTCCGGGATGCGCCATAGTTCATAGTGTCACAGTTCATGTTTTTTGCCACTTCCCTCTTAGCTGTGAGTCCCCTAGTTCATAGTTCCTGCTCTGTTTTCAGCCTCTCATAGTTCATGCTCTTAGCTCCTGCTCAGCTTTTATTGATATTAACTCTCCTACAGTCCCTCTTCCCCTCCTTCTCATTTGGTACCACCACCTTGACCTTTACGGAATGTTCGGAATTCCGGGATGCGCCAAGGTTCCGGAATGTTCGGAATTCCGGAATGCGTTCCGGAATGTTCGGAATTCCGGAATGCGCCATAGTTCATAGTGTCACAGTTCATGTTTTTTGCCACTTCCCTCTTAGTTGTGAGTCCCCTAGTTCATAGTTCCTGCTCTGCTTTCAGCCTCTCATAGTTCATGCTCTTAGCTCCTGCTCAGCTTTTATTGATATTAACTCTCCTACAGTCCCTCTTCCCCTCCTTCTCATTTGGTACCACCACCTTGACCTTTCCGGAATGTTCGGAATTCCGGAATGCGTTCCGGAATGTTCGGAATTCCGGAATGCGGTCCAGAATGTTCGGAATTCCGGAATGCGTTCCGGAATGTTCGGAATTCCGGGATGCGCCATAGTTCATAGTGTCACAGTTCATGTTTTTTGCCACTTCCCTCTTAGCTGTGAGTCCCCTAGTTCATAGTTCCTGCTCTGTTTTCAGCCTCTCATAGTTCATGCTCTTAGCTCCTGCTCAGCTTTTATTGATATTAACTCTCCTACAGTCCCTCTTCCCCTCCTTCTCATTTGGTACCACCACCTTGACCTTTCCGGAATGTTCGGAATTCCGGGATGCGCCAAGGTTCCGGAATGTTCGGAATTCCGGAATGCGTTCCGGAATGTTCGGAATTCCGGGATTCGCCATAGTTCATAGTGTCACAGTTCATAGTGTCACAGTTCATGTTTTTTACACTTCCCTCTTAGCTGTGAGTCCCCTAGTTCATAGTTCCTGCTCTGTTTTCAGCCTCTCATAGTTCATGCTCTTTGCTCCTGCTCAGCTTTTATTGATATTAACTCTCCTACAGTCCCTCTTCCCCTCCTTCTCATTTGGTACCACCACCTTGACCTTTCCGGAATGTTCGGAATTCCGGAATGCGTTCCGGAATGTTCGGAATTCCGGAATGCGTTCCGGAATGTTCGGAATTCCGGAATGCGTTCCGGAATGTTCGGAATTCCGGGATGCGCCATAGTTCATAGTGTCACAGTTCATAGTGTCACAGTTCATGTTTTTTGCCACTTCCCTCTTAGCTGTGAGTCCCCTAGTTCATAGTTCCTGCTCTGTTTTCAGCCTCTCATAGTTCATGCTCTTAGCTCCTGCTCAGCTTTTATTGATATTAACTCTCCTACAGTCCCTCTTCCCCTCCTTCTCATTTGGTACCACCACCTTGACCTTTCCGGAATGTTCGGAATTCCGGGATGCGCCAAGGTTCCGGAATGTTCGGAATTCCGGAATGCGTCCCGGAATGTTCGGAATGCGTTCCGGAATGTTCGGAATTCCGGGATGCGCCATAGTTCATAGTGTCACAGTTCATGTTTTTTGCCACTTCCCTCTTAGCTGTGAGTCCCCTAGTTCATAGTTCCTGCTCTGTTTTCAGCCTCTCATAGTTCATGCTCTTAGCTCCTGCTCAGCTTTTATTGATATTAACTCTCCTACAGTCCCTCTTCCCCTCCTTCTCATTTGGTACCACCACCTTGACCTTTACGGAATGTTCGGAATTCCGGGATGCGCCAAGGTTCCGGAATGTTCGGAATTCCGGAATGCGTTCCGGAATGTTCGGAATTCCGGAATGCGTTCCGGAATGTTCGGAATTCCGGGATGCGCCATAGTTCATAGTGTCACAGTTCATGTTTTTTGCCGCTTCCCTCTTAGCTGTGAGTCCCCTAGTTCATAGTTCCTGCTCTGTTTTCAGCCTCTCATAGTTCATGCTCTTAGCTCCTGCTCAGCTTTTATTGATATTAACTCTCCTACAGTCCCTCTTCCCCTCCTTCTCATTTGGTACCACCACCTTGACCTTTCCGGAATGTTCGGAATTCCGGGATGCGCCAAGGTTCCGGAATGTTCGGAATTCCGGAATGCGTTCCGGAATGTTCAGAATTCCGGAATGCGTTCCGGAATGTTCGGAATTCCGGGATGCGCCATAGTTCATAGTGTCACAGTTCATGTTTTTTGCCACTTCCCTCTTAGCTGTGAGTCCCCTAGTTCATAGTTCCTGCTCTGTTTTCAGCCTCTCATAGTTCATGCTCTTAGCTCCTGCTCAGCTTTTATTGATATTAACTCTCCTACAGTCCCTCTTCCCCTCCTTCTCATTTGGTACCACCACCTTGACCTTTCCAGAATGTTCGGAATTCCGGAATGCGTTCCGGAATGTTCGGAATTCCGGAATGCGTTCTGGAATGTTCGGAATTCCGGAATGCGTTCCGGAATGTTCGGAATTCCGGGATGCGCCATAGTTCATAGTGTCACAGTTCATGTTTTTTGCCATTTCCCTCTTAGCTGTGAGTCCCCTAGTTCATAGTTCCTGCTCTGTTTTCAGCCTCTCATAGTTCATGCTCTTAGCTCCTGCTCAGCTTTTATTGATATTAACTCTCCTACAGTCCCTCTTCCCCTCCTTCTCATTTGGTACCACCACCTTGACCTTTCCGGAATGTTCGGAATTCCGGGATGCGCCAAGGTTCCGGAATGTTCGGAATTCCGGAATGCGTTCCGGAATGTTCGGAATTCCGGAATGCGTTCCGGAATGTTCGGAATTCCGGAATGCGTTCCGGAATGTTCGGAATTCCGGGATGCGCCATAGTTCATAGTGTCACAGTTCATGTTTTTTGCCACTTCCCTCTTAGCTGTGAGTCCCCTAGTTCATAGTTCCTGCTCTGTTTTCAGCCTCTCATAGTTCATGCTCTTAGCTCCTGCTCAGCTTTTATTGATATTAACTCTCCTACAGTCCCTCTTCGCCTCCTTCTCATTTGGTACCACCACCTTGACCTTTCCGGAATGTTCGGAATTCCGGAATGCGTTCCGGAATGTTCGGAATTCCGGAATGTTCGGAATTCCGGGATGCGCCATAGTTCATAGTGTCACAGTTCATGTTTTTTGCCACTTCCCTCTTAGCTGTGAGTCCCCTAGTTCATAGTTCCTGCTCTGTTTTCAGCCTCTCATAGTTCATGCTCTTAGCTCCTGCTCAGCTTGTATTGATATTAACTCTCCTACAGTCCCTCTTCCCCTCCTTCTCATTTGGTACCACCACCTTGACCTTTCCGGAATGTTCAGAATTCCGGGATGCGCCAAGGTTCCGGAATGTTCGGAATTCCGGAATGCGTTCCGGAATGTTCGGAATTCCGGAATGCGTTCCGGAATGTTCGGAATTCCGGGATGCGCCATAGTTCATAGTGTCACAGTTCATAGTGTCACAGTTCATGTTTTTTGCCACTTCCCTCTTAGCTGTGAGTCCCCTAGTTCATAGTTCCTGCTCTGTTTTCAGCCTCTCATAGTTCATGCTCTTAGCTCCTGCTCAGCTTTTATTGATATTAACTCTCCTACAGTCCCTCTTCCCCTCCTTCTCATTTGGTACCACCACCTTGACCTTTCCGGAATGTTCGGAATTCCGGGATGCGCCAAGGTTCCGGAATGTTCGGAATTCCGGAATGCGTTCCGGAATGTTCGGAATTCCGGAATGTTCGGAATTCCGGGATGCGCCATAGTTCATAGTGTCACAGTTCATGTTTTTTGCCACTTCCCTCTTAGCTGTGAGTCCCCTAGTTCATAGTTCCTGCTCTGTTTTCAGCCTCTCATAGTTCATGCTCTTAGCTCCTGCTCAGCTTTTATTGATATTAACTCTCCTACAGTCCCTCTTCCCCTCCTTCTCATTTGGTACCACCACCTTGACCTTTACGGAATTTTCGGAATTCCGGGATGCGCCAAGGTTCCGGAATGTTCGGAATTCCGGAATGCGTTCCGGAATGTTCGGAATTCCGGAATGCGTTCCGGAATGTTCGGAATTCCGGGATGCGCCATAGTTCATAGTGTCACAGTTCATGTTTTTTGCCGCTTCCCTCTTAGCTGTGAGTCCCCTAGTTCATAGTTCCTGCTCTGTTTTCAGCCTCTCATAGTTCATGCTCTTAGCTCCTGCTCAGCTTTTATTGATATTAACTCTCCTACAGTCCCTCTTCCCCTCCTTCTCATTTGGTACCACCACCTTGACCTTTCCGGAATGTTCGGAATTCCGGGATGCGCCAAGGTTCCGGAATGTTCGGAATTCCGGAATGCGTTCCGGAATGTTCAGAATTCCGGAATGCGTTCCGGAATGTTCGGAATTCCGGGATGCGCCATAGTTCATAGTGTCACAGTTCATGTTTTTTGCCACTTCCCTCTTAGCTGTGAGTCCCCTAGTTCATAGTTCCTGCTCTGTTTTCAGCCTCTCATAGTTCATGCTCTTAGCTCCTGCTCAGCTTTTATTGATATTAACTCTCCTACAGTCCCTCTTCCCCTCCTTCTCATTTGGTACCACCACCTTGACCTTTCCAGAATGTTCGGAATTCCGGAATGCGTTCCGGAATGTTCGGAATTCCGGAATGCATTCTGGAGTGTTCGGAATTCCGGAATGCGTTCCGGAATGTTCGGAATTCCGGGATGCGCCATAGTTCATAGTGTCACAGTTCATGTTTTTTGCCATTTCCCTCTTAGCTGTGAGTCCCCTAGTTCATAGTTCCTGCTCTGTTTTCAGCCTCTCATAGTTCATGCTCTTAGCTCCTGCTCAGCTTTTATTGATATTAACTCTCCTACAGTCCCTCTTCCCCTCCTTCTCATTTGGTACCACCACCTTGACCTTTCCGGAATGTTCGGAATTCCGGGATGCGCCAAGGTTCCGGAATGTTCGGAATTCCGGAATGCGTTCCGGAATGTTCGGAATTCCGGAATGCGTTCCGGAATGTTCGGAATTCCGGGATGCGCCATAGTTCATAGTGTCACAGTTCATGTTTTTTGCCACTTCCCTCTTAGCTGTGAGTCCCCTAGTTCATAGTTCCTGCTCTGTTTTCAGCCTCTCATAGTTCATGCTCTTAGCTCCTGCTCAGCTTTTATTGATATTAACTCTCCTACAGTCCCTCTTCCCCTCCTTCTCATTTGGTACCACCACCTTGACCTTTCCGGAATGTTCAGAATTCCGGGATGCGCCAAGGTTCCGGAATGTTCGGAATTCCGGAATGCGTTCCGGAATGTTCGGAATTCCGGAATGCGTTCCGGAATGTTCGGAATTCCGGGATGCGCCATAGTTCATAGTGTCACAGTTCATGTTTTTTGCCACTTCCCTCTTAGTTGTGAGTCCCCTAGTTCATAGTTCCTGCTCTGCTTTCAGCCTCTCATAGTTCATGCTCTTAGCTCCTGCTCAGCTTTTATTGATATTAACTCTCCTACAGTCCCTCTTCCCCTCCTTCTCATTTGGTACCACCACCTTGACCTTTCCGGAATGTTCGGAATTCCGGGATGCGCCAAGGTTCCGGAATGTTCGGAATTCCGGAATGCGGTCCGGAATGTTCGGAATTCCGGAATGCGTTCCGGAATGTTCGGAATTCCGGAATGCGTTCCGGAATGTTCGGAATTCCGGGATGCGCCATAGTTCATAGTGTCACAGTTCATGTTTTTTACACTTCCCTCTTAGCTGTGAGTCCCCTAGTTCATAGTTCCTGCTCTGTTTTCAGCCTCTCATAGTTCATGCTCTTAGCTCCTGCTCAGCTTTTATTGATATTAACTCTCCTACAGTCCCTCTTCCCCTCCTTCTCATTTGGTACCACCACCTTGACCTTTCCGGAATGTTCGGAATTCCGGAATGCGTTCCGGAATGTTCGGAATTCCGGAATGCGTTCCGGAATGTTCGGAATTCCGGGATGCGCCATAGTTCATAGTGTCACAGTTCATGTTTTTTGCCACTTCCCTCTTAGCTGTGAGTCCCCTAGTTCATAGTTCCTGCTCTGTTTTCAGCCTCTCATAGTTCATGCTCTTAGCTGCTGCTCAGCTTTTATTGATATTAACTCTCCTACAGTCCCTCTTCCCCTCCTTCTCATTTGGTACCACCACCTTGACCTTTCCGGAATGTTCGGAATTCCGGGATGCGCCAAGGTTCCGGAATGTTCGGAATTCCGGAATGCGTTCCGGAATGTTCGGAATTCCGGAATGCGTTCCGGAATGTTCGGAATTCCGGGATGCGCCATAGTTCATAGTGTCACAGTTCATAGTGTCACAGTTCATGTTTTTTGCCACTTCCCTCTTAGCTGTGAGTCCCCTAGTTCATAGTTCCTGCTCTGTTTTCAGCCTCTCATAGTTCATGCTCTTAGCTCCTGCTCAGCTTTTATTGATATTAACTCTCCTACAGTCCCTCTTCCCCTCCTTCTCATTTGGTAGCACCACCTTGACCTTTCCGGAATGTTCGGAATTCCGGAATGCGTTCCGGAATGTTCGGAATTCCGGAATGCGTTCCGGAATGTTCGGAATTCCGGGATGCGTTCCGGAATGTTCGGAATTCCGGGATGCGCCATAGTTCATAGTGTCACAGTTCATGTTTTTTGCCATTTCCCTCTTAGCTGTGAGTCCCCTAGTTCATAGTTCCTGCTCTGTTTTCAGCCTCTCATAGTTCATGCTCTTAGCTCCTGCTCAGCTTTTATTGATATTAACTCTCCTACAGTCCCTCTTCCCCTCCTTCTCATTTGGTACCACCACCTTGACCTTTCCGGAATGTTCGGAATTCCGGAATGCGTTCCGGAATGTTCGGAATTCCGGAATGTTCGGAATTCCGGGATGCGCCATAGTTCATAGTGTCACAGTTCATGTTTTTTGCCACTTCCCTCTTAGCTGTGAGTCCCCTAGTTCATAGTTCCTGCTCTGTTTTCAGCCTCTCATAGTTCATGCTCTTAGCTCCTGCTCAGCTTTTATTGATATTAACTCTCCTACAGTCCCTCTTCCCCTCCTTCTCATTTGGTACCACCACCTTGACCTTTCCGGAATGTTCAGAATTCCGGGATGCGCCAAGGTTCCGGAATGTTCGGAATTCCGGAATGCGTTCCGGAATGTTCGGAATTCCGGAATGCGTTCCGGAATGTTCGGAATTCCGGAATGCGTTCCGGAATGTTCGGAATTCCGGGATGCGCCATAGTTCATAGTGTCACAGTTCATGTTTTTTGCCACTTCCCTCTTAGTTGTGAGTCCCCTAGTTCATAGTTCCTGCTCTGCTTTCAGCCTCTCATAGTTCATGCTCTTAGCTCCTGCTCAGCTTTTATTGATATTAACTCTCCTACAGTCCCTCTTCCCCTCCTTCTCATTTGGTACCACCACCTTGACCTTTCCGGAATGTTCGGAATTCCGGGATGCGCCAAGGTTCCGGAATGTTCGGAATTCCGGAATGCGGTCCGGAATGTTCGGAATTCCGGAATGCGTTCCGGAATGTTCGGAATTCCGGGATGCGCCATAGTTCATAGTGTCACAGTTCATGTTTTTTGCCGCTTCCCTCTTAGCTGTGAGTCCCCTAGTTCATAGTTCCTGCTCTGTTTTCAGCCTCTCATAGTTCATGCTCTTAGCTCCTGCTCAGCTTTTATTGATATTAACTCTCCTACAGTCCCTCTTCCCCTCCTTCTCATTTGGTACCACCACCTTGACCTTTCCGGAATGTTCGGAATTCCGGGATGCGCCAAGGATCCGGAATGTTCGGAATTCCGGAATGCGTTCCGGAATGTTCGGAATTCCGGAATGCGTTCCGGAATGTTCGGAATTCCGGAATGCGTTCCGGAATGTTCGGAATTCCGGGATGCGCCATAGTTCATAGTGTCACAGTTCATGTTTTTTACACTTCCCTCTTAGCTGTGAGTCCCCTAGTTCATAGTTCCTGCTCTGTTTTCAGCCTCTCATAGTTCATGCTCTTAGCTCCTGCTCAGCTTTTATTGATATTAACTCTCCTACAGTCCCTCTTCCCCTCCTTCTCATTTGGTACCACCACCTTGACCTTTCCGGAATGTTCGGAATTCCGGGATGCGCCAAGGTTCCGGAATGTTCGGAATTCCGGAATGCGGTCCGGAATGTTCGGAATTCCGGAATGCGTTCCGGAATGTTCGGAATTCCGGAATGCGTTCCGGAATGTTCGGAATTCCGGGATGCGCCATAGTTCATAGTGTCACAGTTCATGTTTTTTACACTTCCCTCTTAGCTGTGAGTCCCCTAGTTCATAGTTCCTGCTCTGTTTTCAGCCTCTCATAGTTCATGCTCTTAGCTGCTGCTCAGCTTTTATTGATATTAACTCTCCTACAGTCCCTCTTCCCCTCCTTCTCATTTGGTACCACCACCTTGACCTTTCCGGAATGTTCGGAATTCCGGGATGCGCCAAGGTTCCGGAATGTTCGGAATTCCGGAATGCGTTCCGGAATGTTCGGAATTCCGGAATGCGTTCCGGAATGTTCGGAATTCCGGGATGCGCCATAGTTCATAGTGTCACAGTTCATGTTTTTTTCCGCTTCCCTCTTAGCTGTGAGTCCCCTAGTTCATACTTCCTGCTCTGTTTTCAGCCTCTCATAGTTCATGCTCTTAGCTCCTGCTCAGCTTTTATTGATATTAACTCTCCTACAGTCCCTCTTCCCCTCCTTCTCATTTGGTACCACCACCTTGACCTTTCCGGAATGTTCGGAATTCCGGGATGCGCCAAGGTTCCGGAATGTTCGGAATTCCGGAATGCGTTCCGGAATGTTCGGAATTCCGGAATGCGTTCCGGAATGTTCGGAATTCCGGGATGCGCCATAGTTCATAGTGTCACAGTTCATGTTTTTTGCCACTTCCCTCTTAGCTGTGAGTCCCCTAGTTCATAGTTCCTGCTCTGTTTTCAGCCTCTCATAGTTCATGCTCTTAGCTCCTGCTCAGCTTTTATTGATATTAACTCTCCTACAGTCCCTCTTCCCCTCCTTCTCATTTGGTACCACCACCTTGACCTTTCCAGAATGTTCGGAATTCCGGAATGCGTTCCGGAATGTTCGGAATTCCGGAATGCGTTCTGGAATGTTCGGAATTCCGGAATGCGTTCCGGAATGTTCGGAATTCCGGGATGCGCCATAGTTCATAGTGTCACAGTTCATGTTTTTTGCCATTTCCCTCTTAGCTGTGAGTCCCCTAGTTCATAGTTCCTGCTCTGTTTTCAGCCTCTCATAGTTCATGCTCTTAGCTCCTGCTCAGCTTTTATTGATATTAACTCTCCTACAGCCCCTCTTCCCCTCCTTCTCATTTGGTACCACCACCTTGACCTTTCCGGAATGTTCGGAATTCCGGGATGCGCCAAGGTTCCGGAATGTTCGGAATTCCGGAATGCGTTCCGGAATGTTCGGAATTCCGGAATGCGTTCCGGAATGTTCGGAATTCCGGAATGCGTTCCGGAATGTTCGGAATTCCGGGATGCGCCATAGTTCATAGTGTCACAGTTCATGTTTTTTGCCACTTCCCTCTTAGCTGTGAGTCCCCTAGTTCATAGTTCCTGCTCTGTTTTCAGCCTCTCATAGTTCATGCTCTTAGCTCCTGCTCAGCTTTTATTGATATTAACTCTCCTACAGTCCCTCTTCGCCTCCTTCTCATTTGGTACCACCACCTTGACCTTTCCGGAATGTTCGGAATTCCGGAATGCGTTCCGGAATGTTCGGAATTCCGGAATGTTCGGAATTCCGGAATGCGTTCTGGAATGTTCGGAATTCCGGAATGCGTTCCGGAATGTTCGGAATTCCGGGATGCGCCATAGTTCATAGTGTCACAGTTCATGTTTTTTGCCACTTCCCTCTTAGCTGTGAGTCCCCTAGTTCATAGTTCCCGCTCTGTTTTCAGCCTCTCATAGTTCATGCTCTTAGCTCCTGCTCAGCTTTTATTGATATTAACTCTCCTACAGTCCCTCTTCCCCTCCTTCTCATTTGGTACCACCACCTTGACCTTTCCGGAATGTTCGGAATTCCGGAATGCGTTCCGGAATGTTCGGAATTCCGGAATGCGTTCCGGAATGTTCGGAATTCCGGGATGCGCCAAGGTTCCGGAATGTTCGGAATTCCGGGATGCGCCATAGTTCATAGTGTCACAGTTCATGTTTTTTGCCACTTCCCTCTTAGCTGTGAGTCCCCTAGTTCATAGTTCCTGCTCTGTTTTCAGCCTCTCATAGTTCATGCTCTTAGCTCCTGCTCAGCTTTTATTGATATTAACTCTCCTACAGTCCCTCTTCCCCTCCTTCTCATTTGGTACCACCACCTTGACCTTTCCGGAATGTTCAGAATTCCGGGATGCGCCAAGGTTCCGGAATGTTCGGAATTCCGGAATGCGTTCCGGAATGTTCGGAATTCCGGGATGCGCCATAGTTCATAGTGTCACAGTTCATGTTTTTTGCCACTTCCCTCTTAGTTGTGAGTCCCCTAGTTCATAGTTCCTGCTCTGTTTTCAGCCTCTCATAGTTCATGCTCTTAGCTCCTGCTCAGCTTTTATTGATATTAACTCTCCTACAGTCCCTCTTCGCCTCCTTCTCATTTGGTACCACCACCTTGACCTTTCCAGAATGTTCGGAATTCCGGAATGCGTTCCGGAATGTTCGGAATTCCGGAATGCGTTCTGGAATGTTCGGAATTCCGGAATGCGTTCCGGAATGTTCGGAATTCCGGGATGCGCCATAGTTCATAGTGTCACAGTTCATGTTTTTTGCCATTTCCCTCTTAGCTGTGAGTCCCCTAGTTCATAGTTCCTGCTCTGTTTTCAGCCTCTCATAGTTCATGCTCTTAGCTCCTGCTCAGCTTTTATTGATATTAACTCTCCTACAGTCCCTCTTCCCCTCCTTCTCATTTGGTACCACCACCTTGACCTTTCCGGAATGTTCGGAATTCCGGGATGCGCCAAGGTTCTGGAATGTTCGGAATTCCGGAATGCGTTCCGGAATGTTCGGAATTCCGGGATGCGCCATAGTTCATAGTGTCACAGTTCATAGTGTCACAGTTCATGTTTTTTACACTTCCCTCTTAGCTGTGAGTCCCCTAGTTCATAGTTCCTGCTCTGTTTTGAGCCTCTCATAGTTCATGCTCTTAGCTCCTGCTCAGCTTTTATTGATATTAACTCTCCTACAGTCCCTCTTCCCCTCCTTCTCATTTGGTACCACCACCTTGACCTTTCCGGAATGTTCGGAATTCCGGAACGCGTTCCAGAATGTTCGGAATTCCGGAATGCGTTCCGGAATGTTCGGAATTCCGGAATGCGTTCCGGAATGTTCGGAATTCCGGGATGCGCCATAGTTCATAGTGTCACACCATAGTTCATAGTGTCACAGTTCATGTTTTTTGCCACTTCCCTCTTAGCTGTGAGTCCCCTAGTTCATAGTTCCTGCTCTGTTTTCAGCCTCTCATAGTTCATGCTCTTAGCTCCTGCTCAGCTTTTATTGATATTAACTCTCCTACAGTCCCTCTTCCCCTCCTTCTCATTTGGTACCACCACCTTGACCTTTCCGGAATGTTCGGAATTCCGGGATGCGCCAAGGTTCCGGAATGTTCGGAATTCCGGAATGCGTTCCGGAATGTTCGGAATTCCGGGATGCGCCATAGTTCATAGTGTCACAGTTCATAGTGTCGCAGTTCATGTTTTTTGCCACTTCCCTCTTAGCTGTGAGTCCCCTAGTTCATAGTTCCTGCTCTGTTTTCAGCCTCTCATAGTTCATGCTCTTAGCTCCTGCTCAGCTTTTATTGATATTAACTCTCCTACAGTCCCTCTTCCCCTCCTTCTCATTTGGTACCACCACCTTGACCTTTCCGGAATGTTCGGAATTCCGGGATGCACCAAGGTTCCGGAATGTTCGGAATTCCGGAATGCGTTCCGGAATGTTCGGAATTCCGGAATGCCTTCCGGAATGTTCGGAATTCCGGGATGCGCCATAGTTCATAGTGTCACAGTTCATGTTTTTTGCCACTTCCCTCTTAGCTGTGAGTCCCCTAGTTCATAGTTCCTGCTCTGTTTTCAGCCTCTCATAGTTCATGCTCTTAGCTCCTGCTCAGCTTTTATTGATATTAACTCTCCTACAGTCCCTCTTCCCCTCCTTCTCATTTGGTACCACCACCTTGACCTTTCCGGAATGTTCGGAATTCCGGAATGCGTTCCGGAACGTTCGGAATTCCGGAACGCGTTCCGGAATGTTCGGAATTCCGGGATGCGCCATAGTTCATAGTGTCACAGTTCATGTTTTTTACACTTCCCTCTTAGCTGTGAGTCCCCTAGTTCATAGTTCCTGCTCTGTTTTCAGCCTCTCATAGTTCATGCTCTTAGCTCCTGCTCAGCTTTTATTGATATTAACTCTCCTACAGTCCCTCTTCCCCTCCTTCTCATTTGGTACCACCACCTTGACCTTTACGGAATGTTCGGAATTCCGGGATGCGCCAAGGTTCCGGAATGTTCGGAATTCCGGAATGCGTTCCGGAATGTTCGGAATTCCGGAATGCGTTCCGGAATGTTCGGAATTCCGGGATGCGCCAAGGTTCCGGAATGTTCAGAATTCCGGAATGCGTTCCGGAATGTTCGGAATTCCGGGATGCGCCATAGTTCATAGTGTCACAGTTCATAGTTTCACAGTTCATGTTTTTTGCCACTTCCCTCTTAGCTGTGAGTCCCCTAGTTCATAGTTCCTGCTCTGTTTTCAGCCTCTCATAGTTCATGCTCTTAGCTCCTGCTCAGCTTTTATTGATATTAACTCTCCTACAGTCCCTCTTCCCCTCCTTCTCATTTGGTACCACCACCTTGACCTTTCCGGAATGTTCGGAATTCCGGGATGCACCAAGGTTCCGGAATGTTCGGAATTCCGGAATGCGTTCCGGAATGTTCGGAATTCCGGAATGCCTTCCGGAATGTTCGGAATTCCGGGATGCGCCATAGTTCATAGTGTCACAGTTCATGTTTTTTACACTTCCCTCTTAGCTGTGAGTCCCCTAGTTCATAGTTCCTGCTCTGTTTTCAGCCTCTCATAGTTCATGCTCTTAGCTCCTGCTCAGCTTTTATTGATATTAACTCTCCTACAGTCCCTCTTCCCCTCCTTCTCATTTGGTACCACCACCTTGACCTTTACGGAATGTTCGGAATTCCGGGATGCGCCAAGGTTCCGGAATTTTCGGAATTCCGGAATGCGTTCCAGAATGTTCGGAATTCCGGAATGCGTTCTGGAATGTTCGGATTTCCGGAATGCGTTCCGGAATGTTCGGAATTCCGGGATGCGCCATAGTTCATAGTGTCACAGTTCATGTTTTTTACACTTCCCTCTTAGCTGTGAGTCCCCTAGTTCATAGTTCCTGCTCTGTTTTCAGCGTCTCATAGTTCATGCTCTTAGCTGCTGCTCAGCTTTTATTGATATTAACTCTCCTACAGTCCCTCTTCCCCTCCTTCTCATTTGGTACCACCACCTTGACCTTTCCGAAATTTTCGGAATTCCGGGATGCGCCAAGGTTCCGGAATGTTCGGAATTCCGGAATGCGTTCCGGAATGTTCGGAATTCCGGAATGCGTTCCGGAATGTTCGGAATTCCGGGATGCGCCATAGTTCATAGTGTCACAGTTCATGTTTTTTGCCACTTCCCTCTTAGCTGTGAGTCCCCTAGTTCATAGTTCCTGCTCTGTTTTCAGCCTCTCATAGTTCATGCTCTTAGCTCCTGCTCAGCTTTTATTGATATTAACTCTCCTACAGTCCCTCTTCCCCTCCTTCTCATTTGGTACCACCACCTTGACCTTTCCGGAATGTTCGGAATTCCGGGATGCGCCAAGGTTCCGGAATGTTCGGAATTCCGGAATGCGTTCCGGAATGTTCGGAATTCCGGGATGCGCCATAGTTCATAGTGTCAAAGTTCATAGTGTCACAGTTCATGTTTTTTGCCACTTCCCTCTTAGCTGTGAGTCCCCTAGTTCATAGTTCCTGCTCTGTTTTCAGCCTCTCATAGTTCATGCTCTTAGCTCCTGCTCAGCTTTTATTGATATTAACTCTCCTACAGTCCCTCTTCCCCTCCTTCTCATTTGGTACCACCACCTTGACCTTTCCGGAATGTTCGGAATTCCGGGATGCGCCAAGGTTCCGGAATGTTCGGAATTCCGGAATGCGTTCCGGAATGTTCGGAATTCCGGAATGCGTTCCGGAATGTTCGGAATTCCGGGATGCGCCAAGGTTCCGGAATGTTCGGAATTCCGGGATGCGCCATAGTTCATAGTGTCACAGTTCATCTTTTTTGCCACTTCCCTCTTAGCTGTGAGTCCCCTAGTTCATAGTTCCTGCTCTTTTTTCAGCCTCTCATAGTTCATGCTCTTAGCTCCTGCTCAGCTTTTATTGATATTAACTCTCTTACAGTCCCTCTTCCCCTCCTTCTCATTTGGTACCACCACCTTGACCTTTCCGGAATGTTCGGAATTCCGGAATGCGTTCCGGAATGTTCGGAATTCCGGGATGCGCCATAGTTCATAGTGTTACAGTTCATGTTTTTTGCCACTTCCCTCTTAGCTGTGAGTCCCCTAGTTCATAGTTCCTGCTCTTTTTTCAGCCTCTCATAGTTCATGCTCTTAGCTCCTGCTCAGCTTTTATTGATATTAACTCTCCTACAGTCCCTCTTCCCCTCCTTCTCATTTGGTACCACCACCTTGACCTTTCCGGAATGTTCGGAATTCCGGGATGCGCCAAGGTTCCGGAATGTTCGGAATTCCGGAATGCGTTCCGGAATGTTCGGAATTCCGGAATGCGTTCCGGAATGTTTGGAATTCCGGGATGCGCCAAGGTTCCGGAATGTTCGGAATTCCGGGATGCGCCATAGTTCATAGTGTCACAGTTCATCTTTTTTGCCACTTCCCTCTTAGCTGTGAGTCCCCTAGTTCATAGTTCCTGCTCTGTTTTCAGCCTCTCATAGTTCATGCTCTTAGCTCCTGCTCAGCTTTTATTGATATTAACTCTCTTACAGTCCCTCTTCCCCTCCTTCTCATTTGGTACCACCACCTTGACCTTTCCGGAATGTTCGGAATTCCGGAATGCGTTCCGGAATGTTCGGAATTCCGGGATGCGCCATAGTTCATAGTGTCACAGTTCATAGTGTCACAGTTCATGTTTTTTGCCACTTCCCTCTTAGCTGTGAGTCCCCTAGTTCATAGTTCCTGCTCTGTTTTCAGCCTCTCATAGTTCATGCTCTTAGCTCCTGCTCAGCTTTTATTGATATTAACTCTCCTACAGTCCCTCTTCCCCTCCTTCTCATTTGGTACCACCACCTTGACCTTTCCGGAATGTTCGGAATTCCGGAACGCGTTCCAGAATGTTCGGAATTCCGGAATGCGTTCCGGAATGTTCGGAATTCCGGAATGCGTTCCGGAATGTTCGGAATTCCGGGATGCGCCATAGTTCATAGTGTCACAGTTCATAGTGTCGCAGTTCATGTTTTTTGCCACTTCCCTCTTAGCTGTGAGTCCCCTAGTTCATAGTTCCTGCTCTGTTTTCAGCCTCTCATAGTTCATGCTCTTAGCTCCTGCTCAGCTTTTATTGATATTAACTCTCCTACAGTCCCTCTTCCCCTCCTTCTCATTTGGTACCACCACCTTGACCTTTCCGGAATGTTCGGAATTCCGGGATGCACCAAGGTTCCGGAATGTTCGGAATTCCGGAATGCGTTCCGGAATGTTCGGAATTCCGGAATGCCTTCCGGAATGTTCGGAATTCCGGGATGCGCCATAGTTCATAGTGTCACAGTTCATGTTTTTTGCCACTTCCCTCTTAGCTGTGAGTCCCCTAGTTCATAGTTCCTGCTCTGTTTTCAGCCTCTCATAGTTCATGCTCTTAGCTCCTGCTCAGCTTTTATTGATATTAACTCTCCTACAGTCCCTCTTCCCCTCCTTCTCATTTGGTACCACCACCTTGACCTTTCCGGAATGTTCGGAATTCGGGGATGCGCCAAGGTTCCGGAATGTTCGGAATTCCGGAATGCGTTCCGGAATGTTCGGAATTCGGGGATGCGCCAAGGTTCCGGAATGTTCGGAATTCCGGAATGCGTTCCGGAATGTTCGGAATTCCGGGATGCGCCATAGTTCATAGTGTTACAGTTCATGTTTTTTGCCACTTCCCTCTTAGCTGTGAGTCCACTAGTTCATAGTTCCTGCTCTTTTTTCAGCCTCTCATAGTTCATGCTCTTAGCTCCTGCTCAGCTTTTATTGATATTAACTCTCCTACAGTCCCTCTTCCCCTCCTTCTCATTTGGTACCACCACCTTGACCTTTCCGGAATGTTCGGAATTCCGGAATGCGTTCCGGAACGTTCGGAATTCCGGAACGCGTTCCGGAATGTTCGGAATTCCGGGATGCGCCATAGTTCATAGTGTCACAGTTCATGTTTTTTACACTTCCCTCTTAGCTGTGAGTCCCCTAGTTCATAGTTCCTGCTCTGTTTTCAGCCTCTCATAGTTCATGCTCTTAGCTCCTGCTCAGCTTTTATTGATATTAACTCTCCTACAGTCCCTCTTCCCCTCCTTCTCATTTGGTACCACCACCTTGACCTTTACGGAATGTTCGGAATTCCGGGATGCGCCAAGGTTCCGGAATGTTCGGAATTCCGGAATGCGTTCCGGAATGTTCGGAATTCCGGAATGCGTTCCGGAATGTTCGGAATTCCGGGATGCGCCAAGGTTCCGGAATGTTCAGAATTCCGGAATGCGTTCCGGAATGTTCGGAATTCCGGGATGCGCCATAGTTCATAGTGTCACAGTTCATAGTGTCACAGTTCATGTTTTTTGCCACTTCCCTCTTAGCTGTGAGTCCCCTAGTTCATAGTTCCTGCTCTGTTTTCAGCCTCTCATAGTTCATGCTCTTAGCTCCTGCTCAGCTTTTATTGATATTAACTCTCCTACAGTCCCTCTTCCCCTCCTTCTCATTTGGTACCACCACCTTGACCTTTCCGGAATGTTCGGAATTCCGGGATGCACCAAGGTTCCGGAATGTTCGGAATTCCGGAATGCGTTCCGGAATGTTCGGAATTCCGGAATGCCTTCCGGAATGTTCGGAATTCCGGGATGCGCCATAGTTCATAGTGTCACAGTTCATGTTTTTTACACTTCCCTCTTAGCTGTGAGTCCCCTAGTTCATAGTTCCTGCTCTGTTTTCAGCCTCTCATAGTTCATGCTCTTAGCTCCTGCTCAGCTTTTATTGATATTAACTCTCCTACAGTCCCTCTTCCCCTCCTTCTCATTTGGTACCACCACCTTGACCTTTACGGAATGTTCGGAATTCCGGGATGCGCCAAGGTTCCGGAATTTTCGGAATTCCGGAATGCGTTCCAGAATGTTCGGAATTCCGGAATGCGTTCTGGAATGTTCGGATTTCCGGAATGCGTTCCGGAATGTTCGGAATTCCGGGATGCGCCATAGTTCATAGTGTCACAGTTCATGTTTTTTACACTTCCCTCTTAGCTGTGAGTCCCCTAGTTCATAGTTCCTGCTCTGTTTTCAGCGTCTCATAGTTCATGCTCTTAGCTGCTGCTCAGCTTTTATTGATATTAACTCTCCTACAGTCCCTCTTCCCCTCCTTCTCATTTGGTACCACCACCTTGACCTTTCCGAAATTTTCGGAATTCCGGGATGCGCCAAGGTTCCGGAATGTTCGGAATTCCGGAATGCGTTCCGGAATGTTCGGAATTCCGGGATGCGCCATAGTTCATAGTGTCACAGTTCATGTTTTTTGCCACTTCCCTCTTAGCTGTGAGTCCCCTAGTTCATAGTTCCTGCTCTGTTTTCAGCCTCTCATAGTTCATGCTCTTAGCTCCTGCTCAGCTTTTATTGATATTAACTCTCCTACAGTCCCTCTTCCCCTCCTTCTCATTTGGTACCACCACCTTGACCTTTCCGGAATGTTCGGAATTCCGGGATGCGCCAAGGTTCCGGAATGTTCGGAATTCCGGAATGCGTTCCGGAATGTTCGGAATTCCGGAATGCGTTCCGGAATGTTCGGAATTCCGGGATGCGCCAAGGTTCCGGAATGTTCGGAATTCCGGGATGCGCCATAGTTCATAGTGTCACAGTTCATCTTTTTTGCCACTTCCCTCTTAGCTGTGAGTCCCCTAGTTCATAGTTCCTGCTCTTTTTTCAGCCTCTCATAGTTCATGCTCTTAGCTCCTGCTCAGCTTTTATTGATATTAACTCTCTTACAGTCCCTCTTCCCCTCCTTCTCATTTGGTACCACCACCTTGACCTTTCCGGAATGTTCGGAATTCCGGAATGCGTTCCGGAATGTTCGGAATTCCGGGATGCGCCATAGTTCATAGTGTTACAGTTCATGTTTTTTGCCACTTCCCTCTTAGCTGTGAGTCCCCTAGTTCATAGTTCCTGCTCTTTTTTCAGCCTCTCATAGTTCATGCTCTTAGCTCCTGCTCAGCTTTTATTGATATTAACTCTCCTACAGTCCCTCTTCCCCTCCTTCTCATTTGGTACCACCACCTTGACCTTTCCGGAATGTTCGGAATTCCGGGATGCGCCAAGGTTCCGGAATGTTCGGAATTCCGGAATGCGTTCCGGAATGTTCGGAATTCCGGAATGCGTTCCGGAATGTTCGGAATTCCGGGATGCGCCAAGGTTCCGGAATGTTCGGAATTCCGGGATGCGCCATAGTTCATAGTGTCACAGTTCATCTTTTTTGCCACTTCCCTCTTAGCTGTGAGTCCCCTAGTTCATAGTTCCTGCTCTGTTTTCAGCCTCTCATAGTTCATGCTCTTAGCTCCTGCTCAGCTTTTATTGATATTAACTCTCCTACAGTCCCTCTTCCCCTCCTTCTCATTTGGTACCACCACCTTGACCTTTCCGGAATGTTCGGAATTCCGGGATGCGCCAAGGTTCCGGAATGTTCGGAATTCCGGAATGCGTTCCGGAATGGTCGGAATTCCGGAATGCGTTCCGGAATGTTCGGAATTCCGGGATGCGCCATAGTTCATAGTGTCACAGTTCATGTTTTTTGCCACTTCCCTCTTAGCTGTGAGTCCCCTAGTTCATAGTTCCTGCTCTGTTTTCAGCCTCTCATAGTTCATGCTCTTAGCTCCTGCTCAGCTTTTATTGATATTAACTCTCTTACAGTCCCTCTTCCCCTCCTTCTCATTTGGTACCACCACCTTGACCTTTCCGGAATGTTCGGAATTCCGGAATGCGTTCCGGAATGTTCGGAATTCCGGGATGCGCCATAGTTCATAGTGTCACAGTTCATAGTGTCACAGTTCATGTTTTTTGCCACTTCCCTCTTAGCTGTGAGTCCCCTAGTTCATAGTTCCTGCTCTGTTTTCAGCCTCTCATAGTTCATGCTCTTAGCTCCTGCTCAGCTTTTATTGATATTAACTCTCCTACAGTCCCTCTTCCCCTCCTTCTCATTTGGTACCACCACCTTGACCTTTCCGGAATGTTCGGAATTCCGGGATGCGCCAAGGTTCCGGAATGTTCGGAATTCCGGAATGCGTTCCGGAATGTTCGGAATTCCGGAATGCGTTCCGGAATGTTCGGAATTCCGGAATGCGTTCCGGAATGTTCGGAATTCCGGAATGCGTTCCGGAATGTTCGGAATTCCGGGATGCGCCATAGTTCATAGTGTCACAGTTCATGTTTTTTGCCACTTCCCTCTTAGCTGTGAGTCCCCTAGTTCATAGTTCCTGCTCTGTTTTCAGCCTCTCATAGTTCATGCTCTTAGCTCCTGCTCAGCTTTTATTGATATTAACTCTCCTACAGTCCCTCTTCCCCTCCTTCTCATTTGGTACCAACACCTTGACCTTTCCAGAATGTTCGGAATTCCGGAATGCGTTCCGGGATGTTCGGAATTCCGGAATGCGTTCTGGAATGTTCGGAATTCCGGAATGCGTTCCGGAATGTTCGGAATTCCGGGATGCGCCATAGTTCATAGTGTCACAGTTCATAGTGTCACAGTTCATGTTTTTTGCCACTTCCCTCTTAGCTGTGAGTCCCCTAGTTCATAGTTCCTGCTCTGTTTTCAGCCTCTCATAGTTCATGCTCTTAGCTCCTGCTCAGCTTTTATTGATATTAACTCTCCTACAGTCCCTCTTCCCCTCCTTCTCATTTGGTACCACCACCTTGACCTTTCCGGAATGTTTGGAATTCCGGGATGCGCCAAGGTTCCGGAATGTTCGGAATTCCGGAATGCGTTCCGGAATGTTCGGAATTCCGGAATGCGTTCCGGAATGTTCGGAATTCCGGGATGCGCCATAGTTCATAGTGTCACAGTTCATGTTTTTTGCCACTTCCCTCTTAGCTGTGAGTCCCCTAGTTCATAGTTCCTGCTCTGTTTTCAGCCTCTCATAGTTCATGCTCTTAGCTCCTGCTCAGCTTTTATTGATATTAACTCTCCTACAGTCCCTCTTCGCCTCCTTCTCATTTGGTACCACCACCTTGACCTTTCCGGAATGTTCGGAATTCCGGAATGCGTTACGGAATGTTCGGAATTCCGGAATGCGTTCCGGAATGTTCGGAATTCCGGAATGCGTTCCGGAATGTTCGGAATTCCGGGATGCGCCATAGTTCATCGTGTCACAGTTCATAGTGTCACAGTTCATGTTTTTTGCCACTTCCCTCTTAGCTGTGAGTCCCCTAGTTCATAGTTCCTGCTCTGTTTTCAGCCTCTCATAGTTCATGCTCTTAGCTCCTGCTCAGCTTTTATTGATATTAACTCTCCTACAGTCCCTCTTCCCCTCCTTCTCATTTGGTACCACCACCTTGACCTTTCCGGAATGTTCGGAATTCCGGGATGCACCAAGGTTCCGGAATGTTCGGAATTCCGGAATGCGTTCCGGAATGTTCGGAATTCCGGAATGCATTCCGGAATGTTCGGAATTCCGGGATGCGCCATAGTTCATAGTGTCACAGTTCATGTTTTTTACACTTCCCTCTTAGCTGTTAGTCCCCTAGTTCATAGTTCCTGCTCTGTTTTCAGCCTCTCATAGTTCATGCTCTTAGCTCCTGCTCAGCTTTTATTGATATTAACTCTCCTACAGTCCCTCTTCGCCTCCTTCTCATTTGGTACCACCACCTTGACCTTTCCGGAATGTTCGGAATTCCGGAATGCGTTCCGGAATGTTCGGAATTCCGGAATGCGTTCTGGAATGTTCGGAATTCCGGAATGCGTTCCGGAATGTTCGGAATTCCGGGATGCGCCATAGTTCATAGTGTCACAGTTCATGTTTTTTGCCACTTCCCTCTTAGCTGTGAGTCCCCTAGTTCATAGTTCCTGCTCGGTTTTCAGCCTCTCATAGTTCATGCTCTTAGCTCCTGCTCAGCTTTTATTGATATTAACTCTCCTACAGTCCCTCTTCCCCTCCTTCTCATTTGGTACCACCACCTTGACCTTTCCGGAATGTTCGGAATTCCGGGATGCGCCAAGGTTCCGGAATGTTCGGAATTCCGGAATGCGTTCCGGAATGTTCGGAATTCCGGAATGCGTTCCGGAATTTTCGGAATTCCGGGATGCGCCATAGTTCATAGTGTCACAGTTCATGTTTTTTGCCACTTCCCTCTTAGCTGTGAGTCCCCTAGTTCATAGTTCCTGCTCTGTTTTCAGCCTCTAATAGTTCATGCTCTTTGCTCCTGCTCAGCTTTTATTGATATTAACTCTCCTACAGTCCCTCTTCCCCTCCTTCTCATTTGGTACCACCACCTTGACCTTTCCGGAATGTTCGGAATTCCGGAATGCGTTCCGGAATGTTCGGAATTCCGGAATGCGTTCCGGAATGTTCGGAATTCCGGAATGCGTTCCGGAATGTTCGGAATTCCGGGATGCGCCATAGTTCATCGTGTCACAGTTCATAGTGTCACAGTTCATGTTTTTTGCCACTTCCCTCTTAGCTGTGAGTCCCCTAGTTCATAGTTCCTGCTCTGTTTTCAGCCTCTCATAGTTCATGCTCTTAGCTCCTGCTCAGCTTTTATTGATATTAACTCTCCTACAGTCCCTCTTCCCCTCCTTCTCATTTGGTACCACCACCTTGACCTTTCCGGAATGTTCGGAATTCCGGGATGCGCCAAGGTTCCGGAATGTTCGGAATTCCGGAATGCGTTCCGGAATGTTCGGAATTCCGGGATGCGCCATAGTTCATAGTGTCACAGTTCATGTTTTTTACACTTCCCTCTTAGCTGTTAGTCCCCTAGTTCATAGTTCCTGCTCTGTTTTCAGCCTCTCATAGTTCATGCTCTTAGCTCCTGCTCAGCTTTTATTGATATTAACTCTCCTACAGTCCCTCTTCCCCTCCTTCTCATTTGGTACCACCACCTTGACCTTTCCGGAATGTTCGGAATTCCGGGATGCGCCAAGGTTCCGGAATGTTCGGAATTCCGGAATGCGTTCCGGAATGTTCGGAATTCCGGAATGCGTTCCGGAATGTTCGGAATTCCGGGATGCGCCAAGGTTCCGGAATGTTCGGAATTCCGGGATGCGCCATAGTTCATAGTGTCACAGTTCATCTTTTTTGCCACTTCCCTCTTAGCTGTGAGTCCCCTAGTTCATAGTTCCTGCTCTGTTTTCAGCCTCTCATAGTTCATGCTCTTAGCTCCTGCTCAGCTTTTATTGATATTAACTCTCCTACAGTCCCTCTTCGCCTCCTTCTCATTTGGTACCACCACCTTGACCTTTCCGGAATGTTCGGAATTCCGGAATGCGTTCCGGAATGTTCGGAATTCCGGAATGCGTTCCGGAATGTTCGGAATTCCGGAATGCCTTCCGGAATGTTCGGAATTCCGGGATGCGCCATAGTTCATCGTGTCACAGTTCATAGTGTCACAGTTCATGTTTTTTGCCACTTCCCTCTTAGCTGTGAGTCCCCTAGTTCATAGTTCCTGCTCTGTTTTCAGCCTCTCATAGTTCATGCTCTTAGCTCCTGCTCAGCTTTTATTGATATTAACTCTCCTACAGTCCCTCTTCCCCTCCTTCTCATTTGGTACCACCACCTTGACCTTTCCGGAATGTTCGGAATTCCGGGATGCACCAAGGTTCCGGAATGTTCGGAATTCCGGAATGCGTTCCGGAATGTTCGGAATTCCGGAATGCATTCCGGAATGTTCGGAATTCCGGGATGCGCCATAGTTCATAGTGTCACAGTTCATGTTTTTTACACTTCCCTCTTAGCTGTTAGTCCCCTAGTTCATAGTTCCTGCTCTGTTTTCAGCCTCTCATAGTTCATGCTCTTAGCTCCTGCTCAGCTTTTATTGATATTAACTCTCCTACAGTCCCTCTTCGCCTCCTTCTCATTTGGTACCACCACCTTGACCTTTCCGGAATGTTCGGAATTCCGGAATGCGTTCCGGAATGTTCGGAATTCCGGAATGCGTTCCGGAATGTTCGGAATTCCGGAATACCTTCCGGAATGTTCGGAATTCCGGAATGCCTTCCGGAATGTTCGGAATTCCGGGATGCGCCATAGTTCATCGTGTCACAGTTCATAGTGTCACAGTTCATGTTTTTTGCCACTTCCCTCTTAGCTGTGAGTCCCCTAGTTCATAGTTCCTGCTCTGTTTTCAGCCTCTCATAGTTCATGCTCTTAGCTCCTGCTCAGCTTTTATTGATATTAACTCTCCTACAGTCCCTCTTCCCCTCCTTCTCATTTGGTACCACCACCTTGACCTTTCCGGAATGTTCGGAATTCCGGGATGCGCCAAGGTTCCGGAATGTTCGGAATTCCGGAATGCGTTCCGGAATGTTCGGAATTCCGGAATGCGTTCCGGAATGTTCGGAATTCCGGGATGCGCCATAGTTCATAGTGTCACAGTTCATGTTTTTTGCCACTTCCCTCTTAGCTGTGAGTCCCCTAGTTCATAGTTCCTGCTCTGTTTTCAGCCTCTCATAGTTCATGCTCTTAGCTCCTGCTCAGCTTTTATTGATATTAACTCTCCTACAGTCCCTCTTCCCCTCCTTCTCATTTGGTACCACCACCTTGACCTTTCCAGAATGTTCGGAATTCCGGAATGCGTTCCGGAATGTTCGGAATTCCGGAATGCGTTCTGGAATGTTCGGAATTCCGGAATGCGTTCCGGAATGTTCGGAATTCCGGGATGCGCCATAGTTCATAGTGTCACAGTTCATAGTGTCACAGTTCATGTTTTTTGCCACTTCCCTCTTAGCTGTGAGTCCCCTAGTTCATAGTTCCTGCTCTGTTTTCAGCCTCTCATAGTTCATGCTCTTAGCTCCTGCTCAGCTTTTATTGATATTAACTCTCCTACAGTCCCTCTTCCCCTCCTTCTCATTTGGTACCACCACCTTGACCTTTCCGGAATGTTCGGAATTCCGGGATGCGCCAAGGTTCCGGAATGTTCGGAATTCCGGAATGCGTTCCGGAATGTTCGTAATTCCGGAATGCGTTCCGGAATGTTCGGAATTCCGGGATGCGCCATAGTTCATAGTGTCACAGTTCATGTTTTTTGCCACTTCCCTCTTAGCTGTGAGTCCCCTAGTTCATAGTTCCTGCTCTGTTTTCAGCCTCTCATAGTTCATGCTCTTAGCTCCTGCTCAGCTTTTATTGATATTAACTCTCCTACAGTCCCTCTTCGTCTCCTTCTCATTTGGTACCACCACCTTGACCTTTCAAGAATGTTCGGAATTCCGGAATGCGTTCCGGAATGTTCGGAATTCCGGAATGCGTTCCGGAATGTTCGGAATTCCGGAATGCGTTCCGGAATGTTCGGAATTCCGGGATGCGCCATAGTTCATAGTGTCACAGTTCATGTTTTTTGCCACTTCCCTCTTAGCTGTGAGTCCCCTAGTTCATAGTTCCTGCTCTGTTTTCAGCGTCTCATAGTTCATGCTCTTAGCTGCTGCTCAGCTTTTATTGATATTAACTCTCCTACAGTCCCTCTTCCCCTCCTTCTCATTTGGGACCACCACCTTGACCTTTCCGGAATGTTCGGAATTCCGGGATGCGCCAAGGTTCCGGAATGTTCGGAATTCCGGAATGCGTTCCGGAATGTTCGGAATTCCGGGATGCGCCATAGTTCATAGTGTCACAGTTCATAGTGTCACAGTTCATGTTTTTTGCCACTTCCCTCTTAGCTGTGAGTCCCCTAGTTCATAGTTCCTGCTCTGTTTTCAGCCTCTCATAGTTCATGCTCTTAGCTCCTGCTCAGCTTTTATTGATATTAACTCTCCTACAGTCCCTCTTCCCCTCCTTCTCATTTGGTACCACCACCTTGACCTTTCCGGAATGTTCGGAATTCCGGGATGCGCCAAGGTTCCGGAATGTTCGGAATTCCGGAATGCGTTCCGGAATGTTCGGAATTCCGGAATGCGTTCCGGAATGTTCGGAATTCCGGAATGCGTTCCGGAATGTTCGGAATTCCGGAATGCGTTCCGGGATGTTCGGAATTCCGGGATGCGCCATAGTTCATAGTGTCACAGTTCATGTTTTTTGCCACTTCCCTCTTAGCTGTGAGTCCCCTAGTTCATAGTTCCTGCTCTGTTTTCAGCCTCTCATAGTTCATGCTCTTAGCTCCTGCTCAGCTTTTATTGATATTAACTCTCCTACAGTCCCTCTTCCCCTCCTTCTCATTTGGTACCACCACCTTGACCTTTCCAGAATGTTCGGAATTCCGGAATGCGTTCCGGAATGTTCGGAATTCCGGAATGCGTTCTGGAATGTTCGGAATTCCGGAATGCGTTCCGGAATGTTCGGAATTCCGGGATGCGCCATAGTTCATAGTGTCACAGTTCATAGTGTCACAGTTCATGTTTTTTGCCACTTCCCTCTTAGCTGTGAGTCCCCTAGTTCATAGTTCCTGCTCTGTTTTCAGCCTCTCATAGTTCATGCTCTTAGCTCCTGCTCAGCTTTTATTGATATTAACTCTCCTACAGTCCCTCTTCCCCTCCTTCTCATTTGGTACCACCACCTTGACCTTTCCGGAATGTTCGGAATTCCGGGATGCACCAAGGTTCCGGAATGTTCGGAATTCCGGAATGCGTTCCGGAATTTTCGGAATTCCGGAATGCGTCCCGGAATGTTCGGAATTCCGGGATGCGCCATAGTTCATAGTGTCACAGTTCATGTTTTTTGCCACTTCCCTCTTAGCTGTGAGTCCCCTAGTTCATAGTTCCTGCTCTGTTTTCAGCCTCTCATAGTTCATGCTCTTAGCTCCTGCTCAGCTTTTATTGATATTAACTCTCCTACAGTCCCTCTTCCCCTCCTTCTCATTTGGTACCACCACCTTGACCTTTCCGGAATGTTCGGAATTCCGGAATGCGTTCCGGAATGTTCGGAATTCCGGGATGCGCCATAGTTCATAGTGTCACAGTTCATGTTTTTTACACTTCTCTCTTAGCTTTGAGTCCCCTAGTTCATAGTTCCTGCTCTGTTTTCAGCCTCTCATAGTTCATGCTCTTAGCTCCTGCTCAGCTTTTATTGATATTAACTCTCCTACAGTCCCTCTTCCCCTCCTTCTCATTTGGTACCACCACCTTGACCTTTACGGAATGTTCGGAATTCCGGGATGCGCCAAGGTTCCGGAATGTTCGGAATTCCGGAATGCGTTCCGGAATGTTCGGAATTCCGGAATGCGTTCCGGAATGTTCGGAATTCCGGAATGCGTTCCGGAATGTTCGGAATTCTGGGATGCGCCATAGTTCATAGTGTCACAGTTCATGTTTTTTGCCACTTCCCTCTTAGCTGTGAGTCCCCTAGTTCATAGTTCCTGCTCTGTTTTCAGCCTCTCATAGTTCATGCTCTTAGCTCCTGCTCAGCTTTTATTGATATTAACTCTCCTACAGTCCCTCTTCCCCTCCTTCTCATTTGGTACCACCACCTTGACCTTTCCGGAATGTTCGGAATTCCGGAATGCGTTCCGGAATGTTCGGAATTCCGGAATGCGTTCTGGAATGTTCGGAATTCCGGAATGCGTTCCGGAATGTTCGGAATTCCGGGATGCGCCATAGTTCATAGTGTCACAGTTCATGTTTTTTGCCACTTCCCTCTGAGCTGTGAGTACCCTAGTTCATAGTTCCTGCTCTGTTTTCAGCCTCTCATAGTTCATGCTCTTAGCTCCTGCTCAGCTTTTATTGATATTAACTCTCCTACAGTCCCTCTTCCCCTCCTTCTCATTTGGTACCACCACCTTGACCTTTCCGGAATGTTCGGAATTCCGGAATGCGTTCCGGAATGTTCGGAATTCCGGAATGCGTTCCGGAATGTTCGGAATTCCGGGATGCGCCATAGTTCATAGTGTTACAGTTCATGTTTTTTGCCACTTCCCTCTTAGCTGTGAGTCCCCTAGTTCATAGTTCCTGCTCTTTTTTCAGCCTCTCATAGTTCATGCTCTTAGCTCCTGCTCAGCTTTTATTGATATTAACTCTCCTACAGTCCCTCTTCCCCTCCTTCTCATTTGGTACCACCACATTGACCTTTCCAGAATGTTCGGAATTCCGGAATGCGTTCCGGAATGTTCGGAATTCCGGGATGCGCCATAGTTCATAGTGTCACAGTTCATGTTTTTTGCCACTTCCCTCTTAGCTGTGAGTCCCCTAGTTCATAGTTCCTGCTCTGTTTTCAGCCTCTCATAGTTCATGCTCTTAGCTCCTGCTCAGCTTTTATTGATATTAACTCTCCTACAGTCCCTCTTCCCCTCCTTCTCATTTGGTACCACCACCTTGACCTTTCCGGAATGTTCGGAATTCCGGGATGCGCCAAAGTTCCGGAATGTTCGGAATTCCGGAATGCGTTCCGGAATGTTCGGAATTCCGGAATGCGTTCCGGAATGTTCGGAATTCCGGGATGCGCCATAGTTCATAGTGTCACAGTTCATGTTTTTTGCCACTTCCCTCTTAGCTGTGAGTCCCCTAGTTCATAGTTCCTGCTCTGTTTTCAGCCTCTCATAGTTCATGCTCTTAGCTCCTGCTCAGCTTTTATTGATATTAACTCTCCTACAGTCCCTCTTCCCCTCCTTCTCATTTGGTACCACCACCTTGACCTTTCCGGAATGTTCGGAATTCCGGAATGCGTTCCGGAATGTTCGGAATTCCGGAATGCGTTCCGGAATGTTCGGAATTCCGGGATGCGCCAAGGTTCCGGAATGTTCGGAATTCCGGGATGTGCCATAGTTCATAGTGTCACAGTTCATGTTTTTTGCCACTTCCCTCTTAGCTGTGAGTCCCCTAGTTCATAGTTCCTGCTCTGTTTTCAGCCTCTCATAGTTCATGCTCTTAGCTCCTGCTCAGCTTTTATTGATATTAACTCTCCTACAGTCCCTCTTCCCCTCCTTCTCATTTGGTACCACCACCTTGACCTTTCCGGAATGTTCAGAATTCCGGGATGCGCCAAGGTTCCGGAATGTTCGGAATTCCGGAATGCGTTCCGGAATGTTCGGAATTCCGGAATGCGTTCCGGAATGTTCGGAATTCCGGGATGCGCCATAGTTCATAGTGTCACAGTTCATGTTTTTTGCCACTTCCCTCTTAGTTGTGAGTCCCCTAGTTCATAGTTCCTGCTCTGCTTTCAGCCTCTCATAGTTCATGCTCTTAGCTCCTGCTCAGCTTTTATTGATATTAACTCTCCTACAGTCCCTCTTCCCCTCCTTCTAATTTGGTACCACCACCTTGACCTTTCCGGAATGTTCGGAATTCCGGGATGCGCCAAGGTTCCGGAATGTTCGGAATTCCGGAATGCGGTCCGGAATGTTCGGAATTCCGGAATGCGTTCCGGAATGTTCGGAATTCCGGAATGCGTTCCGGAATGTTCGGAATTCCGGGATGCGCCATAGTTCATAGTGTCACAGTTCATGTTTTTTGCCACTTCCCTCTTAGCTGTGAGTCCCCTAGTTCATAGTTCCTGCTCTGTTTTCAGCCTCTCATAGTTCATGCTCTTAGCTCCTGCTCAGCTTTTATTGATATTAACTCTCCTACAGTCCCTCTTCCCCTCCTTCTCATTTGGTACCACCACCTTGACCTTTCCGGAATGTTCGGAATTCCGGAATGCGTTCCGGAATGTTCGGAATTCCGGAATGCGTTCCGGAATGTTCGGAATTCCGGAATGCGTTCCGGAATGTTCGGAATTCCGGGATGCGCCATAGTTCATAGTGTCACAGTTCATGTTTTTTGCCACTTCCCTCTTAGCTGTGAGTCCCCTAGTTCATAGTTCCTGCTCTGTTTTCAGCCTCTCATAGTTCATGCTCTTAGCTCCTGCTCAGCTTTTATTGATATTAACTCTCCTACAGTCCCTCTTCCCCTCCTTCTCATTTGGTACCACCACCTTGACCTTTCCGGAATGTTCGGAATTCCGGGATGCGCCAAGGTTCCGGAATGTTCGGAATTCCGGAATGCGTTCCGGAATGTTCGGAATTCCGGGATGCGCCATAGTTCATAGTGTCACAGTTCATAGTGTCACAGTTCATGTTTTTTACACTTCCCTCTTAGCTGTGAGTCCCCTAGTTCATAGTTCCTGCTCTGTTTTCAGCCTCTCATAGTTCATGCTCTTAGCTCCTGCTCAGCTTTTATTGATATTAACTCTCCTACAGTCCCTCTTCCCCTCCTTCTCATTTGGTACCACCACCTTGACCTTTCCGGAATGTTCGGAATTCCGGAACGCGTTCCGGAATGTTCGGAATTCCGGAATGCGTTCCGGAATGTTCGGAATTCCGGAATGCGTTCCGGAATGTTCGGAATTCCGGGATGCGCCATAGTTCATAGTGTCACACCATAGTTCATAGTGTCACAGTTCATGTTTTTTGCCACTTCCCTCTTAGCTGTGAGTCCCCTAGTTCATAGTTCCTGCTCTGTTTTCAGCCTCTCATAGTTCATGCTCTTAGCTCCTGCTCAGCTTTTATTGATATTAACTCTCCTACAGTCCCTCTTCCCCTCCTTCTCATTTGGTACCACCACCTTGACCTTTCCGGAATGTTCGGAATTCCGGGATGCGCCAAGGTTCCGGAATGTTCGGAATTCCGGAATGCGTTCCGGAATGTTCGGAATTCCGGGATGCGCCATAGTTCATAGTGTCACAGTTCATAGTGTCGCAGTTCATGTTTTTTGCCACTTCCCTCTTAGCTGTGAGTCCCCTAGTTCATAGTTCCTGCTCTGTTTTCAGCCTCTCATAGTTCATGCTCTTAGCTCCTGCTCAGCTTTTATTGATATTAACTCTCCTACAGTCCCTCTTCCCCTCCTTCTCATTTGGTACCACCACCTTGACCTTTCCGGAATGTTCGGAATTCCGGGATGCGCCAAGGTTCCGGAATGTTCGGAATTCCGGAATGCGTTCCGGAATGTTCGGAATTCCGGAATGCGTTCCGGAATGTTCGGAATTCCGGGATGCGCCATAGTTCATAGTGTCACAGTTCATGTTTTTTGCCACTTCCCTCTTAGCTGTGAGTCCCCTAGTTCATAGTTCCTGCTCTGTTTTCAGCCTCTCATAGTTCATGCTCTTAGCTCCTGCTCAGCTTTTATTGATATTAACTCTCCTACAGTCCCTCTTCCCCTCCTTCTCATTTGGTACCACCACCTTGACCTTTCCGGAATGTTCGGAATTCCGGGATGCGTTCCGGAATGCTTGGAATTCCGGAATGCGTTCCGGAATGTTCGGAATTCCGGGATGCGCCAAGGTTCCGGAATGTTCGGAATTCCGGGATGCGCCAAGGTTCCGGAATGTTCGGAATTCCGGAATGCGTTCCGGAATGTTCGGAATTCCGGAATGCGTTCCGGAATGTTCGGAATTCCGGGATGCGCCATAGTTCATAGTGTCACAGTTCATGTTTTTTGCCACTTCCCTCTTAGCTGTGAGTCCCCTAGTTCATAGTTCCTGCTCTGTTTTCAGCCTCTCATAGTTCATGCTCTTAGCTCCTGCTCAGCTTTTATTGATATTAACTCTCCTACAGTCCCTCTTCCCCTCCTTCTCATTTGGTACCACCACCTTGACCTTTCCGGAATGTTCGGAATTCCGGAATGCGTTCCGGAATGTTCGGAATTCCGGGATGCGCCAAGGTTCCGGAATGTTTGGAATTCCGGAATGCGTTCCGGAATGTTCGGAATTCCGGGATGCGCCATAGTTCATAGTGTCACAGTTCATGTTTTTTGCCACTTCCCTCTTAGTTGTGAGTCCCCTAGTTCATAGTTCCTGCTCTGCTTTCAGCCTCTCATAGTTCATGCTCTTAGCTCCTGCTCAGCTTTTATTGATATTAACTCTCCTACAGTCCCTCTTCCCCTCCTTCTCATTTGGTACCACCACCTTGACCTTTCCGGAATGTTCGGAATTCCGGGATGCGCCAAGGTTCCGGAATGTTCGGAATTCCGGAATGCGTTCCGGAATGTTCGGAATTCCGGAATGCGTTCCGGAATGTTCGGAATTCCGGGATGCGCCATAGTTCATAGTGTCACAGTTCATGTTTTTTGCCACTTCCCTCTTAGCTGTGAGTCCCCTAGTTCATAGTTCCTGCTCTGTTTTCAGCCTCTCATAGTTCATGCTCTTAGCTCCTGCTCAGCTTTTATTGATATTAACTCTCCTACAGTCCCTCTTCCCCTCCTTCTCATTTGGTACCACCACCTTGACCTTTCCGGAATGTTCGGAATTCCGGGATGCGCCAAGGTTCCGGAATGTTCGGAATTCCGGAATGCGTTCCGGAATGTTCGGAATTCCGGAATGCGTTCCGGAATGTTCGGAATTCCGGAATGCGTTCCGGAATGTTCGGAATTCCGGGATGCGCCATAGTTCATAGTGTCACAGTTCATGTTTTTTGCCACTTCCCTCTTAGCTGTGAGTCCCCTAGTTCATAGTTCCTGCTCTGTTTTCAGCCTCTCATAGTTCATGCTCTTAGCTCCTGCTCAGCTTTTATTGATATTAACTCTCCTACAGTCCCTCTTCCCCTCCTTCTCATTTGGTACCACCACCTTGACCTTTCCGGAATGTTCGGAATTCCGGAATGCGTTCCGGAATGTTCGGAATTCCGGGATGCGCCAAGGTTCCGGAATGTTTGGAATTCCGGAATGCGTTCCGGAATGTTCGGAATTCCGGGATGCGCCATAGTTCATAGTGTCACAGTTCATGTTTTTTGCCACTTCCCTCTTAGTTGTGAGTCCCCTAGTTCATAGTTCCTGCTCTGCTTTCAGCCTCTCATAGTTCATGCTCTTAGCTCCTGCTCAGCTTTTATTGATATTAACTCTCCTACAGTCCCTCTTCCCCTCCTTCTCATTTGGTACCACCACCTTGACCTTTCCGGAATGTTCGGAATTCCGGGATGCGCCAAGGTTCCGGAATGTTCGGAATTCCGGAATGCGTTCCGGAATGTTCGGAATTCCGGAATGCGTTCCGGAATGTTCGGAATTCCGGGATGCGCCATAGTTCATAGTGTCACAGTTCATGTTTTTTGCCACTTCCCTCTTAGCTGTGAGTCCCCTAGTTCATAGTTCCTGCTCTGTTTTCAGCCTCTCATAGTTCATGCTCTTAGCTCCTGCTCAGCTTTTATTGATATTAACTCTCCTACAGTCCCTCTTCCCCTCCTTCTCATTTGGTACCACCACCTTGACCTTTCCGGAATGTTCGGAATTCCGGGATGCGCCAAGGTCCCGGAATGTTCGGAATTCCGGAATGCGTTCCGGAATGTTCGGAATTCCGGGATGCGCCATAGTTCATAGTGTCACAGTTCATGTTTTTTGCCACTTCCCTCTTAGCTGTGAGTCCCCTAGCACAGACTGGGATGTATTCACGGTGCAGGACACTGACAATCGTGTCGCATTGGACAGTTACACCTCCACTGTCTTGGACTACATCTGTTTCTGTGTGGACAATGTAACAACTTGGAAACGACTCCGTGTGTTCCCTAATAATCCACCCTGGATGACACACGGAGTTCAACAACTTATTCGAACGAGGAACAACGCTTTCAAATCCGGGGACCAGGAGGCATACAGTGTTGCCAGGGCCAACCTGAGAAGAGGCATTAAGACTGCCAAGCAGCAGCACAGGAGGCGTATCGAGGCCAGGTTTGAGAACAACACAAACCCAAGGCAGGTCTGGGAGGGCATCAGGGCTATCACGGACTACAAAAGGAGAACACCATCACCCTCAGCCGACAGTTCTATTCTGGCTGAGGATCTAAATCTCTTTTACGCCCGTTTTGATAGGGAGAACACCGACCCTGTCCTGTCCCCTCTCCCCTCAACCGACCCTGCTCCAGTCCTGAGCACTCATGAGCTGAGGCGTGTGTTCCGGAGCATTAACACCAGGAAGGCGGCCGGGCCAGATGGAGTGCTGGGCCGGGTGCTAAAAGACTGTGCTGCGGACCTGGCGGACGTCTTCACCTCTATATATAACACCTCGTTGTCCTGTTCACTGGTGCCATCCTGTTTCAAAGCAGCAACCATCGTTCCCATCCCAAAACAGTCAAATGTCACATGTCTGAACGATTTCAGACCTGTGGCACTCACCCCCATTCCCGCCAAATGCCTGGAGAGACTGGTCATTAAACACATCAGAGCTGCTTTTCCACCATCCCTGGACTCGCACCAGTTTGCATACAGGGAGAACCGGTCAACCGAGGATGCGATCGCCACAGTGCTGCACACATTACTGAAGCACTTGGAACACAGGAACACCTATGCACGGCTCCTCTTTGTAGACTACAGCTCGGCTTTTAATACCATCCGGCCATACAAACTCCGTCCCAAACTCCACCAACTGGGACTTAACTCCTCTCTGTGCAACTGGATTGTGGACTTCCTCACTAACCGTAGACAGAGTGTCAGAGTGGGTAAGAACACCTCTTCCACCCTTGTGGTCAACACCGGTGCCCCTCAGGGGTGTGTCCTGTGTCCTGAGCCCTCTGCTATACACTCTCTTCACCCATGACTGTATTTCCTCCTGCGCGTCCAATCTCATTGTTAAGTTTGCCGATGACACTACAGTGCTCGGACTTATATCCAACAACGATGAGACAAACTACAGGACAGAGGTGCAACAACTAGAGTCATGGTGCCACGACAATAACTTGGTCTTAAACACCAAAAAGACCAAGGAGATCATTGTAGATTTCCGGAGGAAGGGTCATAACAACCATCTGCCTCTCTTCATTGGCAGTGAGGCGGTGGAGAGGGTGAGTAGTTTTAAATTCTTGGGGGTAACTGTGACCGAGGACCTGTCCTGGGGCAACCATATCACCTCAGTTGCACGGAAGGCCCAACAGCGCCTCTACTACCTGAGGAGACTGCGGAGCGCACACATTCCCAGATCTCTGATGTTGAACTTCTACAACTGTGCCATCAGCAGTGTTCTGACGTATGGATTTCTAGTGTGGTTCCCCAGCTGCACCAAGGCCGATCAGCAAGCACTCCAGCGGGTGGTGAAAGAAGCTGGCAGAATTATTGGAACAAGTCTGCCAGAGATTAGTAATATCTTCCCCACTCGCTGTCTGAGGAGGGTGCATAGTATCCTGCGGGACCAACATCACCCTGCGCGCCACCTTTTCCACCTGCTGCCCTCAGGGAGAAGGTACAGGTCTATACAGGCCAGAACATCCAGATTGGCCAACAGCCTGTATCCACAGGCTGTGAGGCTTCTGAACTCTCTGCCCCCCTCTCACGGACAATAACCATATCCAACTCTTTAATAGCACTGAACTGGTCTGCATTGGTGCATCATATCTTTATTCTCTTTCCCCCTCCTGTCCCCCACCCCTCTTTCTTAAATAGATAACTATCATATCTGACATCATATATCACAGTACAATAATAATATTGTATGGGTTGCATTGTTGTACTTTGTCATGTTTCTCAGGTCTTTGTCTGAATTTCTTATGAACATTACTTGTCATGTTCTCATGTTGTTGCTAAAGATTGTCTTATTGCACTGGAGTCACACTGGGTTAAATATTTACACTTGGGTTTTAAGGGGTATTTATTATTTTCTTTATTATTGTATTTATGGGTTGTACGGAAGCTCCAAACGCAATTTCATTGTTCTCTGACAATGACAATAAATACTTATCTATCTATCTATATCTAGTTCATAGTTCCTGCTCTGTTTTCAGCCTCTCATAGTTCATGCTCTTAGCTCCTGCTCAGCTTTTATTGATATTAACTCTCCTACAGTCCCTCTTCCCCTCCTTCTCATTTGGTACCACCACCTTGACCTTTCCGGAATGTTCGGAATTCCGGAATGCGTTCCGGAATGTTCGGAATTCCGGAATGCGTTCCGGAATGTTCGGAATTCCGGGATGCGCCATAGTTCATAGTGTCACAGTTCATGTTTTTTGCCACTTCCCTCTTCGCTGTGAGTCCCCTAGTTCATAGTTCCTGCTCTGTTTTCAGCGTCTCATAGTTCATGCTCTTAGCTCCTGCTCAGCTTGTATTGATATTAACTCTCTTACAGTCCCTCTTCCCCTCCTCCTCATTTGGTACCACCACCTTGACCTTTCCGGAATGTTCGGAATTCCGGAACGCATTCCGGAATTCCGGGATGCGCCAAGGTTCCGGAATGTTCAGAATTCCGGAATGCGTTCCGGAATGTTCGGAATTCCGGGATGCGCCATAGTTCATAGTGTCACAGTTCATGTTTTTTGCCACTTCCCTCTTAGCTGTGAGTCCCCTAGTTCATAGTTCCTGCTCTGTTTTCAGCCTCTCATAGTTCATGCTCTTAGCTCCTGCTCAGCTTTTATTGATATTAACTCTCCTACAGTCCCTCTTCCCCTCCTTCTCATTTGGTACCACCACCTTGACCTTTCCGGAATGTTCGGAATTCCGGGATGCGCCAAGGTTCCGGAATGTTCGGAATTCCGGAATGCGTTCCGGAATGTTCGGAATTCCGGAATGCGTTCCGGAATGTTCGGAATTCCGGAATGCGTTCCGGAATGTTCGGAATTCCGGGATGCGCCATAGTTCATAGTGTCACAGTTCATGTTTTTTGCCACTTCCCTCTTAGCTGTGAGTCCCCTAGTTCATAGTTCCTGCTCTGTTTTCAGCCTCTCATAGTTCATGCTCTTAGCTCCTGCTCAGCTTTTATTGATATTAACTCTCCTACAGTCCCTCTTCCCCTCCTTCTCATTTGGTACCACCACCTTGACCTTTCCGGAATGTTCGGAATTCCGGAATGCGTTCCGGAATGTTCGGAATTCCGGGATGCGCCAAGGTTCCGGAATGTTTGGAATTCCGGAATGCGTTCCGGAATGTTCGGAATTCCGGGATGCGCCATAGTTCATAGTGTCACAGTTCATGTTTTTTGCCACTTCCCTCTTAGTTGTGAGTCCCCTAGTTCATAGTTCCTGCTCTGCTTTCAGCCTCTCATAGTTCATGCTCTTAGCTCCTGCTCAGCTTTTATTGATATTAACTCTCCTACAGTCCCTCTTCCCCTCCTTCTCATTTGGTACCACCACCTTGACCTTTCCGGAATGTTCGGAATTCCGGGATGCGCCAAGGTCCCGGAATGTTCGGAATTCCGGAATGCGTTCCGGAATGTTCGGAATTCCGGGATGCGCCATAGTTCATAGTGTCACAGTTCATGTTTTTTGCCACTTCCCTCTTAGCTGTGAGTCCCCTAGCACAGACTGGGATGTATTCACGGTGCAGGACACTGACAATCGTGTCGCATTGGACAGTTACACCTCCACTGTCTTGGACTACATCTGTTTCTGTGTGGACAATGTAACAACTTGGAAACGACTCCGTGTGTTCCCTAATAATCCACCCTGGATGACACACGGAGTTCAACAACTTATTCGAACGAGGAACAACGCTTTCAAATCCGGGGACCAGGAGGCATACAGTGTTGCCAGGGCCAACCTGAGAAGAGGCATTAAGACTGCCAAGCAGCAGCACAGGAGGCGTATCGAGGCCAGGTTTGAGAACAACACAAACCCAAGGCAGGTCTGGGAGGGCATCAGGGCTATCACGGACTACAAAAGGAGAACACCATCACCCTCAGCCGACAGTTCTATTCTGGCTGAGGATCTAAATCTCTTTTACGCCCGTTTTGATAGGGAGAACACCGACCCTGTCCTGTCCCCTCTCCCCTCAACCGACCCTGCTCCAGTCCTGAGCACTCATGAGCTGAGGCGTGTGTTCCGGAGCATTAACACCAGGAAGGCGGCCGGGCCAGATGGAGTGCTGGGCCGGGTGCTAAAAGACTGTGCTGCGGACCTGGCGGACGTCTTCACCTCTATATATAACACCTCGTTGTCCTGTTCACTGGTGCCATCCTGTTTCAAAGCAGCAACCATCGTTCCCATCCCAAAACAGTCAAATGTCACATGTCTGAACGATTTCAGACCTGTGGCACTCACCCCCATTCCCGCCAAATGCCTGGAGAGACTGGTCATTAAACACATCAGAGCTGCTTTTCCACCATCCCTGGACTCGCACCAGTTTGCATACAGGGAGAACCGGTCAACCGAGGATGCGATCGCCACAGTGCTGCACACATTACTGAAGCACTTGGAACACAGGAACACCTATGCACGGCTCCTCTTTGTAGACTACAGCTCGGCTTTTAATACCATCCGGCCATACAAACTCCGTCCCAAACTCCACCAACTGGGACTTAACTCCTCTCTGTGCAACTGGATTGTGGACTTCCTCACTAACCGTAGACAGAGTGTCAGAGTGGGTAAGAACACCTCTTCCACCCTTGTGGTCAACACCGGTGCCCCTCAGGGGTGTGTCCTGTGTCCTGAGCCCTCTGCTATACACTCTCTTCACCCATGACTGTATTTCCTCCTGCGCGTCCAATCTCATTGTTAAGTTTGCCGATGACACTACAGTGCTCGGACTTATATCCAACAACGATGAGACAAACTACAGGACAGAGGTGCAACAACTAGAGTCATGGTGCCACGACAATAACTTGGTCTTAAACACCAAAAAGACCAAGGAGATCATTGTAGATTTCCGGAGGAAGGGTCATAACAACCATCTGCCTCTCTTCATTGGCAGTGAGGCGGTGGAGAGGGTGAGTAGTTTTAAATTCTTGGGGGTAACTGTGACCGAGGACCTGTCCTGGGGCAACCATATCACCTCAGTTGCACGGAAGGCCCAACAGCGCCTCTACTACCTGAGGAGACTGCGGAGCGCACACATTCCCAGATCTCTGATGTTGAACTTCTACAACTGTGCCATCAGCAGTGTTCTGACGTATGGATTTCTAGTGTGGTTCCCCAGCTGCACCAAGGCCGATCAGCAAGCACTCCAGCGGGTGGTGAAAGAAGCTGGCAGAATTATTGGAACAAGTCTGCCAGAGATTAGTAATATCTTCCCCACTCGCTGTCTGAGGAGGGTGCATAGTATCCTGCGGGACCAACATCACCCTGCGCGCCACCTTTTCCACCTGCTGCCCTCAGGGAGAAGGTACAGGTCTATACAGGCCAGAACATCCAGATTGGCCAACAGCCTGTATCCACAGGCTGTGAGGCTTCTGAACTCTCTGCCCCCCTCTCACGGACAATAACCATATCCAACTCTTTAATAGCACTGAACTGGTCTGCATTGGTGCATCATATCTTTATTCTCTTTCCCCCTCCTGTCCCCCACCCCTCTTTCTTAAATAGATAACTATCATATCTGACATCATATATCACAGTACAATAATAATATTGTATGGGTTGCATTGTTGTACTTTGTCATGTTTCTCAGGTCTTTGTCTGAATTTCTTATGAACATTACTTGTCATGTTCTCATGTTGTTGCTAAAGATTGTCTTATTGCACTGGAGTCACACTGGGTTAAATATTTACACTTGGGTTTTAAGGGGTATTTATTATTTTCTTTATTATTGTATTTATGGGTTGTACGGAAGCTCCAAACGCAATTTCATTGTTCTCTGACAATGACAATAAATACTTATCTATCTATCTATATCTAGTTCATAGTTCCTGCTCTGTTTTCAGCCTCTCATAGTTCATGCTCTTAGCTCCTGCTCAGCTTTTATTGATATTAACTCTCCTACAGTCCCTCTTCCCCTCCTTCTCATTTGGTACCACCACCTTGACCTTTCCGGAATGTTCGGAATTCCGGAATGCGTTCCGGAATGTTCGGAATTCCGGAATGCGTTCCGGAATGTTCGGAATTCCGGGATGCGCCATAGTTCATAGTGTCACAGTTCATGTTTTTTGCCACTTCCCTCTTCGCTGTGAGTCCCCTAGTTCATAGTTCCTGCTCTGTTTTCAGCGTCTCATAGTTCATGCTCTTAGCTCCTGCTCAGCTTGTATTGATATTAACTCTCTTACAGTCCCTCTTCCCCTCCTCCTCATTTGGTACCACCACCTTGACCTTTCCGGAATGTTCGGAATTCCGGAACGCATTCCGGAATTCCGGGATGCGCCAAGGTTCCGGAATGTTCAGAATTCCGGAATGCGTTCCGGAATGTTCGGAATTCCGGGATGCGCCATAGTTCATAGTGTCACAGTTCATGTTTTTTGCCACTTCCCTCTTAGCTGTGAGTCCCCTAGTTCATAGTTCCTGCTCTGTTTTCAGCCTCTCATAGTTCATGCTCTTAGCTCCTGCTCAGCTTTTATTGATATTAACTCTCCTACAGTCCCTCTTCCCCTCCTTCTCATTTGGTACCACCACCTTGACCTTTCCGGAATGTTCGGAATTCCGGGATGCGCCAAGGTTCCGGAATGTTCGGAATTCCGGAATGCGTTCCGGAATGTTCGGAATTCCGGGATGCGCCATAGTTCATAGTGTCACAGTTCATAGTGTCACAGTTCATGTTTTTTACACTTCCCTCTTAGCTGTGAGTCCCCTAGTTCATAGTTCCTGCTCTGTTTTCAGCCTCTCATAGTTCATGCTCTTAGCTCCTGCTCAGCTTTTATTGATATTAACTCTCCTACAGTCCCTCTTCCCCTCCTTCTCATTTGGTACCACCACCTTGACCTTTCCGGAATGTTCGGAATTCCGGAACGCGTTCTGGAATGTTCGGAATTCCGGAATGCGTTCCGGAATGTTCGGAATTCCGGAATGCGTTCCGGAATGTTCGGAATTCCGGGATGCGCCATAGTTCATAGTGTCACACCATAGTTCATAGTGTCACAGTTCATGTTTTTTGCCACTTCCCTCTTAGCTGTGAGTCCCCTAGTTCATAGTTCCTGCTCTGTTTTCAGCCTCTCATAGTTCATGCTCTTAGCTGCTGCTCAGCTTTTATTGATATTAACTCTCCTACAGTCCCTCTTCCCCTCCTTCTCATTTGGTACCACCACCTTGACCTTTCCGGAATGTTCGGAATTCTGGGATGCGCCAAGGTTCCGGAATGTTCGGAATTCCGGAATGCGTTCCGGAATGTTCGGAATTCCGGAATGCGTTCCGGAATGTTCGGAATTCCGGGATGCGCCATAGTTCATAGTGTCACAGTTCATGTTTTTTTCCGCTTCCCTCTTAGCTGTGAGTCCCCTAGTTCATAGTTCCTGCTCTGTTTTCAGCCTCTCATAGTTCATGCTCTTAGCTCCTGCTCAGCTTTTATTGATATTAACTCTCCTACAGTCCCTCTTCCCCTCCTTCTCATTTGGTACCACCACCTTGACCTTTCCGGAATGTTCGGAATTCCGGGATGCGCCAAGGTTCTGGAATGTTCGGAATTCCGGAATGCGTTCCGGAATGTTCGGAATTCCGGAATGCGTTCCGGAATGTTCGGAATTCCGGGATGCGCCATAGTTCATAGTGTCACAGTTCATGTTTTTTGCCACTTCCCTCTTAGCTGTGAGTCCCCTAGTTCATAGTTCCTGCTCTGTTTTCAGCCTCTCATAGTTCATGCTCTTAGCTGCTGCTCAGCTTTTATTGATATTAACTCTCCTACAGTCCCTCTTCCCCTCCTTCTCATTTGGTACCACCACCTTGACCTTTCCGGAATGTTCGGAATTCCGGGATGCGCCAAGGTTCCGGAATGTTCGGAATTCCGGAATGCGTTCCGGAATGTTCGGAATTCCGGAATGCGTTCCGGAATGTTCGGAATTCCGGGATGCGCCATAGTTCATAGTGTCACAGTTCATAGTGTCACAGTTCATGTTTTTTACACTTCCCTCTTAGCTGTGAGTCCCCTAGTTCATAGTTCCTGCTCTGTTTTCAGCCTCTCATAGTTCATGCTCTTAGCTCCTGCTCAGCTTTTATTGATATTAACTCTCCTACAGTCCCTCTTCCCCTCCTTCTCATTTGGTACCACCACCTTGACCTTTACGGAATGTTCGGAATTCCGGGATGCGCCAAGGTTCCGGAATGTTCGGAATTCCGGAATGCGTTCCGGAATGTTCGGAATTCCGGAATGCGTTCCGGAATGTTCGGAATTCCGGGATGCGCCATAGTTCATAGTGTCACAGTTCATAGTGTCACAGTTCATGTTTTTTGCCACTTCCCTCTTAGCTGTGAGTCCCCTAGTTCATAGTTCCTGCTCTGTTTTCAGCCTCTCATAGTTCATGCTCTTAGCTCCTGCTCAGCTTTTATTGATATTAACTCTCCTACAGTCCCTCTTCCCCTCCTTCTCATTTGGTACCACCACCTTGACCTTTCCGGAATGTTCGGAATTCCGGGATGCGCCAAGGTTCCGGAATGTTCGGAATTCCGGAATGCATTCCGGAATGTTCGGAATTCCGGAATGCGTTCCGGAATGTTCGGAATTCCGGGATGCACCATAGTTCATAGTGTCACAGTTCATGTTTTTTGCCACTTCCCTCTTAGCTGTGAGTCCCCTAGTTCATAGTTCCTGCTCTGTTTTCAGCCTCTCATAGTTCATGCTCTTAGCTCCTGCTCAGCTTTTATTGACATTAACTCTCCTACAGTCCCTCTTCCCCTCCTTCTCATTTGGTACCACCACCTTGACCTTTCCGGAATGTTCGGAATTCCGGGATGCGCCAAGGTTCCGGAATGTTCGGAATTCCGGAATGCGTTCCGGAATGTTCGGAATTCCGGGATGCGCCATAGTTCATAGTGTCACAGTTCATATTTTTTGCCACTTCCCTCTTAGCTGTGAGTCCCCTAGTTCATAGTTCCTGCTCTGTTTTCAGCCTCTCATAGTTCATGCTCTTAGCTCCTGCTCAGCTTTTATTGATATTAACTCTCCTACAGTCCCTCTTCGCCTCCTTCTCATTTGGTACCACCACCTTGACCTTTCAAGAATGTTCGGAATTCCGGAATGTGTTCCGGAATGTTCGGAATTCCGGAATGCGTTCCGGAATGTTCGGAATTCCGGAATGCGTTCCGGAATGTTCGGAATTCCGGGATGCGCCATAGTTCATAGTGTCACAGTTCATGTTTTTTGCCACTTCCCTCTTAGCTGTGAGTCCCCTAGTTCATAGTTCCTGCTCTGTTTTCAGCCTCTCATAGTTCATGCTCTTAGCTGCTGCTCAGCTTTTATTGATATTAACTCTCCTACAGTCCCTCTTCCCCTCCTTCTCATTTGGTACCACCACCTTGACCTTTCCGGAATGTTCGGAATTCTGGGATGCGCCAAGGTTCCGGAATGTTCGGAATTCCGGAATGCGTTCCGGAATGTTCGGAATTCCGGAATGCGTTCCGGAATGTTCGGAATTCCGGGATGCGCCATAGTTCATAGTGTCACAGTTCATGTTTTTTTCCGCTTCCCTCTTAGCTGTGAGTCCCCTAGTTCATAGTTCCTGCTCTGTTTTCAGCCTCTCATAGTTCATGCTCTTAGCTCCTGCTCAGCTTTTATTGATATTAACTCTCCTACAGTCCCTCTTCCCCTCCTTCTCATTTGGTACCACCACCTTGACCTTTCCGGAATGTTCGGAATTCCGGGATGCGCCAAGGTTCTGGAATGTTCGGAATTCCGGAATGCGTTCCGGAATGTTCGGAATTCCGGAATGCGTTCCGGAATGTTCGGAATTCCGGGATGCGCCATAGTTCATAGTGTCACAGTTCATGTTTTTTGCCACTTCCCTCTTAGCTGTGAGTCCCCTAGCACAGACTGGGATGTATTCACGGTGCAGGACACTGACAATCGTGTCGCATTGGACAGTTACACCTCCACTGTCTTGGACTACATCTGTTTCTGTGTGGACAATGTAACAACTTGGAAACGACTCCGTGTGTTCCCTAATAATCCACCCTGGATGACACACGGAGTTCAACAACTTATTCGAACGAGGAACAACGCTTTCAAATCCGGGGACCAGGAGGCATACAGTGTTGCCAGGGCCAACCTGAGAAGAGGCATTAAGACTGCCAAGCAGCAGCACAGGAGGCGTATCGAGGCCAGGTTTGAGAACAACACAAACCCAAGGCAGGTCTGGGAGGGCATCAGGGCTATCACGGACTACAAAAGGAGAACACCATCACCCTCAGCCGACAGTTCTATTCTGGCTGAGGATCTAAATCTCTTTTACGCCCGTTTTGATAGGGAGAACACCGACCCTGTCCTGTCCCCTCTCCCCTCAACCGACCCTGCTCCAGTCCTGAGCACTCATGAGCTGAGGCGTGTGTTCCGGAGCATTAACACCAGGAAGGCGGCCGGGCCAGATGGAGTGCTGGGCCGGGTGCTAAAAGACTGTGCTGCGGACCTGGCGGACGTCTTCACCTCTATATATAACACCTCGTTGTCCTGTTCACTGGTGCCATCCTGTTTCAAAGCAGCAACCATCGTTCCCATCCCAAAACAGTCAAATGTCACATGTCTGAACGATTTCAGACCTGTGGCACTCACCCCCATTCCCGCCAAATGCCTGGAGAGACTGGTCATTAAACACATCAGAGCTGCTTTTCCACCATCCCTGGACTCGCACCAGTTTGCATACAGGGAGAACCGGTCAACCGAGGATGCGATCGCCACAGTGCTGCACACATTACTGAAGCACTTGGAACACAGGAACACCTATGCATGGCTCCTCTTTGTAGACTACAGCTCGGCTTTTAATACCATCCGGCCATACAAACTCCGTCCCAAACTCCACCAACTGGGACTTAACTCCTCTCTGTGCAACTGGATTGTGGACTTCCTCACTAACCGTAGACAGAGTGTCAGAGTGGGTAAGAACACCTCTTCCACCCTTGTGGTCAACACCGGTGCCCCTCAGGGGTGTGTCCTGTGTCCTGAGCCCTCTGCTATACACTCTCTTCACCCATGACTGTATTTCCTCCTGCGCGTCCAATCTCATTGTTAAGTTTGCCGATGACACTACAGTGCTCGGACTTATATCCAACAACGATGAGACAAACTACAGGACAGAGGTGCAACAACTAGAGTCATGGTGCCACGACAATAACTTGGTCTTAAACACCAAAAAGACCAAGGAGATCATTGTAGATTTCCGGAGGAAGGGTCATAACAACCATCTGCCTCTCTTCATTGGCAGTGAGGCGGTGGAGAGGGTGAGTAGTTTTAAATTCTTGGGGGTAACTGTGACCGAGGACCTGTCCTGGGGCAACCATATCACCTCAGTTGCACGGAAGGCCCAACAGCGCCTCTACTACCTGAGGAGACTGCGGAGCGCACACATTCCCAGATCTCTGATGTTGAACTTCTACAACTGTGCCATCAGCAGTGTTCTGACGTATGGATTTCTAGTGTGGTTCCCCAGCTGCACCAAGGCCGATCAGCAAGCACTCCAGCGGGTGGTGAAAGAAGCTGGCAGAATTATTGGAACAAGTCTGCCAGAGATTAGTAATATCTTCCCCACTCGCTGTCTGAGGAGGGTGCATAGTATCCTGCGGGACCAACATCACCCTGCGCGCCACCTTTTCCACCTGCTGCCCTCAGGGAGAAGGTACAGGTCTATACAGGCCAGAACATCCAGATTGGCCAACAGCCTGTATCCACAGGCTGTGAGGCTTCTGAACTCTCTGCCCCCCTCTCACGGACAATAACCATATCCAACTCTTTAATAGCACTGAACTGGTCTGCATTGGTGCATCATATCTTTATTCTCTTTCCCCCTCCTGTCCCCCACCCCTCTTTCTTAAATAGATAACTATCATATCTGACATCATATATCACAGTACAATAATAATATTGTATGGGTTGCATTGTTGTACTTTGTCATGTTTCTCAGGTCTTTGTCTGAATTTCTTATGAACATTACTTGTCATGTTCTCATGTTGTTGCTAAAGATTGTCTTATTGCACTGGAGTCACACTGGGTTAAATATTTACACTTGGGTTTTAAGGGGTATTTATTATTTTCTTTATTATTGTATTTATGGGTTGTACGGAAGCTCCAAACGCAATTTCATTGTTCTCTGACAATGACAATAAATACTTATCTATCTATCTATATCTAGTTCATAGTTCCTGCTCTGTTTTCAGCCTCTCATAGTTCATGCTCTTAGCTCCTGCTCAGCTTTTATTGATATTAACTCTCCTACAGTCCCTCTTCCCCTCCTTCTCATTTGGTACCACCACCTTGACCTTTCCGGAATGTTCGGAATTCCGGAATGCGTTCCGGAATGTTCGGAATTCCGGAATGCGTTCCGGAATGTTCGGAATTCCGGGATGCGCCATAGTTCATAGTGTCACAGTTCATGTTTTTTGCCACTTCCCTCTTCGCTGTGAGTCCCCTAGTTCATAGTTCCTGCTCTGTTTTCAGCGTCTCATAGTTCATGCTCTTAGCTCCTGCTCAGCTTGTATTGATATTAACTCTCTTACAGTCCCTCTTCCCCTCCTCCTCATTTGGTACCACCACCTTGACCTTTCCGGAATGTTCGGAATTCCGGAACGCATTCCGGAATTCCGGGATGCGCCAAGGTTCCGGAATGTTCAGAATTCCGGAATGCGTTCCGGAATGTTCGGAATTCCGGGATGCGCCAAGGTTCCGGAATGTTCGGAATTCCGGAATGCGTTCCGGAATGTTCGGAATTCCGGAATGCGTTCCGGAATGTTCGGAATTCCGGGATGCACCATAGTTCATAGTGTCACAGTTCATGTTTTTTGCCACTTCCCTCTTAGCTGTGAGTCCCCTAGTTCATAGTTCCTGCTCTGTTTTCAGCCTCTCATAGTTCATGCTCTTAGCTCCTGCTCAGCTTTTATTGACATTAACTCTCCTACAGTCCCTCTTCCCCTCCTTCTCATTTGGTACCACCACCTTGACCTTTCCGGAATGTTCGGAATTCCGGGATGCGCCAAGGTTCCGGAATGTTCGGAATTCCGGAATGCGTTCCAGAATGTTCGGAATTCCGGGATGCGCCATAGTTCATAGTGTCACAGTTCATATTTTTTGCCACTTCCCTCTTAGCTGTGAGTCCCCTAGTTCATAGTTCCTGCTCTGTTTTCAGCCTCTCATAGTTCATGCTCTTAGCTCCTGCTCAGCTTTTATTGATATTAACTCTCCTACAGTCCCTCTTCGCCTCCTTCTCATTTGGTACCACCACCTTGACCTTTCAAGAATGTTCGGAATTCCGGAATGTGTTCCGGAATGTTCGGAATTCCGGAATGCGTTCCGGAATGTTCGGAATTCCGGAATGCGTTCCGGAATGTTCGGAATTCCGGGATGCGCCATAGTTCATAGTGTCACAGTTCATGTTTTTTGCCACTTCCCTCTTAGCTGTGAGTCCCCTAGTTCATAGTTCCTGCTCTGTTTTCAGCCTCTCATAGTTCATGCTCTTAGCTGCTGCTCAGCTTTTATTGATATTAACTCTCCTACAGTCCCTCTTCCCCTCCTTCTCATTTGGTACCACCACCTTGACCTTTCCGGAATGTTCGGAATTCTGGGATGCGCCAAGGTTCCGGAATGTTCGGAATTCCGGAATGCGTTCCGGAATGTTCGGAATTCCGGGATGCGCCATAGTTCATAGTGTCACAGTTCATGTTTTTTTCCGCTTCCCTCTTAGCTGTGAGTCCCCTAGTTCATAGTTCCTGCTCTGTTTTCAGCCTCTCATAGTTCATGCTCTTAGCTCCTGCTCAGCTTTTATTGATATTAACTCTCCTACAGTCCCTCTTCCCCTCCTTCTCATTTGGTACCACCACCTTGACCTTTCCGGAATGTTCGGAATTCCGGGATGCGCCAAGGTTCTGGAATGTTCGGAATTCCGGAATGCGTTCCGGAATGTTCGGAATTCCGGAATGCGTTCCGGAATGTTCGGAATTCCGGGATGCGCCATAGTTCATAGTGTCACAGTTCATGTTTTTTGCCACTTCCCTCTTAGCTGTGAGTCCCCTAGTTCATAGTTCCTGCTCTGTTTTCAGCCTCTCATAGTTCATGCTCTTAGCTGCTGCTCAGCTTTTATTGATATTAACTCTCCTACAGTCCCTCTTCCCCTCCTTCTCATTTGGTACCACCACCTTGACCTTTCCGGAATGTTCGGAATTCCGGGATGCGCCAAGGTTCCGGAATGTTCGGAATTCCGGAATGCGTTCCGGAATGTTCGGAATTCCGGAATGCGTTCCGGAATGTTCGGAATTCCGGGATGCGCCATAGTTCATAGTGTCACAGTTCATGTTTTTTTCCGCTTCCCTCTTAGCTGTGAGTCCCCTAGTTCATACTTCCTGCTCTGTTTTCAGCCTCTCATAGTTCATGCTCTTAGCTCCTGCTCAGCTTTTATTGATATTAACTCTCCTACAGTCCCTCTTCCCCTCCTTCTCATTTGGTACCACCACCTTGACCTTTCCGGAATGTTCGGAATTCCGGGATGCGCCAAGGTTCCGGAATGTTCGGAATTCCGGAATGCGTTCCGGAATGTTCGGAATTCCGGAATGCGTTCCGGAATGTTCGGAATTCCGGGATGCGCCATAGTTCATAGTGTCACAGTTCATGTTTTTTGCCACTTCCCTCTTAGCTGTGAGTCCCCTAGTTCATAGTTCCTGCTCTGTTTTCAGCCTCTCATAGTTCATGCTCTTAGCTCCTACTCAGCTTTTATTGATATTAACTCTCCTACAGTCCCTCTTCCCCTCCTTCTCATTTGGTACCACCACCTTGACCTTTCCAGAATGTTCGGAATTCCGGAATGCGTTCCGGAATGTTCGGAATTCCGGGATGCGCCATAGTTCATAGTGTCACAGTTCATAGTGTCACAGTTCATGTTTTTTACACTTCCCTCTTAGCTGTGAGTCCCCTAGTTCATAGTTCCTGCTCTGTTTTCAGCCTCTCATAGTTCATGCTCTTAGCTCCTGCTCAGCTTTTATTGATATTAACTCTCCTACAGTCCCTCTTCCCCTCCTTCTCATTTGGTACCACCACCTTGACCTTTACGGAATGTTCGGAATTCCGGGATGCGCCAAGGTTCCGGAATGTTCGGAATTCCGGAATGCGTTCCGGAATGTTCGGAATTCCGGAATGCGTTCCGGAATGTTCGGAATTCCGGGATGCGCCATAGTTCATAGTGTCACAGTTCATAGTGTCACAGTTCATGTTTTTTGCCACTTCCCTCTTAGCTGTGAGTCCCCTAGTTCATAGTTCCTGCTCTGTTTTCAGCCTCTCATAGTTCATGCTCTTAGCTCCTGCTCAGCTTTTATTGATATTAACTCTCCTACAGTCCCTCTTCCCCTCCTTCTCATTTGGTACCACCACCTTGACCTTTCCGGAATGTTCGGAATTCCGGGATGCGCCAAGGTTCCGGAATGTTCGGAATTCCGGAATGCGTTCCGGAATGTTCGGAATTCCGGAATGCGTTCCGGAATGTTCGGAATTCCGGGATGCGCCATAGTAAATAGTGTCACAGTTCATGTTTTTTGCCACTTCCCTCTTCGCTGTGAGTCCCCTAGTTCATAGTTCCTGCTCTGTTTTCAGCCTCTCATAGTTCATGCTCTTAGCTCCTGCTCAGCTTTTATTGATATTAACTCTCCTACAGTCCCTCTTCGCCTCCTTCTCATTTGGTACCACCACCTTGACCTTTCAAGAATGTTCGGAATTCCGGAATGCGTTCCGGAATGTTCGGAATTCCGGAATGCGTTCCGGAATGTTCGGAATTCCGGAATGCGTTCCGGAATGTTCGGAATTCCGGAATGCGTTCCGGAATGTTCGGAATTCCGGGATGCGCCATAGTTCATAGTGTCACAGTGTCACAGTTCATGTTTTTTGCCACTTCCCTCTTAGCTGTGAGTCCCCTAGTTCATAGTTCCTGCTCTGTTTTCAGCGTCTCATAGTTCATGCTCTTAGCTGCTGCTCAGCTTTTATTGATATTAACTCTCCTACAGTCCCTCTTCCCCTCCTTCTCATTTGGTACCACCACCTTGACCTTTCCGGAATGTTCGGAATTCCGGGATGCGCCAAGGTTCCGGAATGTTCGGAATTCCGGAATGCGTTCCGGAATGTTCGGAATTCCGGAATGCGTTCCGGAATGTTCGGAATTCCGGGATGCGCCATAGTTCATAGTGTCACAATTCATGTTTTTTACACTTCCGTCTTAGCTGTGAGTCCCCTAGTTCATAGTTCCTGCTCTGTTTTCAGCCTCTCATAGTTCATGCTCTTAGCTCCTGCTCAGCTTTTATTGATATTAACTCTCCTACAGTCCCTCTTCCCCTCCTTCTCATTTGGTACCACCACCTTGACCTTTCCAGAATGTTCGGAATTCCGGAATGCGTTCCGGAATGTTCGGAATTCCGGAATGCGTTCTGGAATGTTCGGAATTCCGGAATGCGTTCCGGAATGTTCGGAATTCCGGGATGCGCCATAGTTCATAGTGTCACAGTTCATGTTTTTTGCCATTTCCCTCTTAGCTGTGAGTCCCCTAGTTCATAGTTCCTGCTCTGTTTTCAGCCTCTCATAGTTCATGCTCTTAGCTCCTGCTCAGCTTTTATTGATATTAACTCTCCTACAGTCCCTCTTCCCCTCCTTCTCATTTGGTACCACCACCTTGACCTTTCCGGAATGTTCGGAATTCCGGAATGCGTTCCGGAATGTTCGGAATTCCGGGATGCGCCATAGTTCATAGTGTCACAGTTCATGTTTTTTACACTTCTCTCTTAGCTTTGAGTCCCCTAGTTCATAGTTCCTGCTCTGTTTTCAGCCTCTCATAGTTCATGCTCTTAGCTCCTGCTCAGCTTTTATTGATATTAACTCTCCTACAGTCCCTCCTCCCCTCCTTCTCATTTGGTACCACCACCTTGACCTTTACGGAATGTTCGGAATTCCGGGATGCGCCAAGGTTCCGGAATGTTCGGAATTCCGGAATGCGTTCCGGAATGTTCGGAATTCCGGAATGCGTTCCGGAATGTTCGGAATTCCGGAATGCGTTCCGGAATGTTCGGAATTCCGGGATGCGCCATAGTTCATAGTGTTACAGTTCATGTTTTTTGCCACTTCCCTCTTAGCTGTGAGTCCACTAGTTCATAGTTCCTGCTCTTTTTTCAGCCTCTCATAGTTCATGCTCTTAGCTCCTGCTCAGCTTTTATTGATATTAACTCTCCTACAGTCCCTCTTCCCCTCCTTCTCATTTGGTACCACCACCTTGACCTTTCCGGAATGTTCGGAATTCCGGGATGCGCCAAGGTTCCGGAATGTTCGGAATTCCGGAATGCGTTCCGGAATGTTCGGAATTCCGGGATGCGCCATAGTTCATAGTGTCACAGTTCATAGTGTCACAGTTCATGTTTTTTACACTTCCCTCTTAGCTGTGAGTCCCCTAGTTCATAGTTCCTGCTCTGTTTTCAGCCTCTCATAGTTCATGCTCTTAGCTCCTGCTCAGCTTTTATTGATATTAACTCTCCTACAGTCCCTCTTCCCCTCCTTCTCATTTGGTACCACCACCTTGACCTTTCCGGAATGTTCGGAATTCCGGAACGCGTTCTGGAATGTTCGGAATTCCGGAATGCGTTCCGGAATGTTCGGAATTCCGGAATGCGTTCCGGAATGTTCGGAATTCCGGGATGCGCCATAGTTCATTGTGTCACACCATAGTTCATAGTGTCACAGTTCATGTTTTTTGCCACTTCCCTCTTAGCTGTGAGTCCCCTAGTTCATAGTTCCTGCTCTGTTTTCAGCCTCTCATAGTTCATGCTCTTAGCTCCTGCTCAGCTTTTATTGATATTAACTCTCCTACAGTCCCTCTTCCCCTCCTTCTCATTTGGTACCACCACCTTGACCTTTCCGGAATGTTCGGAATTCCGGGATGCGCCAAGGTTCCGGAATGTTCGGAATTCCGGAATGCGTTCCGGAATGTTCGGAATTCCGGGATGCGCCATAGTTCATAGTGTCACAGTTCATAGTGTCGCAGTTCATGTTTTTTGCCACTTCCCTCTTAGCTGTGAGTCCCCTAGTTCATAGTTCCTGCTCTGTTTTCAGCCTCTCATAGTTCATGCTCTTAGCTCCTGCTCAGCTTTTATTGATATTAACTCTCCTACAGTCCCTCTTCCCCTCCTTCTCATTTGGTACCACCACCTTGACCTTTCCGGAATGTTCGGAATTCCGGGATGCACCAAGGTTCCGGAATGTTCGGAATTCCGGAATGCGTTCCGGAATGTTCGGAATTCCGGAATGCCTTCCGGAATGTTCGGAATTCCGGGATGCGCCATAGTTCATAGTGTCACAGTTCATGTTTTTTTGCCACTTCCCTCTTAGCTGTGAGTCCCCTAGTTCATAGTTCCTGCTCTGTTTTCAGCCTCTCATAGTTCATGCTCTTAGCTCCTGCTCAGCTTTTATTGATATTAACTCTCCTACAGTCCCTCTTCCCCTCCTTCTCATTTGGTACCACCACCTTGACCTTTCCGGAATGTTCGGAATTCGGGGATGCGCCAAGGTTCCGGAATGTTCGGAATTCCGGAATGCGTTCCGGAATGTTCGGAATTCCGGGATGCGCCATAGTTCATAGTGTCACAGTTCATAGTGTCACAGTTCATGTTTTTTGCCACTTCCCTCTTAGCTGTGAGTCCCCTAGTTCATAGTTCCTGCTCTGTTTTCAGCCTCTCATAGTTCATGCTCTTAGCTCCTGCTCAGCTTTTATTAATATTAACTCTCCTACAGTCCCTCTTCGTCTCCTTCTCATTTGGTACCACCACCTTGACCTTTCAAGAATGTTCGGAATTCCGGAATGCGTTCCGGAATGTTCGGAATTCCGGAATGCGTTCCGGAATGTTCGGAATTCCGGAATGCGTTCCGGAATGTTCGGAATTCCGGGATGCGCCATAGTTCATAGTGTCACAGTTCATGTTTTTTGCCACTTCCCTCTTAGCTGTGAGTCCCCTAGTTCATAGTTCCTGCTCTGTTTTCAGCGTCTCATAGTTCATGCTCTTAGCTGCTGCTCAGCTTTTATTGATATTAACTCTCCTACAGTCCCTCTTCCCCTCCTTCTCATTTGGGACCACCACCTTGACCTTTCCGGAATGTTCGGAATTCCGGAATGCGTTCCGGAATGTTCGGAATTCCGGAATGCGTTCCGGAATGTTCGGAATTCCGGAATGCGTTCCGGAATGTTCGGAATTCCGGGATGCGCCATAGTTCATCGTGTCACAGTTCATAGTGTCACAGTTCATGTTTTTTGCCACTTCCCTCTTAGCTGTGAGTCCCCTAGTTCATAGTTCCTGCTCTGTTTTCAGCCTCTCATAGTTCATGCTCTTAGCTCCTGCTCAGCTTTTATTGATATTAACTCTCCTACAGTCCCTCTTCCCCTCCTTCTCATTTGGTACCACCACCTTGACCTTTCCGGAATGTTCGGAATTCCGGGATGCACCAAGGTTCCGGAATGTTCGGAATTCCGGAATGCGTTCCGGAATTTTCGGAATTCCGGAATGCGTTCCGGAATGTTCGGAATTCCGGGATGCGCCATAGTTCATAGTGTCACAGTTCATGTTTTTTGCCACTTCCCTCTTAGCTGTGAGTCCCCTAGTTCATAGTTCCTGCTCTGTTTTCAGCCTCTCATAGTTCATGCTCTTAGCTCCTGCTCAGCTTTTATTGATATTAACTCTCCTACAGTCCCTCTTCCCCTCCTTCTCATTTGGTACCACCACCTTGACCTTTCCGGAATGTTCGGAATTCCGGAATGCGTTCCGGAATGTTCGGAATTCCGGGATGCGCCATAGTTCATAGTGTCACAGTTCATGTTTTTTGCCACTTCCCTCTTAGCTGTGAGTCCCCTAGTTCATAGTTCCTGCTCTGTTTTCAGCCTCTCATAGTTCATGCTCTTAGCTCCTGCTCAGCTTTTATTGATATTAACTCTCCTACAGTCCCTCTTCCCCTCCTTCTCATTTGGTACCACCACCTTGACCTTTACGGAATGTTCGGAATTCCGGGATGCGCCAAGGTTCCGGAATGTTCGGAATTCCGGAATGCGTTCCGGAATGTTCGGAATTCCGGAATGCGTTCCGGAATGTTCGGAATTCCGGAATGCGTTCCGGAATGTTCGGAATTCCGGAATGCGTTCCGGAATGTTCGGAATTCCGGAATGCGTTCCGGAATGTTCGGAATTCCGGAATGCGTTCCGGAATGTTCGGAATTCCGGGATGCGCCATAGTTCATAGTGTTACAGTTCATGTTTTTTGCCACTTCCCTCTTAGCTGTGAGTCCACTAGTTCATAGTTCCTGCTCTTTTTTCAGCCTCTCATAGTTCATGCTCTTAGCTCCTGCTCAGCTTTTATTGATATTAACTCTCCTACAGTCCCTCTTCCCCTCCTTCTCATTTGGTACCACCACCTTGACCTTTCCGGAATGTTCGGAATTCCGGAATGCGTTCCGGAACGTTCGGAATTCCGGAACGCGTTCCGGAATGTTCGGAATTCCGGGATGCGCCAAGGTTCCGGAATGTTCGGAATTCCGGAATGCGTTCCGGAATGTTCGGAATTCCGGAATGCGTTCCGGAATGTTCGGAATTTCGGAATGCGTTCCGGAATGTTCGGAATTCTGGGATGCGCCATAGTTCATAGTGTCACAGTTCATGTTTTTTGCCACTTCCCTCTTAGCTGTGAGTCCCCTAGTTCATAGTTCCTGCTCTGTTTTCAGCCTCTCATAGTTCATGCTCTTAGCTCCTGCTCAGCTTTTATTGATATTAACTCTCCTACAGTCCCTCTTCCCCTCCTTCTCATTTGGTACCACCACCTTGACCTTTCCGGAATGTTCGGAATTCCGGAATGCGTTCCGGAATGTTCGGAATTCCGGAATGCGTTCTGGAATGTTCGGAATTCCGGAATGCGTTCCGGAATGTTCGGAATTCCGGGATGCGCCATAGTTCATAGTGTCACAGTTCATGTTTTTTGCCACTTCCCTCTGAGCTGTGAGTACCCTAGTTCATAGTTCCTGCTCTGTTTTCAGCCTCTCATAGTTCATGCTCTTAGCTCCTGCTCAGCTTTTATTGATATTAACTCTCCTACAGTCCCTCTTCCCCTCCTTCTCATTTGGTACCACCACCTTGACCTTTCCGGAATGTTCGGAATTCCGGAATGCGTTCCGGAATGTTCGGAATTCCGGAATGCGTTCCCGAATGTTCGGAATTCCGGGATGCGCCATAGTTCATAGTGTCACAGTTCATGTTTTTTGCCACTTCCCTCTTAGCTGTGAGTCCCCTAGTTCATAGTTCCTGCTCTGTTTTCAGCCTCTCATAGTTCATGCTCTTAGCTCCTGCTCAGCTTTTATTGATATTAACTCTCCTACAGTCCCTCTTCCCCTCCTTCTCATTTGGTACCACCACCTTGACCTTTCCGGAATGTTCGGAATTCCGGAATGCGTTCCGGAATGTTCGGAATTCCGGAATGCGTTCCGGAATGTTCGGAATTCCGGGATGCGCCAAGGTTCCGGAATGTTCGGAATTCCGGGATGTGCCATAGTTCATAGTGTCACAGTTCATGTTTTTTGCCACTTCCCTCTTAGCTGTGAGTCCCCTAGTTCATAGTTCCTGCTCTGTTTTCAGCCTCTCATAGTTCATGCTCTTAGCTCCTGCTCAGCTTTTATTGATATTAACTCTCCTACAGTCCCTCTTCCCCTCCTTCTCATTTGGTACCACCACCTTGACCTTTCCGGAATGTTCAGAATTCCGGGATGCGCCAAGGTTCCGGAATGTTCGGAATTCCGGAATGCGTTCCGGAATGTTCGGAATTCCGGAATGCGTTCCGGAATGTTCGGAATTCCGGAATGCGTTCCGGAATGTTCGGAATTCCGGGATGCGCCATAGTTCATAGTGTCACAGTTCATGTTTTTTGCCACTTCCCTCTTAGTTGTGAGTCCCCTAGTTCATAGTTCCTGCTCTGCTTTCAGCCTCTCATAGTTCATGCTCTTAGCTCCTGCTCAGCTTTTATTGATATTAACTCTCCTACAGTCCCTCTTCCCCTCCTTCTAATTTGGTACCACCACCTTGACCTTTCCGGAATGTTCGGAATTCCGGGATGCGCCAAGGTTCCGGAATGTTCGGAATTCCGGAATGCGGTCCGGAATGTTCGGAATTCCGGAATGCGTTCCGGAATGTTCGGAATTCCGGAATGCGTTCCGGAATGTTCGGAATTCCGGGATGCGCCATAGTTCATAGTGTCACAGTTCATGTTTTTTGCCACTTCCCTCTTAGCTGTGAGTCCCCTAGTTCATAGTTCCTGCTCTGTTTTCAGCCTCTCATAGTTCATGCTCTTAGCTCCTGCTCAGCTTTTATTGATATTAACTCTCCTACAGTCCCTCTTCCCCTCCTTCTCATTTGGTACCACCACCTTGACCTTTCCGGAATGTTCGGAATTCCGGAATGCGTTCCGGAATGTTCGGAATTCCGGAATGCGTTCCGGAATGTTCGGAATTCCGGGATGCGCCATAGTTCATAGTGTCACAGTTCATAGTGTCACAGTTCATGTTTTTTACACTTCCCTCTTAGCTGTGAGTCCCTTAGTTCATAGTTCCTGCTCTGTTTTCAGCCTCTCATAGTTCATGCTCTTAGCTCCTGCTCAGCTTTTATTGATATTAACTCTCCTACAGTCCCTCTTCCCCTCCTTCTCATTTGGTACCACCACCTTGACCTTTCCGGAATGTTCGGAATTCCGGAACGCGTTCCGGAATGTTCGGAATTCCGGAATGCGTTCCGGAATGTTCGGAATTCCGGAATGCGTTCCGGAATGTTCGGAATTCCGGGATGCGCCATAGTTCATAGTGTCACACCATAGTTCATAGTGTCACAGTTCATGTTTTTTGCCACTTCCCTCTTAGCTGTGAGTCCCCTAGTTCATAGTTCCTGCTCTGTTTTCAGCCTCTCATAGTTCATGCTCTTAGCTCCTGCTCAGCTTTTATTGATATTAACTCTCCTACAGTCCCTCTTCCCCTCCTTCTCATTTGGTACCACCACCTTGACCTTTCCGGAATGTTCGGAATTCCGGGATGCGCCAAGGTTCCGGAATGTTCGGAATTCCGGAATGCGTTCCGGAATGTTCGGAATTCCGGGATGCGCCATAGTTCATAGTGTCACAGTTCATAGTGTCGCAGTTCATGTTTTTTGCCACTTCCCTCTTAGCTGTGAGTCCCCTAGTTCATAGTTCCTGCTCTGTTTTCAGCCTCTCATAGTTCATGCTCTTAGCTCCTGCTCAGCTTTTATTGATATTAACTCTCCTACAGTCCCTCTTCCCCTCCTTCTCATTTGGTACCACCACCTTGACCTTTCCGGAATGTTCGGAATTCCGGGATGCACCAAGGTTCCGGAATGTTCGGAATTCCGGAATGCGTTCCGGAATGTTCGGAATTCCGGAATGCCTTCCGGAATGTTCGGAATTCCGGGATGCGCCATAGTTCATAGTGTCACAGTTCATGTTTTTTGCCACTTCCCTCTTAGCTGTGAGTCCCCTAGTTCATAGTTCCTGCTCTGTTTTCAGCCTCTCATAGTTCATGCTCTTAGCTCCTGCTCAGCTTTTATTGATATTAACTCTCCTACAGTCCCTCTTCCCCTCCTTCTCATTTGGTACCACCACCTTGACCTTTCCGGAATGTTCGGAATTCCGGGATGCGCCAAGGTTCCGGAATGTTCGGAATTCCGGAATGCGTTCCGGAATGTTCGGAATTCCGGAATGCGTTCCGGAATGTTCGGAATTCCGGGATGCGCCATAGTTCATAGTGTCACAGTTCATGTTTTTTGCCACTTCCCTCTTAGCTGTGAGTCCCCTAGTTCATAGTTCCTGCTCTGTTTTCAGCCTCTCATAGTTCATGCTCTTAGCTCCTGCTCAGCTTTTATTGATATTAACTCTCCTACAGTCCCTCTTCCCCTCCTTCTCATTTGGTACCACCACCTTGACCTTTCCGGAATGTTCGGAATTCCGGGATGCGCCAAGGTTCCGGAATGTTCGGAATTCCGGAATGCGTTCCGGAATGTTCGGAATTCCGGGATGCGCCATAGTTCATAGTGTCACAGTTCATAGTGTCACAGTTCATGTTTTTTGCCACTTCCCTCTTAGCTGTGAGTCCCCTAGTTCATAGTTCCTGCTCTGTTTTCAGCCTCTCATAGTTCATGCTCTTAGCTCCTGCTCAGCTTTTATTGATATTAACTCTCCTACAGTCCCTCTTCCCCTCCTTCTCATTTGGTACCACCACCTTGACCTTTCCGGAATGTTCGGAATTCCGGGATGCACCAAGGTTCCGGAACGTTCGAAATTCCGGAATGCGTTCCGGAATTTTCGGAATTCCGGAATGCCTTCCGGAATGTTTGGAATTCCGGGATGCGCCATAGTTCATAGTGTCACAGTTCATGTTTTTTACACTTCCCTCTTAGCTGTGAGTCCCCTAGTTCATAGTTCCTGCTCTGTTTTCAGCCTCTCATAGTTCATGCTCTTAGCTCCTGCTCAGCTTTTATTGATATTAACTCTCCTACAGTCCCTCTTCCCCTCCTTCTCATTTGGTACCACCACCTTGACCTTTACGGAATGTTCGGAATTCCGGGATGCGCCAAGGTTCCGGAATGTTCGGAATTCCGGAATGCGTTCCGGAATGTTCGGAATTCCGGAATGCGTTCCGGAATGCGTTCCGGAATGTTCGGAATTCCGGAATGCGTTCCGGAATGTTCGGAATTCCGGGATGCGCCATAGTTCATAGTGTTACAGTTCATGTTTTTTGCCACTTCCCTCTTAGCTGTGAGTCCCCTAGTTCATAGTTCCTGCTCTTTTTTCAGCCTCTCATAGTTCATGCTCTTAGCTCCTGCTCAGCTTTTATTGATATTAACTCTCCTACAGTCCCTCTTCCCCTCCTTCTCATTTGGTACCACCACCTTGACCTTTCCGGAATGTTCGGAATTCCGGAATGCGTTCCGGAACGTTCGGAATTCCGGAACGCGTTCCGGAATGTTCGGAATTCCGGGATGCGCCAAGGTTCCGGAATGTTCGGAATTCCGGAATGCGTTCCGGAATGTTCGGAATTCCGGAATGCGTTCCGGAATGTTCGGAATTCCGGAATGCGTTCCGGAATGTTCGGAATTCTGGGATGCGCCATAGTTCATAGTGTTACAGTTCATGTTTTTTGCCACTTCCCTCTTAGCTGTGAGTCCCCTAGTTCATAGTTCCTGCTCTGTTTTCAGCCTCTCATAGTTCATGCTCTTAGCTCCTGCTCAGCTTTTATTGATATTAACTCTCCTACAGTCCCTCTTCCCCTCCTTCTCATTTGGTACCACCACCTTGACCTTTCCGGAATGTTCGGAATTCCGGAATGCGTTCCGGAATGTTCGGAATTCCGGAATGCGTTCTGGAATGTTCGGAATTCCGGAATGCGTTCCGGAATGTTCGGAATTCCGGGATGCGCCATAGTTCATAGTGTCACAGTTCATGTTTTTTGCCACTTCCCTCTGAGCTGTGAGTACCCTAGTTCATAGTTCCTGCTCTGTTTTCAGCCTCTCATAGTTCATGCTCTTAGCTCCTGCTCAGCTTTTATTGATATTAACTCTCCTACAGTCCCTCTTCCCCTCCTTCTCATTTGGTACCACCACCTTGACCTTTCCGGAATGTTCGGAATTCCGGAATGCGTTCCGGAATGTTCGGAATTCCGGAATGCGTTCCGGAATGTTCGGAATTCCGGAATGCGTTCCGGAATGTTCGGAATTCCGGAATGCGTTCCGGAATGTTCGGAATTCCGGGATGCGCCATAGTTCATAGTGTTACAGTTCATGTTTTTTGCCACTTCCCTCTTAGCTGTGAGTCCCCTAGTTCATAGTTCCTGCTCTTTTTTCAGCCTCTCATAGTTCATGCTCTTAGCTCCTGCTCAGCTTTTATTGATATTAACTCTCCTACAGTCCCTCTTCCCCTCCTTCTCATTTGGTACCACCACATTGACCTTTCCAGAATGTTCGGAATTCCGGAATGCGTTCCGGAATGTTCGGAATTCCGGGATGCGCCATAGTTCATAGTGTCACAGTTCATAGTGTCACAGTTCATGTTTTTTGCCACTTCCCTCTTAGCTGTGAGTTCCCTAGTTCATAGTTCCTGCTCTGTTTTCAGCCTCTCATAGTTCATGCTCTTAGCTCCTGCTCAGCTTTTATTGATATTAACTCTCCTACAGTCCCTCTTCCCCTCCTTCTCATTTGGTACCACCACCTTGACCTTTCCGGAATGTTCGGAATTCCGGGATACACCAAGGTTCCGGAATGTTCGGAATTCCGGAATGCGTTCCGGAATGTTCGGAATTCCGGAATGTTCGGAATTCCGGAATGCGTTCTGGAATGTTCGGAATTTCGGAATGCGTTCCGGAATGTTCGGAATTCCGGGATGCGCCATAGTTCATAGTGTCACAGTTCATGTTTTTTACACTTCCCTCTTAGCTGTGAGTCCCCTAGTTCATAGTTCCTGCTCTGTTTTCAGCCTCTCATAGTTCATGCTCTTAGCTCCTGCTCAGCTTTTATTGATATTAACTCTCCTACAGTCCCTCTTCCCCTCCTTCTCATTTGGTACCACCACCTTGACCATTACGGAATGTTCGGAATTCCGAGATGCGCCAAGGTTCCGGAATTTTCGGAATTCCGGAATGCGTTCCGGAATGTTCGGAATTCCGGAATGCGTTCCGGAATGTTCGGAATTCCGGGATGCGCCATAGTTCATAGTGTCACAGTTCATGTTTTTTGCCGCTTCCCTCTTAGCTGTGAGTCCCCTAGTTCATAGTTCCTGCTCTGTTTTCAGCCTCTCATAGTTCATGCTCTTAGCTCCTGCTCAGCTTTTATTGATATTAACTCTCCTACAGTCCCTCTTCCCCTCCTTCTCATTTGGTACCACCACCTTGACCTTTCCGGAATGTTCGGAATTCCGGAATGCGTTCCGGAATGTTCGGAATTCCGGAATGCGTTCCGGAATGTTCGGAATTCCGGAATGCGTTCCGGAATGTTCGGAATTCCGGAATGTTCGGAATTCCGGAATGCGTTCCGGAATGTTCGGAATTCCGGAATTTTCGGAATTCCGGAATGCGTTCCGGAATGTTCGGAATTCCGGAATGCGTTCCGGAATGTTCGGAATTCCGGGATGCGCCATAGTTCATAGTGTCACAGTTCATGTTTTTTGCCGCTTCCCTCTTAGCTGTGAGTCCCCTAGTTCATAGTTCCTGCTCTGTTTTCAGCCTCTCATAGTTCATGCTCTTAGCTCCTGCTCAGCTTTTATTGATATTAACTCTCCTACAGTCCCTCTTCCCCTCCTTCTCATTTGGTACCACCACCTTGACCTTTCCGGAATGTTCGGAATTCCGGGATGCGCCAAGGTTCCGGAATGTTCGGAATTCCGGAATGCGTTCCGGAATGTTCGGAATTCCGGAATGCGTTCCGGAATGTTCGGAATTCCGGGATGCGCCATAGTTCATAGTGTCACAGTTCATGTTTTTTGCCACTTCCCTCTTAGCTGTGAGTCCCCTAGTTCATAGTTCCTGCTCTGTTTTCAGCCTCTCATAGTTCATGCTCTTAGCTCCTGCTCAGCTTTTATTGATATTAACTCTCCTACAGTCCCTCTTCCCCTCCTTCTCATTTGGTACCACCACCTTGACCTTTCCGGAATGTTCGGAATTCCGGAATGCGTTCCGGAATGTTCGGAATTCCGGAATGCGTTCCGGAATGTTCGGAATTCCGGAATGCGTTCCGGAATGTTCGGAATTCCGGAATGCGTTCCGGAATGTTCGGAATTCCGGGATGCGCCATAGTTCATAGTGTCACAGTTCATAGTGTCACAGTTCATGTTTTTTGCCACTTCCCTCTTAGCTGTGAGTCCCCTAGTTCATAGTTCCTGCTCTGTTTTCAGCCTCTCATAGTTCATGCTCTTAGCTCCTGCTCAGCTTTTATTGATATTAACTCTCCTACAGTCCCTCTTCCCCTCCTTCTCATTTGGTACCACCACCTTGACCTTTCCAGAATGTTCGGAATTCCGGAATGCGTTCCGGAATGTTCGGAATTCCGGAATGCGTTCTGGAATGTTCGGAATTCCGGAATGCGTTCCGGAATGTTCGGAATTCCGGGATGCGCCATAGTTCATAGTGTCACAGTTCATGTTTTTTGCCATTTCCCTCTTAGCTGTGAGTCCCCTAGTTCATAGTTCCTGCTCTGTTTTCAGCCTCTCATAGTTCATGCTCTTAGCTCCTGCTCAGCTTTTATTGATATTAACTCTCCTACAGTCCCTCTTCCCCTCCTTCTCATTTGGTACCACCACCTTGACCTTTCCGGAATGTTCGGAATTCGGGGATGCGCCAAGGTTCCGGAATGTTCGGAATTCCGGAATGCGTTCCGGAATGTTCGGAATTCCGGGATGCGCCATAGTTCATAGTGTCACAGTTCATAGTGTCACAGTTCATGTTTTTTGCCATTTCCCTCTTAGCTGTGAGTCCCCTAGTTCATAGTTCCTGCTCTGTTTTCAGCCTCTCATAGTTCATGCTCTTAGCTCCTGCTCAGCTTTTATTGATATTAACTCTCCTACAGTCCCTCTTCCCCTCCTTCTCATTTGGTACCACCACCTTGACCTTTCCAGAATGTTCGGAATTCCGGAATGCCTTCCGGAATGTTCGGAATTCCGGGATGCGCCATAGTTCATAGTGTCACAGTTCATGTTTTTTGCCATTTCCCTCTTAGCTGTGAGTCCCCTAGTTCATAGTTCCTGCTCTGTTTTCAGCCTCTCATAGTTCATGCTCTTAGCTCCTGCTCAGCTTTTATTGATATTAACTCTCCTACAGTCCCTCTTCCCCTCCTTCTCATTTGGTACCACCACCTTGACCTTTCCAGAATGTTCGGAATTCCGGAATGCGTTCCGGAATGTTCGGAATTCCGGAATGCGTTCCGGAATGTTCGGAATTCCGGAATGCCTTCCGGAATGTTCGGAATTCCGGGATGCGCCATAGTTCATAGTGTCACAGTTCATGTTTTTTACACTTCCCTCTTAGCTGTGAGTCCCCTAGTTCATAGTTCCTGCTCTGTTTTCAGCCTCTCATAGTTCATGCTCTTAGCTCCTGCTCAGCTTTTATTGATATTAACTCTCCTACAGTCCCTCTTCCCCTCCTTCTCATTTGGTACCACCACCTTGACCTTTACGGAATGTTCGGAATTCCGGGATGCGCCAAGGTTCCGGAATGTTCGGAATTCCGGAATGCGTTCCGGAATGTTCGGAATTCCGGAATGCGTTCCGGAATGTCCGGAATTCCGGGATGCGCCATAGTTCATAGTGTCACAGTTCATGTTTTTTGCCACTTCCCTCTTAGCTGTGAGTCCCCTAGTTCATAGTTCCTGCTCTGTTTTCAGCCTCTCATAGTTCATGCTCTTAGCTCCTGCTCAGCTTTTATTGATATTAACTCTCCTACAGTCCCTCTTCCCCTCCTTCTCATTTGGTACCACCACCTTGACCTTTCCAGAATGTTCGGAATTCCGGAATGCGTTCTGGAATGTTCGGAATTCCGGAATGCCTTCCGGAATGTTCGGAATTCCGGGATGCGCCATAGTTCATAGTGTCACAGTTCATGTTTTTTGCCATTTCCCTCTTAGCTGTGAGTCCCCTAGTTCATAGTTCCTGCTCTGTTTTCAGCCTCTCATAGTTCATGCTCTTAGCTCCTGCTCAGCTTTTATTGATATTAACTCTCCTACAGTCCCTCTTCCCCTCCTTCTCATTTGGTACCACCACCTTGACCTTTCCGGAATGTTCGGAATTCCGGGATGCGCCAAGGTTCCGGAATGTTCGGAATTCCGGAATGCGTTCCGGAATGTTCGGAATTCCGGGATGCGCCATAGTTCATAGTGTCACAGTTCATGTTTTTTGCCACTTCCCTCTTAGCTGTGAGTCCCCTAGTTCATAGTTCCTGCTCTGTTTTCAGCCTCTCATAGTTCATGCTCTTAGCTCCTGCTCAGCTTTTATTGATATTAACTCTCCTACAGTCCCTCTTCCCCTCCTTCTCATTTGGTACCACCACCTTGACCTTTCCAGAATGTTCGGAATTCCGGAATGCGTTCCGGAATGTTCGGAATTCCGGAATGCGTTCTGGAATGTTCGGAATTCCGGAATGCCTTCCGGAATGTTCGGAATTCCGGGATGCGCCATAGTTCATAGTGTCACAGTTCATGTTTTTTGCCACTTCCCTCTTAGCTGTGAGTCCCCTAGTTCATAGTTCCTGCTCTGTTTTCAGCCTCTCATAGTTCATGCTCTTAGCTCCTGCTCAGCTTTTATTGATATTAACTCTCCTACAGTCCCTCTTCCCCTCCTTCTCATTTGGTACCACCACCTTGACCTTTCCGGAATGTTCGGAATTCCGGGATGCGCCAAGGTTCCGGAATGTTCGGAATTCCGGAATGCGTTCCGGAATGTTCGGAATTCCGGAATGCGTTCCGGAATGTTCGGAATTCCGGAATGCGTTCCGGAATGTTCGGAATTCCGGGATGCGCCATAGTTCATAGTGTCACAGTTCATGTTTTTTGCCACTTCCCTCTTAGCTGTGAGTCCCCTAGTTCATAGTTCCTGCTCTGTTTTCAGCCTCTCATAGTTCATGCTCTTAGCTCCTGCTCAGCTTTTATTGATATTAACTCTCCTACAGTCCCTCTTCCCCTCCTTCTCATTTGGTACCACCACCTTGACCTTTCCGGAATGTTCGGAATTCCGGGATGCACCAAGGTTCCGGAATGTTCGGAATTCCGGAATGCGTTCCGGAATGTTCGGAATTCCGGAATGCCTTCCGGAATGTTCGGAATTCCGGGATGCGCCATAGTTCATAGTGTCACAGTTCATGTTTTTTACACTTCCCTCTTAGCTGTGAGTCCCCTAGTTCATAGTTCCTGCTCTGTTTTCAGCCTCTCATAGTTCATGCTCTTAGCTCCTGCTCAGCTTTTATTGATATTAACTCTCCTACAGTCCCTCTTCCCCTCCTTCTCATTTGGTACCACCACCTTGACCTTTACGGAATGTTCGGAATTCCGGGATGCGCCAAGGTTCCGGAATGTTCGGAATTCCGGAATGCGTTCCGGAATGTTCGGAATTCCGGCATGCGTTCCGGAATGTTCGGAATTCCGGGATGCGCCATAGTTCATAGTGTCACAGTTCATGTTTTTTGCCACTTCCCTCTTAGCTGTGAGTCCTCTAGTTCATAGTTCCTGCTCTGTTTTCAGCCTCTCATAGTTCATGCTCTTAGCTCCTGCTCAGCTTTTATTGATATTAACTCTCCTACAGTCCCTCTTCCCCTCCTTCTCATTTGGTACCACCACCTTGACCTTTCCGGAATGTTCGGAATGCCGGGATGCGCCAAGGTTCCGGAATGTTCGGAATTCCGGAATGCGTTCCGGAATGTTCGGAATTCCGGGATGCGCCATAGTTCATAGTGTCACAGTTCATAGTGTCACAGTTCATGTTTTTTGCCACTTCCCTCTTAGCTGTGAGTCCCCTAGTTCATAGTTCCTGCTCTGTTTTCAGCCTCTCATAGTTCATGCTCTTAGCTCCTGCTCAGCTTTTATTGATATTAACTCTCCTACAGTCCCTCTTCCCCTCCTTCTCATTTGGTACCACCACCTTGACCTTTCCGGAATGTTCGGAATTCCGGGATGCGCCAAGGTTCCGGAATGTTCGGAATTCCGGAATGCGTTCCGGAATGTTCGGAATTCCGGAATGCGTTCCGGAATGTTCGGAATTCCGGGATGCGCCATAGTTCATAGTGTCACAGTTCATGTTTTTTGCCACTTCCCTCTTAGCTGTGAGTCCCCTAGTTCATAGTTCCTGCTCTGTTTTCAGCCTCTCATAGTTCATGCTCTTAGCTCCTGCTCAGCTTTTATTGATATTAACTCTCCTACAGTCCCTCTTCCCCTCCTTCCCATTTGGTACCACCACCTTGACCTTTCCAGAATGTTCGGAATTCCGGAATGCGTTCCGGAATGTTCGGAATTCCGGAATGCGTTCCGGAATGTTCGGAATTCCGGGATGCGCCATAGTTCATAGTGTCACAGTTCATGTTTTTTGCCGCTTCCCTCTTAGCTGTGAGTCCCCTAGTTCATAGTTCCTGCTCTGTTTTCAGCCTCTCATAGTTCATGCTCTTAGCTCCTGCTCAGCTTTTATTGATATTAACTCTCCTACAGTCCCTCTTCCCCTCCTTCTCATTTGGTACCACCACCTTGACCTTTCCGGATTGTTCGGAATTCCGGGATGCGCCAAGGTTCCGGAATGTTCGGAATTCCGGAATGCGTTCCGGAATGCGTTCCGGAATTCCGGAATGCGTTCCGGAATGTTTGGAATTCCGGGATGCGCCATAGTTCATAGTGTCACAGTTCATGTTTTTTGCCATTTCCCTCTTAGCTGTGAATCCCCTAGTTCATAGTTCCTGCTCTGTTTTCAGCCTCTCATAGTTCATGCTCTTAGCTCCTGCTCAGCTTTTATTGATATTAACTCTCCTACAGTCCCTCTTCCCCTCCTTCTCATTTGGTACCACCACCTTGACCTTTCCGGAATGTTCGGAATTCCGGGATGCGCCAAGGTTCCGGAATGTTCGGAATTCCGGAATACGTTCCGGAATGTTCGGAATTCCGGAATGCGTTCCGGAATGTTCGGAATTCCGGGATGCGCCATAGTTCACAGTGTCACAGTTCATGTTTTTTGCCACTTCCCTCTTAGCTGTGAGTCCCCTAGTTCATAGTTCCTGCTCTGTTTTCAGCCTCTCATAGTTCATGCTCTTAGCTCCTGCTCAGCTTTTATTGATATTAACTCTCCTACAGTCCCTCTTCCCCTCCTTCTCATTTGGTACCACCACCTTGACCTTTCCGGAATGTTCAGAATTCCGGGATGCGCCAAGGTTCCGGAATGTTCGGAATTCCGGAATGCGTTCCGGAATGTTCGGAATTCCGGAATGCGTTCCGGAATGTTCGGAATTCCGGGATGCGCCATAGTTCATAGTGTCACAGTTCATGTTTTTTGCCACTTCCCTCTTAGCTGTGAGTCCCCTAGTTCATAGTTCCTGCTCTGTTTTCAGCCTCTCATAGTTCATGCTCTTAGCTCCTGCTCAGCTTTTATTGATATTAACTCTCCTACAGTCCCTCTTCCCCTCCTTCTCATTTGGTACCACCACCTTGACCTTTCCGGAATGTTCGGAATTCCGGGATGCGCCAAGGTTCCGGAATGTTCGGAATTCCGGAATGCGTTCCGGAATGTTCGGAATTCCGGGATGCGCCATAGTTCATAGTATCACAGTTCATAGTGTCACAGTTCATGTTTTTTGCCACTTCCCTCTTAGCTGTGAGTCCCCTAGTTCATAGTTCCTGCTCTGTTTTCAGCCTCTCATAGTTCATGCTCTTAGCTCCTGCTCAGCTTTTATTGATATTAACTCTCCTACAGTCCCTCTTCCCCTCCTTCTCATTTGGTACCACCACCTTGACCTTTCCGGAATGTTCGGAATTCCGGGATGCGCCAAGGTTCCGGAATGTTCGGAATTCCGGAATGCGTTCCGGAATGTTCGGAATTCCGGAATGCGTTCCGGAATGTTCGGAATTCCGGGATGCGCCATAGTTCATAGTGTCACAGTTCATGTTTTTTGCCACTTCCCTCTTAGCTGTGAGTCCCCTAGTTCATAGTTCCTGCTCTGTTTTCAGCCTCTCATAGTTCATGCTCTTAGCTCCTGCTCAGCTTTTATTGATATTAACTCTCCTACAGTCCCTCTTCCCCTCCTTCTCATTTGGTACCACCACCTTGACCTTTCCGGAATGTTCGGAATTCTGGGATGCGCCAAGGTTCCGGAATGTTCGGAATTCCGGAATGCGTTCCGGAATGTTCGGAATTCCGGAATGCGTTCCGGAATGTTCGGAATTCCGGAATGCGTTCCGGAATGTTCGGAATTCCGGGATGCGCCATAGTTCATAGTGTCACACCATAGTTCATAGTGTCACAGTTCATGTTTTTTGCCACTTCCCTCTTAGCTGTGAGTCCCCTAGTTCATAGTTCCTGCTCTGTTTTCAGCCTCTCATAGTTCATGCTCTTAGCTCCTGCTCAGCTTTTATTGATATTAACTCTCCTACAGTCCCTCTTCCCCTCCTTCTCATTTGGTACCACCACCTTGACCTTTCCGGAATGTTCGGAATTCCGGGATGCGCCAAGGTTCCGGAATGTTCGGAATTCCGGAATGCGTTCCGGAATGTTCGGAATTCCGGAATGCGTTCCGGAATGTTCGAAATTCCGGAATGCGTTCCGGAATGTTCGGAATTCCGGGATGCGCCATAGTTCATAGTGTCACAGTTCATGTTTTTTGCCACTTCCCTCTTAGCTGTGAGTCCCCTAGTTCATAGTTCCTGCTCTGTTTTCAGCCTCTCATAGTTCATGCTCTTAGCTCCTGCTCAGCTTTTATTGATATTAACTCTCCTACAGTCCCTCTTCCCCTCCTTCTCATTTGGTACCACCACCTTGACCTTTCCGGAATGTTCGGAATTCCGGAATGCGTTCCGGAATGTTCGGAATTCCGGGATGCGCCATAGTTCATAGTGTCACAGTTCATGTTTTTTGCCGCTTCCCTCTTAGCTGTGAGTCCCCTAGTTCATAGTTCCTGCTCTGTTTTCAGCCTCTCATAGTTCATGCTCTTAGCTCCTGCTCAGCTTTTATTGATATTAACTCTCCTACAGTCCCTCTTCCCCTCCTTCTCATTTGGTACCACCACCTTGACCTTTCCGGAATGTTCGGAATTCCGGAATGCGTTCCGGAATGTTCGGAATTCCGGAATGCGTTCCGGAATGTTCGGAATTCCGGAATGCGTTCCGGAATGTTCGGAATTCCGGAATGCGTTCCGGAATGTTCGGAATTCCGGGATGCGCCATAGTTCATAGTGTCACACCATAGTTCATAGTGTCACAGTTCATGTTTTTTGCCACTTCCCTCTTAGCTGTGAGTCCCCTAGTTCATAGTTCCTGCTCTGTTTTCAGCCTCTCATAGTTCATGCTCTTAGCTCCTGCTCAGCTTTTATTGATATTAACTCTCCTACAGTCCCTCTTCCCCTCCTTCTCATTTGGTACCACCACCTTGACCTTTCCGGAATGTTCGGAATTCCGGGATGCGCCAAGGTTCCGGAATGTTCGGAATTCCGGAATGCGTTCCGGAATGTTCGGAATTCCGGAATGCGTTCCGGAATGTTCGAAATTCCGGAATGCGTTCCGGAATGTTCGGAATTCCGGGATGCGCCATAGTTCATAGTGTCACAGTTCATGTTTTTTGCCACTTCCCTCTTTGCTGTGAGTCCCCTAGTTCATAGTTCCTGCTCTGTTTTCAGCCTCTCATAGTTCATGCTCTTAGCTCCTGCTCAGCTTTTATTGATATTAACTCTCCTACAGTCCCTCTTCCCCTCCTTCTCATTTGGTACCACCACCTTGACCTTTCCGGAATGTTCGGAATTCCGGAATGCGTTCCGGAATGTTCGGAATTCCGGGATGCGCCATAGTTCATAGTGTCACAGTTCATGTTTTTTGCCGCTTCCCTCTTAGCTGTGAGTCCCCTAGTTCATAGTTCCTGCTCTGTTTTCAGCCTCTCATAGTTCATGCTCTTAGCTCCTGCTCAGCTTTTATTGATATTAACTCTCCTACAGTCCCTCTTCCCCTCCTTCTCATTTGGTAGCACCACCTTGACCTTTCCGGAATGTTCGGAATTCCGGAATACGTTCCGGAATGTTCGGAATTCCGGAATGCGTTCCGGAATGTTCGGAATTCCGGGATGCGCCATAGTTCATAGTGTCACAGTTCATGTTTTTTGCCACTTCCCTCTTAGCTGTGAGTCCCCTAGTTCATAGTTCCTGCTCTGTTTTCAGCCTCTCATAGTTCATGCTCTTAGCTCCTGCTCAGCTTTTATTGATATTAACTCTCCTACAGTCCCTCTTCCCCTCCTTCTCATTTGGTACCACCACCTTGACCTTTCCGGAATGTTCGGAATTCCGGGATGCGCCAAGGTTCCGGAATGTTCGGAATTCCGGAATGCGTTCCGGAATGTTCGGAATTCCGGAATGCGTTCCGGAATGTTCGGAATTCCGGGATGCGCCATAATTCATAGTGTCACAGTTCATGTTTTTTGCCACTTCCCTCTTAGCTGTGAGTCCCCTAGTTCATAGTTCCTGCTCTGTTTTCAGCCTCTCATAGTTCATGCTCTTAGCTCCTGCTCAGCTTTTATTGATATTAACTCTCCTACAGTCCCTCTTCCCCTCCTTCTCATTTGGTACCACCACCTTGACCTTTCCGGAATGTTCGGAATTCGGGGATGCGCCAAGGTTCCGGAATGTTCGGAATTCCGGAATGCGTTCCGGAATGTTCGGAATTCCGGGATGCGCCATAGTTCATAGTGTCACAGTTCATAGTGTCACAGTTCATGTTTTTTGCCACTTCCCTCTTAGCTGTGAGTCCCCTAGTTCATAGTTCCTGCTCTGTTTTCAGCCTCTCATAGTTCATGCTCTTAGCTCCTGCTCAGCTTTCATTGATATTAACTCTCCTACAGTCCCTCTTCCCCTCCTTCTCATTTGGTACCACCACCTTGACCTTTCCGGAATGTTCGGAATTCCGGAATGCGTTCCGGAATGTTCGGAATTCCGGAATGCGTTCCGGAATGTTCGGAATTCCGGAATGCGTTCCGGAATGTTCGGAATTCCGGGATGCGCCATAGTTCATAGTGTCACAGTTCATGTTTTTTGCCACTTCCCTCTTAGCTGTGAGTCCCCTAGTTCATAGTTCCTGCTCTGTTTTCAGCCTCTCATAGTTCATGCTCTTAGCTCCTGCTCAGCTTTTATTGATATTAACTCTCCTACAGTCCCTCTTCCCCTCCTTCTCATTTGGTACCACCACCTTGACCTTTCCGGAATGTTCGGAATTCCGGGATGCGCCAAGGTTCCGGAATGTTCGGAATGCGTTCCGGAATGTTCGGAATTCCGGAATGCGTTCCGGAATGTTCGGAATTCCGGGATGCGCCATAATTCATAGTGTCACAGTTCATGTTTTTTGCCACTTCCCTCTTAGCTGTGAGTCCCCTAGTTCATAGTTCCTGCTCTGTTTTCAGCCTCTCATAGTTCATGCTCTTAGCTCCTGCTCAGCTTTTATTGATATTAACTCTCCTACAGTCCCTCTTCCCCTCCTTCTCATTTGGTACCACCACCTTGACCTTTCCGGAATGTTCGGAATTCCGGGATGCGCCAAGGTTCCGGAATGTTCGGAATTCCGGAATGCGTTCCGGAATGTTCGGAATTCCGGAATGCGTTCCGGAATGTTCGGAATTCCGGGATGTGCCATAGTTCATAGTGTCACAGTTCATGTTTTTTGCCACTTCCCTCTTAGCTGTGAGTCCCCTAGTTCATAGTTCCTGCTCTGTTTTCAGCCTCTCATAGTTCATGCTCTTAGCTCCTGCTCAGCTTTTATTGATATTAACTCTCCTACAGTCCCTCTTCCCCTCCTTCTCATTTGGTACCACCACCTTGACCTTTCCGGAATGTTCGGAATTCGGGGATGCGCCAAGGTTCCGGAATGTTCGGAATTCCGGAATGCGTTCCGGAATGTTCGGAATTCCGGGATGCGCCATAGTTCATAGTGTCACAGTTCATAGTGTCACAGTTCATGTTTTTTGCCACTTCCCTCTTAGCTGTGAGTCCCCTAGTTCATAGTTCCTGCTCTGTTTTCAGCCTCTCATAGTTCATGCTCTTAGCTCCTGCTCAGCTTTCATTGATATTAACTCTCCTACAGTCCCTCTTCCCCTCCTTCTCATTTGGTACCACCACCTTGACCTTTCCGGAATGTTCGGAATTCCGGAATGCGTTCCGGAATGTTCGGAATTCCGGAATGCGTTCCGGAATGTTCGGAATTCCGGGATGCGCCATAGTTCATAGTGTCACAGTTCATGTTTTTTGCCACTTCCCTCTTAGCTGTGAGTCCCCTAGTTCATAGTTCCTGCTCTGTTTTCAGCCTCTCATAGTTCATGCTCTTAGCTCCTGCTCAGCTTTTATTGATATTAACTCTCCTACAGTCCCTCTTCCCCTCCTTCTCATTTGGTACCACCACCTTGACCTTTCCGGAATGTTCGGAATTCCGGGATGCGCCAAGGTTCCGGAATGTTCGGAATTCCGGAATGCGTTCCGGAATGTTCGGAATTCCGGAATGCGTTCCGGAATGTTCGGAATTCCGGAATGCGTTCCGGAATGTTCGGAATTCCGGAATGCGTTCCGGAATGTTCGGAATTCCGGAATGCGTTCCGGAATGTTCGGAATTCCGGGATGCGCCATAGTTCATAGTGTCACAGTTCATGTTTTTTGCCACTTCCCTCTTAGCTGTGAGTCCCCTAGTTCATAGTTCCTGCTCTGTTTTCAGCCTCTCATAGTTCATGCTCTTAGCTCCTGCTCAGCTTTTATTGATATTAACTCTCCTACAGTCCCTCTTCCCCTCCTTCTCATTTGGTACCACCACCTTGACCTTTCCGGAATGTTCGGAATTCCGGGATGCGCCAAGGTTCCGGAATGTTCGGAATTCCGGAATGCGTTCCGGAATGTTCGGAATTCCGGAATGCGTTCCGGAATGTTCGGAATTCCGGGATGCGCCATAGTTCATAGTGTCACAGTTCATGTTTTTTGCCACTTCCCTCTTAGCTGTGAGTCCCCTAGTTCATAGTTCCTGCTCTGTTTTCAGCCTCTCATAGTTCATGCTCTTAGCTCCTGCTCAGCTTTTATTGATATTAACTCTCCTACAGTCCCTCTTCCCCTCCTTCTCATTTGGTACCACCACCTTGACCTTTCCGGAATGTTCGGAATTCCGGGATGCGCCAAGGTTCCGGAATGTTCGGAATTCCGGAATGCGTTCCGGAATGTTCGGAATTCCGGAATGCGTTCCGGAATGTTCGGAATTCCGGAATGCGTTCCGGAATGTTCGGAATTCC
>NW_028182048.1:287500-290000 GCF_051167445.1 Perissodus microlepis | reverse complement strand
AATGCACCGATAACGGAGCTGAGAAGGGCGCTGAGGGTAGCACGAGTAAAATTCCCCCAAGCTGACATTTATATTCCAGTGATTAACTTTTCTTCTGCCCTTCCCAAGACAGAACAAGACGCATTATTGCACATAAACAATTTTATTACAGGTTTAAAGGAGCACATTCCTGCTCTACCTGCTGATAAGTTCAGCACAGAACCTGACAATCTTCGCTGGACTGACAAGACTGCAGAGCACATGTTGGATCACTGGAATGCTCATGTTAATGGAGCATCTCCATGAAACCAATTTGAGTGACTGATTTAATTTTTAATATGTATTTCTGTGCTTGTGGGAAGCTTCAGGTGCCGTTTTGTGAGAGTTTAACCCCTATACGACCCACTAGAGGTTGCTATAGCTCTAATTAAGGGAATCTTCCCCTTCTTTTTACTCTTTTGTTTTCTACAATTTTTACTTATATAGGCCCTTTTATGGCCATCCCATTATAAACTCCTGGCCCTGAAGCCTTCCCTAACCTTAACCCTTTTTAACCCCATGCAGGGATGTCATTTCGGCCCTAAACCTAATCGCCTAGAGCCCTATTTGGACATTGGGCCCTATCTTCGATCCCCATCTTCTTCCGGCCTTGTTCCTAAGGACTGCAATAGACACTTCTGGATTCCCTAAGCCCACTTCCAAACCCCTTTGTTTGGGATGTGAGAGGACACCTTCCTCCTGGAGAGCAATCTGTGAGTGATGTGGGAGCCCGGGATGGGAACAGGTAGGACTGTGCATGGAGTTTGGCCACCTTCGGTGGCCAACCTCCCAACTTTCGTTTCCCCTAACCCTAACCCTAACCCTAACCCCCTAGCCCCCTAACCCTAACCCCTAACCCTAACCCCCTAACCCTAACCCTACAGAGAGAGAGAGTGAGTGACACTTGCTGTGTATTTAAAAAAACAAACACTCAAACAAACGAAAGAGAATGACAGACGCAGAAGGCGATTGTCCTGTTTGTGGCAACCGACGATGCCTTGCTCTCCCCTTGTACAGTGCGTCGTGAAGGCATGTGTGGACCAGGAGATGACGCAGTGCTCCAAAGGCCTGGTTCTGCTGTCCCTTCTGCGGTCTCCTGCTGCAAGCGCTTCTGTGCAGGTCAGCTGCCTCCGAAAAAGGTTTGCAGCTCTATCTCCAGATAGGAGGGTCTGACAAAGACAGGGCAGGCACCCTTGGTGTCGGGGAAGGATTCTGCATCCGTGGACGCATCACACGACCGTTCTCCAACTACTGCCCCATCCTGCAAAGGTACTCTGAACCATGCCATGTTGGCCGTTCACAGATGCGCCCGGACACGGGCAACGCAATGCCAGTGGAACCAGGCCCTCTGGACCTTCCTTTGTCCCATTGGGACCGTTTTGTCCCATCCTTTTTGGTCCCATTCGCCATATCTCCAGAACCGAAGAAGCCATCGGCGTGGGCTCTTCGCCACAGCGTCCGGCAACCACCAAAATCCCCACCTAGACACCAACATCAGCCCTCTACACCTCTTACTTTTTCAGTTATTCCACTTTTGTCCCATCCTCTCCTGGCTTTTTCCCCATAACCTATCATTTAAGCCTCATCATACCTGCAGTGGGCCACTGGAGGCAGACAGAGAGAGAGAGAGAGAGAGAGCGAGAGAGAGAGAGATACAAATCAAAAAGCACTGAAATTCAAATTTTGCACTGCACACCTCACAGTGTCTGTCTGACTGTGTGTCTGTCTGTGTGTCTGTGTGTGAGTGTGTGTGTCTGTGTGTGAGTGTGTGTGTGTGTGTGTGACAGACAGAGAGACAGAGAGAGAGAGTGAGTGACACTTGCTGTGTATTTAAAAAACAAGCACTCAAACAAACGAAAGAGAATGACAGACGCAGAAGGCGATTGCACTGTTTGCGGCAACCGACGATGCCTTGCTCTCCCCTTGTACAGTGCGTCGTGAAGGCATGTGTGGACCAGGAGATGACGCAGTGCTCCAAAGGCCTGGTTCTGCTGTCCCTTCTGCGGTCTCCTGCTGCAGACGCTTCTGTGCAGGGAAAGTGCTTCCGAAAAAGGTTTGCAGCTCTATCTCCAGATAGGAGGGTCTGACAAAGACACGGCGGGCATCCTTGGAGTCGGGGAACGATTCTGCATCCGTGGACGCATCACACGACCGTTCTCCAACTACTGCCCCATCCTGCAAAGGTACTCTGAACCATGCCATGTTGGGCACCTGCGGATGCGCCCGGACACGGGCAATGCAATGACAGTAGAACCAGGCCCTCTGCACCTTCCTTTCTCCCATTGGGACCGTTTTGTCCCATCCTTTTTGGTCCCATTCGCCATATCTCCAGAACCGAAGAAGCCATCGGCGTGGGCTCTTCGCCACAGCGTCCGGCACCAACCAAAACCCCCACCTAGACACCAACATCAGCCCTCTACACCTCTTACTTTTTCAGTTATTCCACTTTTGTCCCATCCTCTCCTGGCTTTTTCCCCATAAC
>NW_028182048.1:282500-285000 GCF_051167445.1 Perissodus microlepis | reverse complement strand
TACTGCACACCTCACAGTGTCTGTCTGACTGTGTGTGTGTGTGTGTGTGTGTGTGTGTGTGTGTGTGTGTGTGTGCGTGACAGAAAGAGAGACAGAGAGAGAGACGGAGAGAGAGAGAGAGAGAGAGAGAGAGTGAGTGACACTTGCTGTGTATTTAAAAAACAAGCACTCAAACAAACGAAAGAGAATGACAGACGCAGAAGGCGATTGCACTGTTTGTGGCAACCGACGATGCCTTGCTCTCCCCCTGTACAGTGCGTTGTGAAGGCATGTGTGGACCAGGAGATGAGAGGAACAGGAGCCACAGAGCGTCAGCGGCAGACATCCAAGCTGCACAGGGCACACGCGGCGCCACGCAGAATAAATGACGTTCCTGAGGCGCAGCCCAAGGCCAGCCACCCGTAGCCTCCTCGCCTCCTCCTCCCGGGACCTTTAAGGAGCACCCCCCAGCCACAGGTACTCATTCCAATGTTACACAATGGCCCAGCATCACAGGCCATCTCCTCACATTGAAATCTCTCCTGATTTCTGTTGCTTTTCCCTCATCTCTGAGCCGCTGTGTGTGTGTGTGTGTGTGCGTGTGTGTGTGTGTGTGTGTGTGTGTGTGTGCGTGTGTGTGTGTGTGTGTGTGTGTCTCTCTTTTACACAAAGAGCACATGTGAGTGCAATTGAAACGGCATTAATATGCAATGCACAGGACTTGCCAACTGGGCGCCCTCCTGTGGCCCACAGATGCAATTGATTGTCCAAAGCTGTTAATTTCTGCGGCACTAACACCTTCTGACACTTTGTACCGCATTGAGCCAGCAGAGGGAGCCCCTCTTGTCAAATCCCAGTTGCACAGCAGCTGCCCTGCTTCTGTCTGTGTGCTTTGGGGTGTGTGTGTGTGTGTGTGTGTGTGTGTGTGTGTGAGTGTGTGTGTGTGTGTGTGTGTGTGTGTGCGTGTGCGTGACAGACAGACAGACAGAGAGAGAGAGAGAGAGAGAGCGAGAGAGAGAGATACAAATCAAAAAGCACTGAAATTCAAATTTTGCACTGCACACCTCACAGTGTCTGTCTGACTGTGTGTCTGTCTGTGTGTCTATGTGTGTGTCTGTGTGTGTGACAGACAGAGAGAGAGAGAGAGAGAGAATGATTGACACTTGCTGTGTATTTAAAAAACAAGCGCTCAAACAAACGAAAGAGAATGAAAGACGCAGAAGGCGATTGTACTGTTTGCGGCAACCGACGATGCCTTGCTCTCCCCTTGTACAGTGCGTCGTGATGGCATGTGTGGACCAGGAGATGACGCAGTGCTCCAAAGGCCTGGTTCTGCTGTCCCTTCTGCGGGCTCCTGCTGCAGACGCTTCTGTGCAGGGAAAGTGCTTCCGAAAAAGGTTTGCAGCTCTATCTCCAGATAGGAGGGTCTGACAAAGACACGGCGGGCACCCTTGGAGTCGGGGAACGATTCTGCATCCGTAGACGCATCACACGACCGTTCTCCAACTACTGCCCCATCCTGTAAAGGTACTCTGAACCATGCCATGTTGGGCACCTGCGGATGCGCCCGGACACGGGCAATGCAATGACAGTGGAACCAGGCCCTCTGCACCTTCCTTTCTCCCATTGGGACCGTTTTGTCCCATCCTTTTTGGTCCCATTCGCCATATCTCCAGAACCGAAGAAGCCGTCGGCGTGGGCTCTTCGCCACAGCGTCCGGCACCAACCAAAACCCCCACCTAGACACCAACATCAGCCCTCTACACCTCTTACTTTTTCAGTTATTCCACTTTTGTCCCATCCTCTCCTGGCTTTTTCCCCATAACCTATCACTTAAGCCTCATCATACCTGCAGTGGGCCACTGGAGGGAGACAAATCACCAAGCACTGAAATTCAAATTTTGCACTGCACACCTCACAGTGTCTGTCTGACTGTGTGTGTGTGTGTGTGTGTGTGTGTGTGTGTGTGTGTGTGTGTGTGTGCGTGTGTGTGTGTGTGTGTGTGTGTGCGTGACAGAAAGAGAGACAGAGAGAGAGACGGAGAGACAGAGAGAGATACAAATCAAAAAGCACTGAAATTCCAATTTTGCACTGCACACCTCACAGTGTCTGTCTGACTGTGTGTCTGTGTGTGTGTGTATGTGTGTGACAGACAGAGAGAGAGAGAGAGACAGAGAGAGAGAGAGAGAGAGTGAGTGACACTTGCTGTGTATTTAAAAAACAAGCACTCAAACAAACGAAAGAGAATGACAGACGCAGAAGGCGATTGCACTGTTTGTGGCAACCGACGATGCCTTGCTCTCCCCTTGTACAGTGCGTCGTGAAGGCATGTGTGGACCAGGAGATGAGAGGAACAGGAGCCACAGAGCGTCAGCGGCAGACATCCAAGCTGCACATGGCACACGCGGCGCCACGCAGAATAAATGACGTTCCTGAGGCGCAGCCCAAGGCCAGCCACCCGCTGCCTCCTCGCCTCCTCCTCCCGGGACCTTTGAGGAGCACCCCCCAGCCACAGGTACTC
>NW_028182048.1:242500-262500 GCF_051167445.1 Perissodus microlepis | reverse complement strand
TTAGACAGACAGAGAGACAGAAAGAGAGAGAGAGAGACAGAGAGAGATACAAATCAAAAAGCACTGAAATTCAAATTTTGCACTGCACACCTCACAGTGTCTGTCTGACTGTGTGTGTGTGTGTGTGTGTGTGTGTGTGTGTGTGTGTGTGTGTGTGTGTGTGTGACAGTTAGACAGACAGAGAGACAGAAAGAGAGAGAGAGAGACAGAGAGAGATACAAATCAAAAAGCACTGAAATTCAAATTTTGTACTGCACACCTCACAGTGTCTGTCTGACTGTGTGTGTGTGTGTGTGTGTGTGTGTGTGTGTGTGTGCGTGACAGAAAGAGAGACAGAGAGAGAGATGGAGAGAGAGAGAGAGAGATACAAATCAAAAAGCACTGAAATTCCAATTTTGCACTGCACACCTCACAGTGTCTGTCTGACTGTGTGTCTGTGTGTGTGTGTATGTGTGTGACAGACAGAGAGAGAGAGAGAGACAGAGAGAGAGAGAGAGAGAGTGAGTGACACTTGCTGTGTATTTAAAAAACAAGCACTCAAACAAACGAAAGAGAATGACAGACGCAGAAGGCGATTGCACTGTTTGCGGCAACCGACGATGCCTTGCTCTCCCCTTGTACAGTGCGTCGTGAAGGCATGTGTGGACCAGGAGATGACGCAGTGCTCCAAAGGCCTGGTTCTGCTGTCCCTTCTGCGGTCTCCTGCTGCAGACGCTTCTGTGCAGGGAAACTGCTACATGTTATGTCACCGATCCCTGCCACGTCGCGTGTCTAACGACCCGGCAGGGCCTGCTGAGTACAGTGGTGGTGGAATCAGCCCGACCGGACACTCCTATATGCCACTTTGACCTTTTTATTCCGTCAAATTTTGACCGATTTCCACCAAGTCCAGAACCGTTGGTGCTATCGACATGGGGTCTTCACCAGGGTGTCCGGAGGACCCAAAAACCCCCCTGTAGACACTACTTTCATCCCTCTACGACACTTACTTTTCGAGTTATTCCATTTTATTCCGTCAAATTTTGACCGATTTCCACCAAGTCCAGAACCGTTGGTGCTATCGACATGGGGTCTTCACCAGGGTGTCCGGAGGACCCAAAAACCGACCCGTAGACACTACTTTCATCCCTCTACGACACTTACTTTTCGAGTTATTCCATTTTATTCCGTCAACTACTGGCTATTACCCCCTAACCTATCATTTAAACCTCATCATACCTGCAGTGGGCCACTGGAGGGAGACAAATCACCAAGCACTGAAATTCAAATTTTGCACTGCACACCTCACAGTGTCTGTGTGTGTGTGTGTCTGTGTGTGTGTGTGTGTGTGTGTGTCTGTGTGTGTGTGTGTGACAGACAGACAGACAGAGAGACAGAGAGAGAGAGAGAGATACAAATCAAAAAGCACTGAAATTCAAATTTTGCACTGCACACCTCACAGTGTCTGTCTGACTGTGTGTCTGTCTGTGTGTCTGTGTGTGAGTGTGTGTGTCTGTGTGTGAGTGTGTGTGTCTGTGTGTGTGACAGACAGACAGACAGAGAGAGAGAGAGAGAGAGAGAGAGAGAGCGAGAGAGAGAGATACAAATCAAAAAGCACTGAAATTCCAATTTTGCACTGCACACCTCACAGTGTCTGTCTGACTGTGTGTCTGTCTGTGTGTCTGTGTGTGTGTGTGTGTGTGTGACAGACAGAGAGAGAGAGAGAGAGAGAGAGAGAGAGTGACACTTGCTATGTATTTAAAAAACAAGCACTCAAACAAACGAAAGAGAATGACAGAAGGCGATTGCACTGTTTGTGGCAACCGACGATGCCTTGCTCTCCCCTTGTACAGTGCGTCGTGAAGGCATGTGTGGACCAGGAGATGAGAGGAACAGGAGCCACAGAGCGTCAGCGGCAGACATCCAAGCTGCACAGAGCACACGCGGCGCCACGCAGAATAAATGACGTTCCTGAGGCGCAGCCCAAGGCCAGCCACCCGCTGCCAGCCACCCGCTGCCTCCTCGCCTCCTCCTCCCGGGACCTTTGAGGAGCACCCCCCAGCCACAGGTACTCATTCCAATGTTACACAATGGCCCAGCATCACAGGCCATCTCCTCACATTGAAATCTCTCCTGATTTCTGTTGCTTTTCCCTCATCTCTGAGCCGCTGTGTGTGTGTGTGTGTGTGTGTGTGTGTGTGTGTGTGTGTGTGTGTGTGTGTGTGTGTGTGTGTGTGTGTGTGTGTGTGTGTGTGTGTCTCTCTTTTACACAAAAAGCACATGTGAGTGCAATTGAAACGGCATTAATATGCAATGCACAGGACTTGCCAACTGGGCGCCCTCCTGTGGACCACAGATGCAATTGATTGTCCAAAGCTGTTAATTTCTGCGGCACTAACACCTTCTGACACTTTGTACCGCATTGAGCCAGCAGAGGGAGCCCCTCTTGTCAAATCCCAGTTGCACAGCAGCTGCCCTGCTTCTGTCTGTGTGCTTTGGTGTGTGTGAGTGTGTGAGTGTGTGTGTGTGTGTGTGCGTGTGTGACAGACAGACAGACAGAGAGAGAGAGAGAAAGCGAGAGAGAGAGATACAAATCAAAAAGCACTGAAATTCAAATTTTGCACTGCACACCTCACAGTGTCTGTCTGACTGTGTGTCTGTGTGTGTGTCTGTGTGTGTGTCTGTGTGTGTGACAGACAGAGAGAGAGAGAGAGAGAGAATGATTGACACTTGCTGTGTATTTAAAAAACAAGCGCTCAAACAAACGAAAGAGAATGACAGACGCAGAAGGCGATTGTACTGTTTGCGGCCACCGACGATGCCTTGCTCTCCCCTTGTACAGTGCGTCGTGATGGCATGTGTGGACCAGGAGATGACGCAGTGCTCCAAAGGCCTGGTTCTGCTGTCCCTTCTGCGGTCTCCTGCTGCAGACGCTTCTGTGCAGGGAAAGTGCTTCCGAAAAAGGTTTGCAGCTCTATCTCCAGATAGGAGGGTCTGACAAAGACACGGCGGGCATCCTTGGAGTCGGGGAACGATTCTGCATCCGTGGACGCATCACACGACCGTTCTCCAACTACTGCCCCATCCTGCAAAGGTACTCTGAACCATGCCATGTTGGGCACCTGCGGATGCGCCCGGACACGGGCAATGCAATGACAGTAGAACCAGGCCCTCTGCACCTTCCTTTCTCCCATTGGGACCGTTTTGTCCCATCCTTTTTGGTCCCATTCGCCATATCTCCAGAACCGAAGAAGCCATCGGCGTGGGCTCTTCGCCACAGCGTCCGGCACCAACCAAAACCCCCACCTAGACACCAACATCAGCCCTCTACACCTCTTACTTTTTCAGTTATTCCACTTTTGTCCCATCCTCTCCTGGCTTTTTCCCCATAACCTATCATTTAAGCCTCATCATACCTGCAGTGGGCCACTGGAGGGAGACAAATCACCAAGCACTGAAATTCAAATTTTGCACTGCACACCTCACAGTGTCTGTCTGACTGTGTGTGTGTGTGTGTGTGTGTGTGTGTGTGTGTGTGTGTGTGTGTGTGTGTGTGACAGTTAGACAGACAGAGAGACAGAAAGAGAGAGAGAGAGAGAGAGAGAGATACAAATCAAAAAGCACTGAAATTCCAATTTTGCACTGCACACCTCACAGTGTCTGTCTGACTGTGTGTCTGTGTGTGTGTGTATGTGTGTGACAGACAGAGAGAGAGAGAGAGAGAGAGAGAGAGTGAGTGACACTTGCTGTGTATTTAAAAAACAAGCACTCAAACAAACGAAAGAGAATGACAGACGCAGAAGGCGATTGCACTGTTTGTGGCAACCGACGATGCCTTGCTCTCCCCCTGTACAGTGCGTTGTGAAGGCATGTGTGGACCAGGAGATGAGAGGAACAGGAGCCACAGAGCGTCAGCGGCAGACATCCAAGCTGCACAGGGCACACGCGGCGCCACGCAGAATAAATGAAGTTCCTGAGGCGCAGCCCAAGGCCAGCCACCCGTAGCCTCCTCGCCTCCTCCTCCCGGGACCTTTGAGGAGCACCCCCCAGCCACAGGTACTCATTCCAATGTTACACAATGGCCCAGCATCACAGGCCATCTCCTCACATTAAAATCTCTCCTGATTTCTGTTGCTTTTCCCTCATCTCTGAGCCGCTGTGTGTGTGTGTGTGTGTGTGTGTGTGTGTGTGTCTCTCTTTTACACAAAAAGCACATGTGAGTGCAATTGAAACGGCATTAATATGCAATGCACAGGACTTGCCAACTGGGCGCCCTCCTGTGGACCACAGATGCAATTGATTGTCCAAAGCTGTTAATTTCTGCGGCACTAACACCTTCTGACACGTTGTACCGCATTGAGCCAGCAGAGGGAGCCCCTCTTGTCAAATCCCAGTTGCACAGCAGCTGCCCTGCTTCTGTCTGTGTGCTTTGGTGTGGTGTGTGTGTGTGTGTGTGTGTGTGTGTGTGTGTGTGTGTGTGTCTGTCTGTGTGTCTGTGTGTGTGTGTGTGTGCGTGACAGACAGACAGAGAGAGAGAGAGAGAGAGAGATACAAATCAAAAAGCACTGAAATTCCAATTTTGCGCTGCACACCTCACAGTGTCTGTCTGACTGTGTGTCGGTCTGTGTGTCTGTGTGTGTGTGTATGTGTGTATGTGTGTGACAGACAGAGAGAGAGAGAGAGAGTGAGTGACACTTGCTGTGTATTTAAAAAACAAGCACTCAAACAAACGAAAGAGAATGACAGACGCAGAAGGCGATTGTACTGTTTGCGGCCACCGACGATGCCTTGCTCTCCCCTTGTACAGTGCGTCGTGATGGCATGTGTGGACCAGGAGATGAGAGGAACAGGAGCCACAGAGCGTCAGCGGCAGACATCCAAGCTGCACAGGGCACACGCGGCGCCACGCAGAATAAATGACGTTCCTGAGGCGCAGCCCAAGGCCAGCCACCCGTAGCCTCCTGGCCTCCTCCTCCCGGGACCTTTGAGGAGCACCCCCCAGCCACAGGTACTCATTCCAATGTTACACAATGGCCCAGCATCACAGGCCATCTCCTCACATTGAAATCTCTCCTGATTTCTGTTGCTTTTCCCTCATCTCTGAGCCGCTGTGTGTGTGTGTGTGTGTGTGTGTGTGTGTGTGTGTGTCTGTGTGTGTGTGTGCGTGTGTGTGTGCGTGTCTCTCTTTTACACAAAAAGCACATGTGAGTGCAATTGAAACGGCATTAATATGCAATGCACAGGACTTGCCAACTGGGCGCCCTCCTGTGGACCACAGATGCAATTGATTGTCCAAAGCTGTTAATTTCTGCGGCACTAACACCTTCTGACACTTTGTACCGCATTGAGCCAGCAGAGGGAGCCCCTCTTGTCAAATCCCAGTTGCACAGCAGCTGCCCTGCTTCTGTCTGTGTGCTTTGGTGTGTGTGAGTGTGTGAGTGTGTGTGTGTGTGTGTGCGTGCGTGTGTGACAGACAGACAGACAGAGAGAGAGAGAGAGAGCGAGAGAGAGAGATACAAATCAAAAAGCACTGAAATTCAAATTTTGCACTGCACACCTCACAGTGTCTGTCTGACTGTGTGTCTGTGTGTGTGTCTGTGTGTGTGTCTGTGTGTGTGACAGACAGAGAGAGAGAGAGAGAATGATTGACACTTGCTGTGTATTTAAAAAACAAGCGCTCAAACAAACGAAAGAGAATGACAGACGCAGAAGGCGATTGTACTGTTTGCGGCCACCGACGATGCCTTGCTCTCCCCTTGTACAGTGCGTCGTGATGGCATGTGTGGACCAGGAGATGACGCAGTGCTCCAAAGGCCTGGTTCTGCTGTCCCTTCTGCGGTCTCCTGCTGCAGACGCTTCTGTGCAGGGAAAGTGCTTCCGAAAAAGGTTTGCAGCTCTATCTCCAGATAGGAGGGTCTGACAAAGACACGGTGGGCATCCTTGGAGTCGGGGAACGATTCTGCATCCGTGGACGCATCACACGACCGTTCTCCAACTACTGCCCCATCCTGCAAAGGTACTCTGAACCATGCCATGTTGGGCACCTGCGGATGCGCCCGGACACGGGCAATGCAATGACAGTAGAACCAGGCCCTCTGCACCTTCCTTTCTCCCATTGGGACCGTTTTGTCCCATCCTTTTTGGTCCCATTCGCCATATCTCCAGAACCGAAGAAGCCATCGGCGTGGGCTCTTCGCCACAGCGTCCGGCACCAACCAAAACCCCCACCTAGACACCAACATCAGCCCTCTACACCTCTTACTTTTTCAGTTATTCCACTTTTGTCCCATCCTCTCCTGGCTTTTTCCCCATAACCTATCCTATCCTATCATTTAAGCCTCATCATACCTGCAGTGGGCCACTGGAGGGAGACAAATCACCAAGCACTGAAATTCAAATTTTGCACTGCACACCTCACAGTGTCTGTCTGACTGTGTGTGTGTGTGTGTGTGTGTGTGTGTGTGTGTGTGTGTGTGTGTGTGTGTGTGTGAGACAGTTAGACAGACAGAGAGACAGAAAGAGAGAGAGAGAGACAGAGAGAGATACAAATCAAAAAGCACTGAAATTCAAATTTTGTACTGCACACCTCACAGTGTCTGTCTGACTGTGTGTCTGTCTGTGTGTCTGTGTGTGTGTGTGTGTGTGTGTGTGTGCGTGACAGAAAGAGAGACGGAGAGACAGAGAGAGATACAAATCAAAAAGCACTGAAATTCCAATTTTGCACTGCACACCTCACAGTGTCTGTCTGACTGTGTGTCTGTGTGTGTGTGTATGTGTGTGACAGACAGAGAGAGAGAGAGAGAGAGTGAGTGACACTTGCTGTGTATTTAAAAAACAAGCACTCAAACAAACGAAAGAGAATTACAGACGCAGAAGGCGATTGCACTGTTTGTGGCAACCGACGATGCCTTGCTCTCCCCTTGTACAGTGCGTCGTGAAGGCATGTGTGGACTAGGAGATGAGAGGAACAGGAGCCACAGAGCGTCAGCGGCAGACATCCAAGCTGCACATGGCACACGCGGCGCCACGCAGAATAAATGACGTTCCTGAGGCGCAGCCCAAGGCCAGCCACCCGTAGCCTCCTCGCCTCCTCCTCCCGGGACCTTTGAGGAGCACCCCCCAGCCACAGGTACTCATTCCAATGTTACATAATGGCCCAGCATCACAGGCCATCTCCTCACATTGAAATCTCTCCTGATTTCTGTTGCTTTTCCCTCATCTCTGAGCCGCTGAGTGTGTGTGTGTGTGTGTGTCTGTGTGTGTGTGTGTGTGTGTGTGTGTGTGCGTGTGTGTGTGTGTGTGTGTGTGTGTGTCTCTCTTTTACACAAAGAGCACATGTGAGTGCAATTGAAACGGCATTAATATGCAATGCACAGGACTTGCCAACTGGGCGCCCTCCTGTGGACCACAGATGCAATTGATTGTCCAAAGCTGTTAATTTCTGCGGCACTAACACCTTCTGACACTTTGTACCGCATTGAGCCAGCAGAGGGAGCCCCTCTTGTCAAATCCCAGTTGCACAGCAGCTGCCCTGCTTCTGTCTGTGTGCTTTGGTGTGTGTGTGTGTGTGTGTGTGTGTGTGTGTGTGTGTGTGTGACAGACAGACAGACAGACAGACAGAGAGAGAGATACAAATCAAAAAGCACTGAAATTCCAATTTTGCACTGCACACCCCACAGTGTCTGTCTGACTGTGTGTCTGTCTGTGTGTCTATGTGTGTGTGTGTGTGCGTGACAGACAGAGAGAGAGAGAGAGAGAGAGACAGAGAGAGAGAGTGAGTGACACTTGCTGTGTATTTAAAAAACAAGCACTCAAACAAACGAAAGAGAATGACAGACGCAGAAGGCGATTGCACTGTTTGCGGCAACCGACGATGCCTTGCTCTCCCCTTGTACAGTGCGTCGTGAAGGCATGTGTGGACCAGGAGATGACGCAGTGCTCCAAAGGCCTGGTTCTGCTGTCCCTTCTGCGGTCTCCTGCTGCAGACGCTTCTGTGCAGGGAAAGTGCTTCCAAAAAAGGTTTGCAGCTCTATCTCCAGATAGGAGGGTCTGACAAAGACACGGCGGGCATCCTTGGAGTCGGGGAACGATTCTGCATCCGTGGACGCATCACACGACCGTTCTCCAACTACTGCCCCATCCTGCAAAGGTACTCTGAACCATGCCATGTTGGGCACCTGCGGATGCGCCCGGACACGGGCAATGCAATGACAGTAGAACCAGGCCCTCTGCACCTTCCTTTCTCCCATTGGGACCGTTTTGTCCCATCCTTTTTGGTCCCATTCGCCATATCTCCAGAACCGAAGAAGCCATCGGCGTGGGCTCTTCGCCACAGCGTCCGGCACCAACCAAAACCCCCACCTAGACACCAACATCAGCCCTCTACACCTCTTACTTTTTCAGTTATTCCACTTTTGTCCCATCCTCTCCTGGCTTTTTCCCCATAACCTATCCTATCATTTAAGCCTCATCATACCTGCAGTGGGCCACTGGAGGGAGACAAATCACCAAGCACTGAAATTCAAATTTTGCACTGCACACCTCACAGTGTCTGTCTGACTGTGTGTGTGTGTGTGTGTGTGTGTGTGTGTGTGTGTGTGTGTGTGTGTGTGTGTGTGTGTGTGTGTGTGTGTGTGTGTGTGTGTGTGTGAGACAGTTAGACAGACAGAGAGACAGAAAGAGAGAGAGAGAGACAGAGAGAGATACAAATCAAAAAGCACTGAAATTCAAATTTTGTACTGCACACCTCACAGTGTCTGTCTGACTGTGTGTCTGTGTGTGTGTGTATGTGTGTGACAGACAGAGAGAGAGAGAGAGACAGAGAGAGAGAGAGAGAGAGTGAGTGACACTTGCTGTGTATTTAAAAAACAAGCACTCAAACAAACGAAAGAGAATGACAGACGCAGAAGGCGATTGCACTGTTTGCGGCAACCGACGATGCCTTGCTCTCCCCTTGTACAGTGCGTCGTGAAGGCATGTGTGGACCAGGAGATGACGCAGTGCTCCAAAGGCCTGGTTCTGCTGTCCCTTCTGCGGTCTCCTGCTGCAGACGCTTCTGTGCAGGGAAACTGCTACATGTTATGTCACCGATCCCTGCCACGTCGCGTGTCTAACGACCCGGCAGGGCCTGCTGAGTACAGTGGTGGTGGAATCAGCCCGACCGGACACTCCTATATGCCACTTTGACCTTTTTATTCCGTCAAATTTTGACCGATTTCCACCAAGTCCAGAACCGTTGGTGCTATCGACATGGGGTCTTCACCAGGGTGTCCGGAGGACCCAAAAACCCCCCTGTAGACACTACTTTCATCCCTCTACGACACTTACTTTTCGAGTTATTCCATTTTATTCCGTCAAATTTTGACCGATTTCCACCAAGTCCAGAACCGTTGGTGCTATCGACATGGGGTCTTCACCAGGGTGTCCGGAGGACCCAAAAACCGACCCGTAGACACTACTTTCATCCCTCTACGACACTTACTTTTCGAGTTATTCCATTTTATTCCGTCAACTACTGGCTATTACCCCCTAACCTATCATTTAAACCTCATCATACCTGCAGTGGGCCACTGGAGGGAGACAAATCACCAAGCACTGAAATTCAAATTTTGCACTGCACACCTCACAGTGTCTGTGTGTGTGTGTGTCTGTGTGTGTGTGTGTGTGTGTGTGTCTGTGTGTGTGTGTGTGACAGACAGACAGACAGAGAGACAGAGAGAGAGAGAGAGATACAAATCAAAAAGCACTGAAATTCAAATTTTGCACTGCACACCTCACAGTGTCTGTCTGACTGTGTGTCTGTCTGTGTGTCTGTGTGTGAGTGTGTGTGTCTGTGTGTGAGTGTGTGTGTCTGTGTGTGTGACAGACAGACAGACAGAGAGAGAGAGAGAGAGAGAGAGAGAGAGCGAGAGAGAGAGATACAAATCAAAAAGCACTGAAATTCCAATTTTGCACTGCACACCTCACAGTGTCTGTCTGACTGTGTGTCTGTCTGTGTGTCTGTGTGTGTGTGTGTGTGTGTGACAGACAGAGAGAGAGAGAGAGAGAGAGAGAGAGAGTGACACTTGCTGTGTATTTAAAAAACAAGCACTCAAACAAACGAAAGAGAATGACAGAAGGCGATTGCACTGTTTGTGGCAACCGACGATGCCTTGCTCTCCCCTTGTACAGTGCGTCGTGAAGGCATGTGTGGACCAGGAAATGAGAGGAACAGGAGCCACAGAGCGTCAGCGGCAGACATCCAAGCTGCACAGAGCACACGCGGCGCCACGCAGAATAAATGACGTTCCTGAGGCGCAGCCCAAGGCCAGCCACCCGCTGCCAGCCACCCGCTGCCTCCTCGCCTCCTCCTCCCGGGACCTTTGAGGAGCACCCCCCAGCCACAGGTACTCATTCCAATGTTACACAATGGCCCAGCATCACAGGCCATCTCCTCACATTGAAATCTCTCCTGATTTCTGTTGCTTTTCCCTCATCTCTGAGCCGCTGTGTGTGTGTGTGTGTGTGTGTGTGTGTGTGTGTGTGTGTGTGTCTCTCTTTTACACAAAAAGCACATGTGAGTGCAATTGAAACGGCATTAATATGCAATGCACAGGACTTGCCAACTGGGCGCCCTCCTGTGGACCACAGATGCAATTGATTGTCCAAAGCTGTTAATTTCTGCGGCACTAACACCTTCTGACACTTTGTACCGCATTGAGCCAGCAGAGGGAGCCCCTCTTGTCAAATCCCAGTTGCACAGCAGCTGCCCTGCTTCTGTCTGTGTGCTTTGGTGTGTGTGAGTGTGTGAGTGTGTGTGTGTGTGTGTGCATGTGTGACAGACAGACAGACAGACAGACAGAGAGAGAGAGAGAAAGCGAGAGAGAGAGATACAAATCAAAAAGCACTGAAATTCAAATTTTGCACTGCACACCTCACAGTGTCTGTCTGACTGTGTGTCTGTGTGTGTGTCTGTGTGTGTGTCTGTGTGTGTGACAGACAGAGAGAGAGAGAGAGAATGATTGACACTTGCTGTGTATTTAAAAAACAAGCGCTCAAACAAACGAAAGAGAATGACAGACGCAGAAGGCGATTGTACTGTTTGCGGCCACCGACGATGCCTTGCTCTCCCCTTGTACAGTGCGTCGTGATGGCATGTGTGGACCAGGAGATGACGCAGTGCTCCAAAGGCCTGGTTCTGCTGTCCCTTCTGCGGTCTCCTGCTGCAGACGCTTCTGTGCAGGGAAAGTGCTTCCGAAAAAGGTTTGCAGCTCTATCTCCAGATAGGAGGGTCTGACAAAGACACGGCGGGCATCCTTGGAGTCGGGGAACGATTCTGCATCCGTGGACGCATCACACGACCGTTCTCCAACTACTGCCCCATCCTGCAAAGGTACTCTGAACCATGCCATGTTGGGCACCTGCGGATGCGCCCGGACACGGGCAATGCAATGACAGTAGAACCAGGCCCTCTGCACCTTCCTTTCTCCCATTGGGACCGTTTTGTCCCATCCTTTTTGGTCCCATTCGCCATATCTCCAGAACCGAAGAAGCCATCGGCGTGGGCTCTTCGCCACAGCGTCCGGCACCAACCAAAACCCCCACCTAGACACCAACATCAGCCCTCTACACCTCTTACTTTTTCAGTTATTCCACTTTTGTCCCATCCTCTCCTGGCTTTTTCCCCATAACCTATCATTTAAGCCTCATCATACCTGCAGTGGGCCACTGGAGGGAGACAAATCACCAAGCACTGAAATTCAAATTTTGCACTGCACACCTCACAGTGTCTGTCTGACTGTGTGTGTGTGTGTGTGTGTGTGTGTGTGTGTGTGTGTGTGTGACAGTTAGACAGACAGAGAGACAGAAAGAGAGAGAGAGAGACAGAGAGAGATACAAATCAAAAAGCACTGAAATTCAAATTTTGTACTGCACACCTCACAGTGTCTGTCTGACTGTGTGTGTGTGTGTGTGTGTGTGTGTGTGTGCGTGACAGAAAGAGAGACAGAGAGAGAGACGGAGAGAGAGAGAGAGAGATACAAATCAAAAAGCACTGAAATTCCAATTTTGCACTGCACACCTCACAGTGTCTGTCTGACTGTGTGTCTGTGTGTGTGTGTATGTGTGTGACAGACAGAGAGAGAGAGAGAGACAGAGAGAGTGAGTGACACTTGCTGTGTATTTAAAAAACAAGCACTCAAACAAACGAAAGAGAATGACAGACGCAGAAGGCGATTGCACTGTTTGCGGCAACCGACGATGCCTTGCTCTCCCCTTGTACAGTGCGTCGTGAAGGCATGTGTGGACCAGGAGATGACGCAGTGCTCCAAAGGCCTGGTTCTGCTGTCCCTTCTGCGGTCTCCTGCTGCAGACGCTTCTGTGCAGGGAAACTGCTACATGTTATGTCACCGATCCCTGCCACGTCGCGTGTCTAACGACCCGGCAGGGCCTGCTGAGTACAGTGGTGGTGGAATCAGCCCGACCGGACACTCCTATATGCCACTTTGACCTTTTTATTCCGTCAAATTTTGACCGATTTCCACCAAGTCCAGAACCGTTGGTGCTATCGACATGGGGTCTTCACCAGGGTGTCCGGAGGACCCAAAAACCCACCCGTAGACACTACTTTCATCCCTCTACGACACTTACTTTTCGAGTTATTCCATTTTATTCCGTCAACTACTGGCTATTACCCCCTAACCTATCATTTAAACCTCATCATACCTGCAGTGGGCCACTGGAGGGAGACAAATCACCAAGCACTGAAATTCAAATTTTGCACTGCACACCTCACAGTGTCTGTGTGTGTGTGTGTGTGTGTGTGTGTGTGTGTGTCTGTGTGTGTGTGTGTGACAGACAGACAGACAGAGAGACAGAGAGAGAGAGAGAGATACAAATCAAAAAGCACTGAAATTCAAATTTTGCACTGCACACCTCACAGTGTCTGTCTGACTGTGTGTCTGTGTGTGTGTCTGTGTGTGAGTGTGTGTGTCTGTGTGTGAGTGTGTGTGTCTGTGTGTGTGACAGACAGACAGACAGAGAGAGAGAGAGAGAGAGAGAGAGAGAGAGAGAGAGAGCGAGAGAGAGAGATACAAATCAAAAAGCACTGAAATTCCAATTTTGCACTGCACACCTCACAGTGTCTGTCTGACTGTGTGTCTGTCTGTGTGTCTGTGTGTGTGTGTGTGTGTGTGTGTGTGACAGACAGAGAGAGAGAGAGAGAGAGAGAGAGTGACACTTGCTGTGTATTTAAAAAACAAGCACTCAAACAAACGAAAGAGAATGACAGAAGGCGATTGCACTGTTTGTGGCAACCGACGATGCCTTGCTCTCCCCTTGTACAGTGCGTCGTGAAGGCATGTGTGGACCAGGAAATGAGAGGAACAGGAGCCACAGAGCGTCAGCGGCAGACATCCAAGCTGCACAGGGCACACGCGGCGCCACGCAGAATAAATGACGTTCCTGAGGCGCAGCCCAAGGCCAGCCACCCGCTGCCTCCTCGCCTCCTCCTCCCGGGACCTTTGAGGAGCACCCCCCAGCCACAGGTACTCATTCCAATGTTACACAATGGCCCAGCATCACAGGCCATCTCCTCACATTGAAATCTCTCCTGATTTCTGTTGCTTTTCCCTCATCTCTGAGCCGCTGTGTGTGTGTGTGTCTGTGTGTGTGTCTGTGTGTGTGACAGACAGAGAGAGAGAGAGAGAATGATTGACACTTGCTGTGTATTTAAAAAACAAGCGCTCAAACAAACGAAAGAGAATGACAGACGCAGAAGGCGATTGTACTGTTTGCGGCAACCGACGATGCCTTGCTCTCCCCTTGTACAGTGCGTCGTGATGGCATGTGTGGACCAGGAGATGACGCAGTGCTCCAAAGGCCTGGTTCTGCTGTCCCTTCTGCGGTCTCCTGCTGCAGACGCTTCTGTGCAGGGAAAGTGCTTCCGAAAAAGGTTTGCAGCTCTATCTCCAGATAGGAGGGTCTGACAAAGACACGGCGGGCACCCTTGGAGTCGGGGAACGATTCTGCATCCGTGGACGCATCACACGACCGTTCTCCAACTACTGCCCCATCCTGCAAAGGTACTCTGAACCATGCCATGTTGGGCACCTGCGGATGCGCCCGGACACGAGCAATGCAATGACAGTGGAACCAGGCCCTCTGCACCTTCCTTTCTCCCATTGGGACCGTTTTGTCCCATCCTTTTTGGTCCCATTCGCCATATCTCCAGAACCGAAGAAGCCATCGGCGTGGGCTCTTCGCCACAGCGTCCGGCACCAACCAAAACCCCCACCTAGACAACTATATCATCCAGATACACTTCACAATTTCTGACTCCATGTAACACAGTGTTCATCAGCCGCTGGAAGGTGGCTGGGGCATTTCTTAGCCCGAACGGCATGACGGTATACTGCAAAAAATGGTCAGGCGTAACCACTATGCCCCGTATACCCAACACAGACCCTTTTACTATGGCTACAATGGCGGCTACTACTGAATAGGTGTTTGACAAGCGGCAGACGCGTCCAAATTCTATTCGTCGAGTTATCGTTTCTGTATCATCAGGACATTTTTCATTTTAACTGCAGTCCTGTGTTTTACATCTACTAATAAGAAGCATCTTTTTTTGTACATATACAATAGTTTACCCTTATTACACATTTTCTTAGTTGTCTAAATTCTTTCTGTCACCAACAAGACATTTTAAATTTCAGATTTCAAAGTTTGTATTTTGTGCTCTAAAGTTAAAATTAAAGTGTTGACTGTTATTTTAATTTCTCATCTGTGTTCCCCGCGTCTTGACGCCTCCTGAAGAGCATGATGATTAACATAGCCAAGGCGATTATGAAACACGTCAGGTTTACAGATGAATAATAACAATAATAATAATAAATGTGAGATACTATCTCTACATGAGTGTCTCCTGCAGTTAATATGTAATACACAGATGAAAGATGAGGTGAGATATCTAGGCATTATCTCTTGTCATTTGAAAGATTAACTACTAACAGAAAATAAGAATATCTCAATAATAGACTTAGAATTTTCTATTCTAAGCCAATTTTAAAAAGGTGCCTGCAGATTCTTTGGGAGAATTTGGACAGTCTGTCTGACATCTGCATTGACTCATATTTGTTTAACAGCCCGGGTCTGCGCTCAGGTGTCGCACTTTGGATAAATAAGAGCCGCTAAGCAGCTTAGCAGTAAATGAAATGCGCAGAGAAGTCTGACGTGAAAGCCGTTTCTCAGTAGTCAAGTACGCGAGTCCGTACAGCGCAATCGTTTGACAATGTACTTGATGACATTTCTGTTACAGAGTTTTTACTGCCACCCCCTCTTAATTTAAATATGAACAGAAATTACACAGATAATTTAAAAATGTATCTTAAGCACGTTGGGACCATTAGCTTACATGTTTTCAGTTTTCAGTTTTATTTGTCATATGCAAGTTAGCACAGGGTCAACATTGCAATGAAATGTGTTTGACGAGCAGCAGTCACTCAGCAGCATGATACAGTAGGAGAAAATGTAATAAAATAAAATAATAAGAAAATAGAAAAATAGTAAGGAGCAAAATATTAGAGAGACATGGTAAAAGAGAAAAGATGACTAAATATATATATGTATCTATAAATATAAATATATGTACACTAGTGATTAAATAAGAAAATCTTGAAAAGAAATATGACGGGAGGGCAGATGGGATATTGCACAGGAATGAGCAGCAGAAAATTACAGTATTGCACTTTTAAATATAAATATCAATGACAATAAAGTGGAGTGACCAGTGCAGATTAAACATTACATGTATTATGAAACAGATGGTTTGGCGACAGTGGTCCAGGTAAATGCTACATGGACACCTGATCAGAGGACAAGGGCTTAAAAGGTGTCTGTGTGTCTGTATGTTTATATAATTGTACATATGGAGGACAGATAGCTGCATCGATATGTTGATCATCAATGACCAGCAATTAAGGGAGAGATACCAAATGACAGTTTGCACAAAGATGGCATTACATCCCAAGCCTCCACCGTCCCAGTAACAACAGATTACCACGGAGAATATGGTTTTCAGCTGAGATTTCAGAAGGCTGGTAAAGCAAAGATAAATACATAAATAAATAAAAATAAAAATAATAACAATAATGAAAATGTCATTCTGCCTCATTCAAAATGTCCTAAAACCATACTGGCTGATCAGTTACTGTACAGTGAGATACCGTTTTCTTACTCAAGCACATAAAGGTTGGCTAGATTATAAGAGCGAAAGGTGAGCAGTGAAGCTGTTAGCGTGTTACTTGAAATCATAACAAATGCACTTTATAAAATAAATGCCTAAAGGTTTTTCAGAAATTATTACATAGAATAACAAAGCCATACTTTTACATATACTGAAAACAAAAAAAGCTTTATCTTAAATGTACATAGTATCAGGGTAGGGGAGCTTGAAAGGAGCATGAAGGGTTTATATTCTCGATTTATTGGTCCTTTCCCAGTGGAAGCAAAGTCAAAATCCTGTTACCGTTCAGCTGGTTCTGCCTCTTAACGTGAAGGTGCATAATATTTTTCATGTCTCCCAGGTGAGGCGAGTTTGTGCAGAAATAAGTTGACAACCGCTGTAGTGTGTGACAGAATTATTACATCTTTCAATTATTGTTTATTCTGTTCATTATAGAATCAGCTACTGTTCTACCAGACCTGAGAAACATGTTTTGTCCCGTCCTTTTTGTTCCGATTTGGCATATCTCCAGAACCTCAAAAGCCATCAACAGCGTTCAGTGGGACGTTCAGTGGGTGTCGTTCACTGGCTCATTCAGTGTCGTTGAGTGGGTGTCGTTCACTGGCTCATTCAAATGACATTTTGCAAAAAGACGGCATTACACCTCCAGCCTCCACTGTTCCGGTTACGACAGATTACCCTGGCGAATGTGGGTTTCAGCTGAGATTCCAAAAGTCTGGAACAGCAAAATCAGTGACTTCAACTTGGTGGGGAAAATGCAAAGCAAACATGTGGTCGCAAATTTTGAAGCCACCCTGATAACCTTCTCCCACCAACGATGTGGAGATCCAAGCCTTTTAGATCCAGTTAAAATCAAGACACTTAAAACAATGATAAATGCAAAGACTGGTAACAGCGCTAAGAACCATAAAGCAAGAGAATTTTTAAAAAACTGTGAGAAATAAACTAGGCTCTGCCCATGACTCAATCTTTGCCTCTCTTCCTACCTCATCTCCTCTCACTCCATCTGCTGTCCATCTGAGAAAAAGGCACAATTTGCTATTGCATTAATCTATTATTTAAATTGTCTACATTTAACAACTCTTCACCTAATCCACAATAAAGTAATGATAAAAACTGTTATGGAACCTAGAAATTGTATTTGTTATTGTTTTTATACTTGGATCTGTTGTGCCAAAGTACGTATCCCCGACAGAATTTGTTTCCCCTGTGCTGGGAGCACGCAGGAGGTACTGATGTTTTCATTTTGTGAAAAAGTGAAAAATTAGTATCGTTACATTACCATTCAGTTTGAGGGTTACAACAGAAAATTTTATATATATATATATATATATATATATAATTATTATTATTATTATTATTATTATATCTAAAATTATATATTTATTGGAAAAGCCGACGTAGGACAGTTTTCCAATTTCATTGTACTACTGTACTATGTATGACTGTGCAATGACAATAAAGAGTTATCTTATCTTATCTTATCTCACGAGGTATCAGATGGGATTATTTTAATAAACCATTAACATTTTGGCTGATAACTATTTTTATTCTCCTGTAACTTTACTCTATAAAGAGCTAAATCCTCCAAAGTTTCAGGAGTAATGCGTCATAATAAGAAGTGTTTGTGAACGAAAAATCAGCAATGTGGGCTACTGTTTGTCCGTGATTTTCACAGGGGGAACAAATTGTGGCAGGATCAGCCTGATATTATTTGTATCCCACTATAACTTCGTTGTATAAAGAGCTAACATCTCAAAAATGTCAGGAGTAGTTAGTCATTATGAGAAGTGTTTGTAAAATTTGCCGCAGACATCCATGTGATCAACAACAGACACACATCATTCCCCTTCGTGGTCTAAACAAATCAGAGATAGTCAGGGGCGGGACCTCTGTAAATGTCCTTGGTCCAGCTGAAAGTGCAGGTGGATAGAGAAAGGTGAGTAGCTTCAATGAAGCGATACCGATTCATTAAATCCTGAATTGAATGAATATAAATGTCTTTTACCAGAAACGCCAGAATCTCAGGTTAAAGCTCTCAAAACTATTTCAACAACAACCAGCAAATGAGAGCAGGAAACGCATTCCACACGAAGACGTAAACACAGAGCGGACCGACGCATCAGAATTAGCTTAGTCGCCGTGGGGGCTGAAAGCCAAAAGCTCACTAATTCTGATTCGTCGTGTCTGAATCGTCTTTACGTCTTTTTTGCGCAAGATTCTGGGCTGCAGGTTTTGTCTCTCTTCAACCAAAATTCACTGGGCCAGCAGCAAAAGAAGAACCAAACTACGCTTCACATTTGATAAATATCGTCATTAATTCCCTCTTACTTTTGCTGTTTTGCTTCCAACACGATAAAAACCACAGTTCATGCACAGCTCTCGCTTTGTACTTCAGGAAAAGTTTCCCATCTCAAACATCTGTTTTCCGCATTACTCATTCACTTATTACCCATCAGTCTACCGTTGTTTATAGCGCTGGCGGCCGCTGTCTTTTCTTTTCTTTGTACTTAAATGACCTCGGACAAGAAAGCTTAATTTCTGCTGTTCAATACTGAAGAAATTTAAACTTTTTCAAATTAGGTATAATTGCAGAATATTTTTAAGGTTATCTGCTATAAAATCCATGCCAGGAAAATCTCCTTCATGTTTTTTTTGTATTTTATTATCAGTTACTTTGACACAACGGCATGTGCTGTGATGTTCACATCTCTGATAAAGTTTAGTGTCAGTACTGATAAATGATCAGAATTATAAGACTTCTCACTGTCTGAGGAAAAATTGCACCAAATCGAATCTGGACCTTGTGAATCGGAATCAAGTGGATTATAGAAATCAGTGATGATACCCAGCCCTAGTGAATATCCTAGGACCGACAGAAGTGGATATAACTGACCGTGGGCAATGAGAAAAGATGAAAAGAACGATTGATAACTTTTTTGTTAAGTTAAGGCCTGATCGATCTGAAATTCATAGCCAGTGCTCTGACAGGGAGCCATCAATCTTTGAACGCTGATTTGGGTGCGCCCAACTTTTTTTAATGGTGTGCATAAGAAAAAAAGTTAGGCGCACTCAGACAGAGACAGAGAGAGAGACAGTGACACTTGCTGTGTATTTAAAAAAACAAACACTCAAACAAACGAAAGAGAATGACAGACGCAGAAGGCGATTGTACTGTTTGCGGCCACCGACGATGCCTTGCTCTCCCCTTGTACAGTGCGTCGTGATGGCATGTGTGGACCAGGAGATGAGAGGAACAGGAGCCACAGAGCGTCAGCGGCAGACATCCAAGCTGCACAGGGCACACGCGGCGCCACGCAGAATAAATGACGTTCCTGAGGCGCAGCCCAAGGCCAGCCACCCGTAGCCTCCTGGCCTCCTCCTCCCGGGACCTTTGAGGAGCACCCCCCAGCCACAGGTACTCATTCCAATGTTACACAATGGCCCAGCATCACAGGCCATCTCCTCACATTGAAATCTCTCCTGATTTCTGTTGCTTTTCCCTCATCTCTGAGCCGCTGTGTGTGTGTGTGTGTGTGTGTGTGTGTGTGTCTCTCTTTTACACAAAAAGCACATGTGAGTGCAATTGAAACGGCATTAATATGCAATGCACAGGACTTGCCAACTGGGCGCCCTCCTGTGGACCACAGATGCAATTGATTGTCCAAAGCTGTTAATTTCTGCGGCACTAACACCTTCTGACACTTTGTACCGCATTGAGCCAGCAGAGGGAGCCCCTCTTGTCAAATCCCAGTTGCACAGCAGCTGCCCTGCTTCTGTCTGTGTGCTTTGGTGTGGG
>NW_028182048.1:235000-237500 GCF_051167445.1 Perissodus microlepis | reverse complement strand
ACAGGCCATCTCCTCACATTGAAATCTCTCCTGATTTCTGTTGCTTTTCCCTCATCTCTGAGCCGCTGTGTGTGTGTGTGTGTGTGTGTGTGTGTGTGTCTGTGTGTGTGTGTGCGTGTGTGTGTGCGTGTCTCTCTTTTACACAAAAAGCACATGTGAGTGCAATTGAAACGGCATTAATATGCAATGCACAGGACTTGCCAACTGTGCGCCCTCCTGTGGACCACAGATGCAATTGATTGTCCAAAGCTGTTAATTTCTGCGGCACTAACACCTTCTGACACTTTGTACCGCATTGAGCCAGCAGAGGGAGCCCCTCTTGTCAAATCCCAGTTGCACAGCAGCTGCCCTGCTTCTGTCTGTGTGCTTTGGTGTGTGTGAGTGTGTGAGTGTGTGTGTGTGTGTGTGCGTGCGTGTGTGACAGACAGACAGACAGAGAGAGAGAGAGAGAGCGAGAGAGAGAGATACAAATCAAAAAGCACTGAAATTCAAATTTTGCACTGCACACCTCACAGTGTCTGTCTGACTGTGTGTCTGTCTGTGTGTCTGTGTGTGTGTCTGTGTGTGTGACAGACAGAGAGAGAGAGAGAGAATGATTGACACTTGCTGTGTATTTAAAAAACAAGCGCTCAAACAAACGAAAGAGAATGACAGACGCAGAAGGCGATTGTACTGTTTGCGGCCACCGACGATGCCTTGCTCTCCCCTTGTACAGTGCGTCGTGATGGCATGTGTGGACCAGGAGATGACGCAGTGCTCCAAAGGCCTGGTTCTGCTGTCCCTTCTGCGGTCTCCTGCTGCAGACGCTTCTGTGCAGGGAAAGTGCTTCCGAAAAAGGTTTGCAGCTCTATCTCCAGATAGGAGGGTCTGACAAAGACACGGCGGGCATCCTTGGAGTCGGGGAACGATTCTGCATCCGTGGACGCATCACACGACCGTTCTCCAACTACTGCCCCATCACTGCAAAGGTACTCTGAACCATGCCATGTTGGGCACCTGCGGATGCGCCCGGACACGGGCAATGCAATGACAGTAGAACCAGGCCCTCTGCACCTTCCTTTCTCCCATTGGGACCGTTTTGTCCCATCCTTTTTGGTCCCATTCGCCATATCTCCAGAACCGAAGAAGCCATCGGCGTGGGCTCTTCGCCACAGCGTCCGGCACCAACCAAAACCCCCACCTAGACACCAACATCAGCCCTCTACACCTCTTACTTTTTCAGTTATTCCACTTTTGTCCCATCCTCTCCTGGCTTTTTCCCCATAACCTATCATTTAAGCCTCATCATACCTGCAGTGGGCCACTGGAGGGAGACAAATCACCAAGCACTGAAATTCAAATTTTGCACTGCACACCTCACAGTGTGTGTGTGTGTGTGTGTGTGTGTGTGTGTGTGTGTGTGTGTGACAGTTAGACAGACAGAGAGACAGAAAGAGAGAGAGAGAGACAGAGAGAGATACAAATCAAAAAGCACTGAAATTCAAATTTTGTACTGCACACCTCACAGTGTCTGTCTGACTGTGTGTGTGTGTGTGTGTGTGTGTGTGTGTGTGTGTGTGTGTGCGTGACAGAAAGAGAGACAGAGAGAGAGATGGAGAGAGAGAGAGAGAGATACAAATCAAAAAGCACTGAAATTCCAATTTTGCACTGCACACCTCACAGTGTCTGTCTGACTGTGTGTCTGTGTGTGTGTGTATGTGTGTGACAGACAGAGAGAGAGAGAGAGACAGAGAGAGAGAGAGAGAGAGTGAGTGACACTTGCTGTGTATTTAAAAAACAAGCACTCAAACAAACGAAAGAGAATGACAGACGCAGAAGGCGATTGCACTGTTTGCGGCAACCGACGATGCCTTGCTCTCCCCTTGTACAGTGCGTCGTGAAGGCATGTGTGGACCAGGAGATGACGCAGTGCTCCAAAGGCCTGGTTCTGCTGTCCCTTCTGCGGTCTCCTGCTGCAGACGCTTCTGTGCAGGGAAACTGCTACATGTTATGTCACCGATCCCTGCCACGTCGCGTGTCTAACGACCCGGCAGGGCCTGCTGAGTACAGTGGTGGTGGAATCAGCCCGACCGGACACTCCTATATGCCACTTTGACCTTTTTATTCCGTCAAATTTTGACCGATTTCCACCAAGTCCAGAACCGTTGGTGCTATCGACATGGGGTCTTCACCAGGGTGTCCGGAGGACCCAAAAACCCCCCTGTAGACACTACTTTCATCCCTCTACGACACTTACTTTTCGAGTTATTCCATTTTATTCCGTCAAATTTTGACCGATTTCCACCAAGTCCAGAACCGTTGGTGCTATCGACATGGGGTCTTCACCAGGGTGTCCGGAGGACCCAAAAACCGACCCGTAGACACTACTTTCATCCCTCTACGACACTTACTTTTCGAGTTATTCCATTTTATTCCGTCAACTACTGGCTATTACCCCCTAACCTATCATTTAAACCTCATCATACCTGCAGTGGGCCACTGGAGGGAGACAAATCACCAA
>NW_028182048.1:227500-230000 GCF_051167445.1 Perissodus microlepis | reverse complement strand
CAAAGACACGGCGGGCATCCTTGGAGTCGGGGAACGATTCTGCATCCGTGGACGCATCACACGACCGTTCTCCAACTACTGCCCCATCCTGCAAAGGTACTCTGAACCATGCCATGTTGGGCACCTGCGGATGCGCCCGGACACGGGCAATGCAATGACAGTAGAACCAGGCCCTCTGCACCTTCCTTTCTCCCATTGGGACCGTTTTGTCCCATCCTTTTTGGTCCCATTCGCCATATCTCCAGAACCGAAGAAGCCATCGGCGTGGGCTCTTCGCCACAGCGTCCGGCACCAACCAAAACCCCCACCTAGACACCAACATCAGCCCTCTACACCTCTTACTTTTTCAGTTATTCCACTTTTGTCCCATCCTCTCCTGGCTTTTTCCCCATAACCTATCATTTAAGCCTCATCATACCTGCAGTGGGCCACTGGAGGGAGACAAATCACCAAGCACTGAAATTCAAATTTTGCACTGCACACCTCACAGTGTCTGTCTGACTGTGTGTGTGTGTGTGTGTGTGTGTGTGTGTGTGTGTGTGTGTGTGTGTGTGTGTGTGTGTGTGTGTGTGTGTGTGTGTGACAGTTAGACAGACAGAGAGACAGAAAGAGAGAGAGAGAGACAGAGAGAGATACAAATCAAAAAGCACTGAAATTCAAATTTTGCACTGCACACCTCACAGTGTCTGTCTGACTGTGTGTGTGTGTGTGTGTGTGTGTGTGTGTGTGTGTGTGTGTGTGTGTGTGTGTGTGTGTGTGTGACAGTTAGACAGACAGAGAGACAGAAAGAGAGAGAGAGAGACAGAGAGAGATACAAATCAAAAAGCACTGAAATTCAAATTTTGTACTGCACACCTCACAGTGTCTGTCTGACTGTGTGTGTGTGTGTGTGTGTGTGTGTGTGTGTGTGTGTGTGCGTGACAGAAAGAGAGACAGAGAGAGAGATGGAGAGAGAGAGAGAGAGATACAAATCAAAAAGCACTGAAATTCCAATTTTGCACTGCACACCTCACAGTGTCTGTCTGACTGTGTGTCTGTGTGTGTGTGTATGTGTGTGACAGACAGAGAGAGAGAGAGAGACAGAGAGAGAGAGAGAGAGAGTGAGTGACACTTGCTGTGTATTTAAAAAACAAGCACTCAAACAAACGAAAGAGAATGACAGACGCAGAAGGCGATTGCACTGTTTGCGGCAACCGACGATGCCTTGCTCTCCCCTTGTACAGTGCGTCGTGAAGGCATGTGTGGACCAGGAGATGACGCAGTGCTCCAAAGGCCTGGTTCTGCTGTCCCTTCTGCGGTCTCCTGCTGCAGACGCTTCTGTGCAGGGAAACTGCTACATGTTATGTCACCGATCCCTGCCACGTCGCGTGTCTAACGACCCGGCAGGGCCTGCTGAGTACAGTGGTGGTGGAATCAGCCCGACCGGACACTCCTATATGCCACTTTGACCTTTTTATTCCGTCAAATTTTGACCGATTTCCACCAAGTCCAGAACCGTTGGTGCTATCGACATGGGGTCTTCACCAGGGTGTCCGGAGGACCCAAAAACCCCCCTGTAGACACTACTTTCATCCCTCTACGACACTTACTTTTCGAGTTATTCCATTTTATTCCGTCAAATTTTGACCGATTTCCACCAAGTCCAGAACCGTTGGTGCTATCGACATGGGGTCTTCACCAGGGTGTCCGGAGGACCCAAAAACCGACCCGTAGACACTACTTTCATCCCTCTACGACACTTACTTTTCGAGTTATTCCATTTTATTCCGTCAACTACTGGCTATTACCCCCTAACCTATCATTTAAACCTCATCATACCTGCAGTGGGCCACTGGAGGGAGACAAATCACCAAGCACTGAAATTCAAATTTTGCACTGCACACCTCACAGTGTCTGTGTGTGTGTGTGTCTGTGTGTGTGTGTGTGTGTGTGTGTCTGTGTGTGTGTGTGTGACAGACAGACAGACAGAGAGACAGAGAGAGAGAGAGAGATACAAATCAAAAAGCACTGAAATTCAAATTTTGCACTGCACACCTCACAGTGTCTGTCTGACTGTGTGTCTGTCTGTGTGTCTGTGTGTGAGTGTGTGTGTCTGTGTGTGAGTGTGTGTGTCTGTGTGTGTGACAGACAGACAGACAGAGAGAGAGAGAGAGAGAGAGAGAGAGAGCGAGAGAGAGAGATACAAATCAAAAAGCACTGAAATTCCAATTTTGCACTGCACACCTCACAGTGTCTGTCTGACTGTGTGTCTGTCTGTGTGTCTGTGTGTGTGTGTGTGTGTGTGACAGACAGAGAGAGAGAGAGAGAGAGAGAGAGAGAGTGACACTTGCTATGTATTTAAAAAACAAGCACTCAAACAAACGAAAGAGAATGACAGAAGGCGATTGCACTGTTTGTGGCAACCGACGATGCCTTGCTCTCCCCTTGTACAGTGCGTCGTGAAGGCATGTGTGGACCAGGAGATGAGAGGAACAGGAGCCACAGAGCGTCAGCGGCAGAC
>NW_028182048.1:217500-222500 GCF_051167445.1 Perissodus microlepis | reverse complement strand
AGCCCAAGGCCAGCCACCCGTAGCCTCCTCGCCTCCTCCTCCCGGGACCTTTGAGGAGCACCCCCCAGCCACAGGTACTCATTCCAATGTTACATAATGGCCCAGCATCACAGGCCATCTCCTCACATTGAAATCTCTCCTGATTTCTGTTGCTTTTCCCTCATCTCTGAGCCGCTGAGTGTGTGTGTGTGTGTGTGTCTGTGTGTGTGTGTGTGTGTGTGTGTGTGTGCGTGTGTGTGTGTGTGTGTGTGTGTGTGTCTCTCTTTTACACAAAGAGCACATGTGAGTGCAATTGAAACGGCATTAATATGCAATGCACAGGACTTGCCAACTGGGCGCCCTCCTGTGGACCACAGATGCAATTGATTGTCCAAAGCTGTTAATTTCTGCGGCACTAACACCTTCTGACACTTTGTACCGCATTGAGCCAGCAGAGGGAGCCCCTCTTGTCAAATCCCAGTTGCACAGCAGCTGCCCTGCTTCTGTCTGTGTGCTTTGGTGTGTGTGTGTGTGTGTGTGTGTGTGTGTGTGTGTGTGTGTGTGTGACAGACAGACAGACAGACAGACAGAGAGAGAGATACAAATCAAAAAGCACTGAAATTCCAATTTTGCACTGCACACCCCACAGTGTCTGTCTGACTGTGTGTCTGTCTGTGTGTCTATGTGTGTGTGTGTGTGCGTGACAGACAGAGAGAGAGAGAGAGAGAGAGACAGAGAGAGAGAGTGAGTGACACTTGCTGTGTATTTAAAAAACAAGCACTCAAACAAACGAAAGAGAATGACAGACGCAGAAGGCGATTGCACTGTTTGCGGCAACCGACGATGCCTTGCTCTCCCCTTGTACAGTGCGTCGTGAAGGCATGTGTGGACCAGGAGATGACGCAGTGCTCCAAAGGCCTGGTTCTGCTGTCCCTTCTGCGGTCTCCTGCTGCAGACGCTTCTGTGCAGGGAAAGTGCTTCCAAAAAAGGTTTGCAGCTCTATCTCCAGATAGGAGGGTCTGACAAAGACACGGCGGGCATCCTTGGAGTCGGGGAACGATTCTGCATCCGTGGACGCATCACACGACCGTTCTCCAACTACTGCCCCATCCTGCAAAGGTACTCTGAACCATGCCATGTTGGGCACCTGCGGATGCGCCCGGACACGGGCAATGCAATGACAGTAGAACCAGGCCCTCTGCACCTTCCTTTCTCCCATTGGGACCGTTTTGTCCCATCCTTTTTGGTCCCATTCGCCATATCTCCAGAACCGAAGAAGCCATCGGCGTGGGCTCTTCGCCACAGCGTCCGGCACCAACCAAAACCCCCACCTAGACACCAACATCAGCCCTCTACACCTCTTACTTTTTCAGTTATTCCACTTTTGTCCCATCCTCTCCTGGCTTTTTCCCCATAACCTATCCTATCATTTAAGCCTCATCATACCTGCAGTGGGCCACTGGAGGGAGACAAATCACCAAGCACTGAAATTCAAATTTTGCACTGCACACCTCACAGTGTCTGTCTGACTGTGTGTGTGTGTGTGTGTGTGTGTGTGTGTGTGTGTGTGTGTGTGTGTGTGTGTGTGTGTGTGTGTGTGTGTGTGTGTGTGTGTGTGTGTGTGTGTGAGACAGTTAGACAGACAGAGAGACAGAAAGAGAGAGAGAGAGACAGAGAGAGATACAAATCAAAAAGCACTGAAATTCAAATTTTGTACTGCACACCTCACAGTGTCTGTCTGACTGTGTGTGTGTGTGTGTGTGTGTGTGTGTGTGTGTGCGTGACAGAAAGAGAGACAGAGAGAGAGATGGAGAGAGAGAGAGAGAGATACAAATCAAAAAGCACTGAAATTCCAATTTTGCACTGCACACCTCACAGTGTCTGTCTGACTGTGTGTCTGTGTGTGTGTGTATGTGTGTGACAGACAGAGAGAGAGAGAGAGACAGAGAGAGAGAGAGAGAGAGTGAGTGACACTTGCTGTGTATTTAAAAAACAAGCACTCAAACAAACGAAAGAGAATGACAGACGCAGAAGGCGATTGCACTGTTTGCGGCAACCGACGATGCCTTGCTCTCCCCTTGTACAGTGCGTCGTGAAGGCATGTGTGGACCAGGAGATGACGCAGTGCTCCAAAGGCCTGGTTCTGCTGTCCCTTCTGCGGTCTCCTGCTGCAGACGCTTCTGTGCAGGGAAACTGCTACATGTTATGTCACCGATCCCTGCCACGTCGCGTGTCTAACGACCCGGCAGGGCCTGCTGAGTACAGTGGTGGTGGAATCAGCCCGACCGGACACTCCTATATGCCACTTTGACCTTTTTATTCCGTCAAATTTTGACCGATTTCCACCAAGTCCAGAACCGTTGGTGCTATCGACATGGGGTCTTCACCAGGGTGTCCGGAGGACCCAAAAACCCCCCTGTAGACACTACTTTCATCCCTCTACGACACTTACTTTTCGAGTTATTCCATTTTATTCCGTCAAATTTTGACCGATTTCCACCAAGTCCAGAACCGTTGGTGCTATCGACATGGGGTCTTCACCAGGGTGTCCGGAGGACCCAAAAACCGACCCGTAGACACTACTTTCATCCCTCTACGACACTTACTTTTCGAGTTATTCCATTTTATTCCGTCAACTACTGGCTATTACCCCCTAACCTATCATTTAAACCTCATCATACCTGCAGTGGGCCACTGGAGGGAGACAAATCACCAAGCACTGAAATTCAAATTTTGCACTGCACACCTCACAGTGTCTGTGTGTGTGTGTGTCTGTGTGTGTGTGTGTGTGTGTGTGTCTGTGTGTGTGTGTGTGACAGACAGACAGACAGAGAGACAGAGAGAGAGAGAGAGATACAAATCAAAAAGCACTGAAATTCAAATTTTGCACTGCACACCTCACAGTGTCTGTCTGACTGTGTGTCTGTCTGTGTGTCTGTGTGTGAGTGTGTGTGTCTGTGTGTGAGTGTGTGTGTCTGTGTGTGTGACAGACAGACAGACAGAGAGAGAGAGAGAGAGAGAGAGAGAGAGCGAGAGAGAGAGATACAAATCAAAAAGCACTGAAATTCCAATTTTGCACTGCACACCTCACAGTGTCTGTCTGACTGTGTGTCTGTCTGTGTGTCTGTGTGTGTGTGTGTGTGTGTGACAGACAGAGAGAGAGAGAGAGAGAGAGAGAGAGAGTGACACTTGCTGTGTATTTAAAAAACAAGCACTCAAACAAACGAAAGAGAATGACAGAAGGCGATTGCACTGTTTGTGGCAACCGACGATGCCTTGCTCTCCCCTTGTACAGTGCGTCGTGAAGGCATGTGTGGACCAGGAAATGAGAGGAACAGGAGCCACAGAGCGTCAGCGGCAGACATCCAAGCTGCACAGAGCACACGCGGCGCCACGCAGAATAAATGACGTTCCTGAGGCGCAGCCCAAGGCCAGCCACCCGCTGCCAGCCACCCGCTGCCTCCTCGCCTCCTCCTCCCGGGACCTTTGAGGAGCACCCCCCAGCCACAGGTACTCATTCCAATGTTACACAATGGCCCAGCATCACAGGCCATCTCCTCACATTGAAATCTCTCCTGATTTCTGTTGCTTTTCCCTCATCTCTGAGCCGCTGTGTGTGTGTGTGTGTGTGTGTGTGTGTGTGTGTGTGTGTGTCTCTCTTTTACACAAAAAGCACATGTGAGTGCAATTGAAACGGCATTAATATGCAATGCACAGGACTTGCCAACTGGGCGCCCTCCTGTGGACCACAGATGCAATTGATTGTCCAAAGCTGTTAATTTCTGCGGCACTAACACCTTCTGACACTTTGTACCGCATTGAGCCAGCAGAGGGAGCCCCTCTTGTCAAATCCCAGTTGCACAGCAGCTGCCCTGCTTCTGTCTGTGTGCTTTGGTGTGTGTGAGTGTGTGAGTGTGTGTGTGTGTGTGTGCATGTGTGACAGACAGACAGACAGACAGACAGAGAGAGAGAGAGAAAGCGAGAGAGAGAGATACAAATCAAAAAGCACTGAAATTCAAATTTTGCACTGCACACCTCACAGTGTCTGTCTGACTGTGTGTCTGTGTGTGTGTCTGTGTGTGTGTCTGTGTGTGTGACAGACAGAGAGAGAGAGAGAGAATGATTGACACTTGCTGTGTATTTAAAAAACAAGCGCTCAAACAAACGAAAGAGAATGACAGACGCAGAAGGCGATTGTACTGTTTGCGGCCACCGACGATGCCTTGCTCTCCCCTTGTACAGTGCGTCGTGATGGCATGTGTGGACCAGGAGATGACGCAGTGCTCCAAAGGCCTGGTTCTGCTGTCCCTTCTGCGGGCTCCTGCTGCAGACGCTTCTGTGCAGGGAAAGTGCTTCCGAAAAAGGTTTGCAGCTCTATCTCCAGATAGGAGGGTCTGACAAAGACACGGCGGGCACCCTTGGAGTCGGGGAACGATTCTGCATCCGTAGACGCATCACACGACCGTTCTCCAACTACTGCCCCATCCTGTAAAGGTACTCTGAACCATGCCATGTTGGGCACCTGCGGATGCGCCCGGACACGGGCAATGCAATGACAGTGGAACCAGGCCCTCTGCACCTTCCTTTCTCCCATTGGGACCGTTTTGTCCCATCCTTTTTGGTCCCATTCGCCATATCTCCAGAACCGAAGAAGCCGTCGGCGTGGGCTCTTCGCCACAGCGTCCGGCACCAACCAAAACCCCCACCTAGACACCAACATCAGCCCTCTACACCTCTTACTTTTTCAGTTATTCCACTTTTGTCCCATCCTCTCCTGGCTTTTTCCCCATAACCTATCACTTAAGCCTCATCATACCTGCAGTGGGCCACTGGAGGGAGACAAATCACCAAGCACTGAAATTCAAATTTTGCACTGCACACCTCACAGTGTCTGTCTGACTGTGTGTGTGTGTGTGTGTGTGTGTGTGTGTGTGTGTGTGTGTGTGTGTGTGTGTGTGTGTGTGTGTGTGTGTGCGTGTGTGTGTGTGTGTGTGTGTGTGCGTGACAGAAAGAGAGACAGA
>NW_028182048.1:207500-210000 GCF_051167445.1 Perissodus microlepis | reverse complement strand
TGTCTGTCTGACTGTGTGTCTGTCTGTGTGTCTATGTGTGTGTGTGTGTGCGTGACAGACAGTTAGACAGAGAGACAGAGAGAGAGAGATACAAATCAAAAAGCACTGAAATTCCAATTTTGCACTGCACACCTCACAGTGTCTTTCTGACTGTGTGTCTGTCTGTGTGTCTGTGTGTGTGTGTGTGTGCGTGACAGACAGAGAGACAGAGAGAGAGATACAAATCAAAAAGCACTGAAATTCCAATTTTGCACTGCACACCTCACAGTGTCTGTCTGACTGTGTGTCGGTCTGTGTGTCTATGTGTGTGTGTGTATGTGTGTGACAGACAGAGAGAGAGAGTGAGTGACACTTGCTGTGTATTTAAAAAACAAGCACTCAAACAAACGAAAGAGAATGACAGACGCAGAAGGCGATTGCACTGTTTGCGGCAACCGACGATGCCTTGCTCTCCCCTTGTACAGTGCGTCGTGAAGGCATGTGTGGACCAGGAGATGACGCAGTGCTCCAAAGGCCTGGTTCTGCTGTCCCTTCTGCGGTCTCCTGCTGCAGACGCTTCTGTGCAGGGAAACTGCTACATGTTATGTCACCGATCCCTGCCACGTCGCGTGTCTAACGACCCCGCAGGGCCTGCTGAGTACAGTGGTGGTGGAATCAGCCCGACCGGACACTCCTATATGCCACTTTGACCTTTTTATTCCGTCAAATTTTGACCGATTTCCACCAAGTCCAGAACCGTTGGTGCTATCGACATGGGGTCTTCACCAGGGTGTCCGGAGGACCCAAAAACCCCCCTGTAGACACTACTTTCATCCCTCTACGACACTTACTTTTCGAGTTATTCCATTTTATTCCATCATATTTTGACCGATTTCCACCAAGTCCAGAACCGTTGGTGCTATCGACATGGGGTCTTCACCAGGGTGTCCGGAGGACCCAAAAACCCCCCCGTAGACACTACTTTCATCCCTCTACGACACTTACTTTTCGAGTTATTCCATTTTATTCCGTCAACTACTGGCTATTACCCCCTAACCTATCATTTAAACCTCATCATACCTGCAGTGGGCCACTGGAGGGAGACAAATCACCAAGCACTGAAATTCAAATTTTGCACTGCACACCTCACAGTGTCTGTCTGACTGTGTGTCTGTCTGTGTGTCTGTGTGTGAGTGTGTGTGTCTGTGTGTGAGTGTGTGTGTCTGTGTGTGTGACAGACAGACAGACAGACAGAGAGAGAGAGAGAGCGAGAGAGAGAGATACAAATCAAAAAGCACTGAAATTCCAATTTTGCACTGCACACCTCACAGTGTCTGTCTGACTGTGTGTCTGTCTGTGTGTCTGTGTTTGTGTGTGTGTGTGTGTGTGTGTGTGTGACAGACAGAGAGAGAGAGAGAGAGAGAGAGTGACACTTGCTGTGTATTTAAAAATCAAGCGCTCAAACAAACGAAAGAGAATGACAGACGCAGAAGGCGATTGTACTGTTTGCGGCCACCGACGATGCCTTGCTCTCCCCTTGTACAGTGCGTCGTGATGGCATGTGTGGACCAGGAGATGACGCAGTGCTCCAAAGGCCTGGTTCTGCTGTCCCTTCTGCGGTCTCCTGCTGCAGACGCTTCTGTGCAGGGAAAGTGCTTCCGAAAAAGGTTTGCAGCTCTATCTCCAGATAGGAGGGTCTGACAAAGACACGGCGGGCATCCTTGGAGTCGGGGAACGATTCTGCATCCGTGGACGCATCACACGACCGTTCTCCAACTACTGCCCCATCCTGCAAAGGTACTCTGAACCATGCCATGTTGGGCACCTGCGGATGCGCCCGGACACGGGCAATGCAATGACAGTAGAACCAGGCCCTCTGCACCTTCCTTTCTCCCATTGGGACCGTTTTGTCCCATCCTTTTTGGTCCCATTCGCCATATCTCCAGAACCGAAGAAGCCATCGGCGTGGGCTCTTCGCCACAGCGTCCGGCACCAACCAAAACCCCCACCTAGACACCAACATCAGCCCTCTACACCTCTTACTTTTTCAGTTATTCCACTTTTGTCCCATCCTCTCCTGGCTTTTTCCCCATAACCTATCACTTAAGCCTCATCATACCTGCAGTGGGCCACTGGAGGGAGACAAATCACCAAGCACTGAAATTCAAATTTTGCACTGCACACCTCACAGTGTCTGTCTGACTGTGTGTGTGTGTGTGTGTGTGTGTGTGTGTGTGTGTGTGTGTGTGTGTGTGTGTGTGTGTGTGTGCGTGTGTGTGTGTGTGTGTGTGTGTGCGTGACAGAAAGAGAGACAGAGAGAGAGACGGAGAGACAGAGAGAGATACAAATCAAAAAGCACTGAAATTCCAATTTTGCACTGCACACCTCACAGTGTCTGTCTGACTGTGTGTCTGTGTGTGTGTGTATGTGTGTGACAGACAGAGAGAGAGAGAGAGACAGAGAGAGAGAGAGAGAGAGTGAGTGACACTTGCTGTGTATTTAAAAAACAAGCACTCAAACA